>NW_027185241.1:6983911-7583911 GCF_022577435.1 Embiotoca jacksoni
TAGAGAGAGGATTATTCAGTGTGTGCGTGTGGAAGTCACATTTATGACGACCATCCAAGTTGCTCTCGGTTTGTGAGTCACTTTCGGTGACCTCGCTGTGACACTGTGAAAGCTCAAATGAAAACATCCAAAAATCTCATATTTAACTCCCCTCCCCTGCATTTCTCTTTCTCTGTGGGACAGTTTGATATGGTGCGATGGTGAGATGAGTTGATCGGTGGGAAGTCTCACCTGTGTTAGCCAGACATTGGTGGTCATCACCTGTTCTCTTTCATGCTGCGTAGAAGAATACAAACATTAAAAACTTGAATTTCGTATCAGCACTTCTGTGTGAGTGACAGACTCTTAATTAATGGTATAAAGTAGATACAGTGAGGCCGAGATATCTTGATTTGTAAATGTTTTTTAAACTCCATGTACAAGTTTTATAAAATTGTAAGTCTTCAAGTCTGATGATGAATTTCTCAGACTTGTTTCTCAGGCTCAGACAGGGCTCCTCCTGAGCTGTAGAAGGCATTATACAACTGCTTTTACATGTGAGGTAGCACCGTCATAATGAATAAAACAATCGGTGTGTAAAATCAGTGATGTGGCCCTTTAACGTAATCAAAGGTAAACTAATGTGCTTCAGTGGAGCATTTTAAGGCAGCAGTTATTTTACTCTTTGTTTTGAGCTTTTTTACGGGGGTGAATAGTAACAAGTATATTTACTCAAGTAAATACTTACAGTATATGCACAATTGTGAGTGCACTGAAGTTGAGTGTCTTACCTCGCAGATACTATAATGATCATATAAATGCAATGCATTGTTATTCATTAAATAAAATGACCCAACAGTATATAAAGTAAGTAAAATTAGCTCTATTGCAGCCACCTACAACATTAGAATGCAATTTACATATTACTGAACTCAGGACCTTTTACTTGTCCGAGAATAGTATTAATTTGAATTTAATCGCTTGTATTATTTAACACTTCTTTCTCTACTGCTGGTTTGCCTGTTGGAAACATTTTACAAAATGCTATTAATGACCAAATGGACAAAATTATTATCAGATTGATTTGAAATTTCCTTTGCCATCCCTAAATCCTAGTTAAAATGGTGTAGATGTAACTTTATATCTTTGTCTTCATTCAGAACATGACAATTTATAAATACTCTATCTCCACCCACCCCTCTGCCACTCGCCTGCAGCTCGAGCTGCAGCTCAATATAGAACCTCCTTCATTAGGTTTGTGGAGTATGAAACCCTGGCTGTCTTAATCTGAGTTTTTGAGTGTCCAAGTGTCACTGCAGTCCTGAAATAGAAATGGTCAGCCATGGTACTGACTTCTTATGTCACTCATGATTGTTCCATATAAATACCATATGAACATTCTTTGTGATCTGACAACAGATCATTTTTCCATGGTCAAGAAATGCATACAAGCAAATTTTACATTTCCAGCAAAAACAGCAAAAGTCAAAATAAGTGCATTTTTTTCACCTTATAAAATATCTTGCAAACAGTTAGTATAATCATTTATGTGTAATCCAATTGCAGTGTTGAGTATCATATAGAATCGTGCAAACATATTCAGGCTCAGACACATGCATACTCACCACACTTATGAGTTGGGCCAATGACACCATCAGCTGCACAGTAACCAGCTCAGAGCCATTAGTCGCAGGACGGATCAGTTTGTTGTAGTGGGCTGGGTTTAGGAGATGCTCCACCAACCGCTCCTCTGTGTCTGCCCCAAGGCTGCCTATAATGAGAACACATTATCATCATCATCATCATCATCTACCTCTATCAGGAGGGGGAAAAAATGTTGCAGCCATCTGTGTCTCTCCTGGCATTATTTAAAAAAAACAACCATTTATCATATCAGATATATGGCACAAACACACAAGAGCACGGAGTCAGTGGGACTGTTGAGTTCCTCTGTTTGGCCACTGTCCTCACTGCCAGCATTGAAAGCTGCATGGCTATCCATGTGAATTGAGAATGCAGAGCCTTTGAACCATGGCATTACTCATCACTGCCGGCTGGAGCACGTCAGCACAGCTCGATACACACTTCTTACAAGATCTGACATCATAAGAATGAGTCAACCAGTCTGTATGTCTCTATCGCTATCTTTTCTGTCTCTATCACTCTCTTTGTGCTGCTGCTCTGTCTCTATCTATTCCCCTCTGCTGTGTTGCACCTCTCCCCAACTGCCAGTCTTTTGTAGCTTTGGGTTATTTTCACTCCATCTCTCACTTCCCTTCCCCTGTCTTCCCTCCATCCCGCACTCCCTGCTGTCCTCCATCCATCCATCTGTAGCAGACTGTAGTGTATCTGTGTGAGTGGTCGACGACACCACACACAGGAAGGGATTTTATTTATTTATTTATTTTTTTACTGAGAGACACGATGCATAGAAGAAAAACAACTGTGCTGCACCTCCTACTTCCTTCCTCATTCTCTGTGTCTCTGGCATCTGCTCGCTCCTGGGCTGCATCCTTTCTCTCTCATAATTCCCTCACACTTTCCCCCTAAAGATAAATACAGGCTGCTGACTGTTAAACATGCTACCAATGTTGTCATGTTCTTTTAGAGGCTATTAACGGTGAAGGAAAACAAACATCAGCACAACAACCAGTACGTTTTTCTTCAACATTTAAAGAAAGTATCTTGAGATGAAAACTTTTAACAGGCAATAAAAACATTTCAATTATACAAATAAGATTTAAATAGACAACAATCTAAATGCAATACAATACTGGTCATGCTAAAACATCCGCAAAAAAACTGACATGATATTGAATTCATTTAGACCAAATAGTATTCAGTAAACATCGCTGAAACAATAAATAGAGTAACCGATGAGTGAATCTGATGAAAATTTGTCTACAAGTCATTTATTACCGAAAAATACAAAACAATCTCTGGTTTCAAGCGTAAGGATTTTCTGCTTGTATCCAGTCATCTTAATCTTTCAGATTAATCATCAATTTAAATAATATTTAGTTGCAGAGAAATGTATGATCTACAAAAGGACGAGACTCGCATAGATAAATACATAGAGGTAAATGCAATTAAAAAATAGAAATGGAAACTAAAGCAATGTACAAAACAGATTTTTTTTTTTTTTCCACTGTACTTGTGGATGTTCACGTTTCTGAGCTCCTCTCTGACACTCTGTCCTCCCCCCCTCGATGTCTCCCTTGAGCTTCACCTTCCTCCTCCCTCCCTCTTGCCCTGTAGCGCTGCTGTGTTTACTGAACAGGAATGATAGCCACGGTCTCTAGATCAATGAGGACTTTGTTCCTACCCTGTGAATTCAACACACAATTTCTCGCCAACACCCCCCCCCTTCCCTCCCCCCTCCTTTTTTAATCTCCTGCTCTTTCTCTGCCATCACATTTTCTTTTAGGCTTTCTCCGTCCTTCCATCATCACAGTCTGCCCGTATCTTCTTCCCACTCCCCTGATTGTCTCCCTCCCTCAGTCCATCCTGCTATCTCCATCTCTCTGTCGCTGACAGCCACTGTCCATTTATTGCCCTTTCCCTCACTAATCTGGCATCGTCAATACACATCCTGTCAGCACATGTGTGTAGCACTCTGGTTCTTTATTGAGTGCAGGCTAGCGTGTTTATACGTGTCTCTTTGTGAGCACATATTCATGAGGGAAATAAGCATTACTGTCTGTGTCTGAACCATATGAGTAATGTATATTATTCTCCAAAGCACAAGGCAATAACACAGTTGGATGAGACAGGAAGCCAATACAGGTTACTTCAACAATGAGGTAGCAGGAAACAGCCACATTTCTGTCAGCTGTGCTCCTTTCTAAATGGTAAATTCATGATCTCATCAGACTTGATGTGTGTTAGTTTGTAAGAAAAGCAATTATATTTGCTTTACATCTTACAGAAAATTCTCTTAGACTCTTAGTCAAATACCACTGAATTAAGACCAACTTTATAAGGAGCCAACACAAAGTCCAAGGCCAAACCGATTCAGTTGATTAAATGCAAAGGATTCAGTGTCTTTGCCCGCCATGAGGAACAAGTGTTTTTTGGGTCGATCTGGTAACAGTTGCGGGTATTATTTTTTTTCAACTAAATGACTTAACGTTTCTATGTGAAATACTGCACTTATTTGAATATTACAAGTCTCATTTAAATTTTCTGTTAAAACAAATGTTGAGATATGTGCAGTCTTAGCTTATACGTTTCCACTCTGAGTCTTTTTTAGTTTTGCTTATTTATAGTTCGGTATTTGCATGGTCTCAGGATGAAAGTCTAGACTAATATTTTTCAGCACTGAGTCAAATTAGAAAGCCAAACGGAAAGCTTTTGTCTATTCTAAGTTTTCTTATCTCAAGAACAAGACTACAAAAATATCCACACTATAACCTGATTGCTGCACAAACATGTTAACTCGGCTGTACGTCTTCAGCGCTTAATGCCTCTAAACGAGACTGATGTCTCTCTCTCTATCTGTCTCTGCGTCTTCACATACAACTCTCATGCCAAAGGCTGAGCTGAGTGGTTGTAATGTTGCTGGTAGCTCAGGTTGTATTCTGGTTGTTTTCCGGTGCAAATATTGCAAACTTAATGTGACACTATGAATATTTCAGCAGGGCTCCCCATTAGACCCTAGAGTGAGGAAAGTTACACACCGCCATGCACATGCAAACGTGCGCACACATACACATTTCAGTGACACAGCACCAGAACAGACAAGATGGTAGCCATGTTCACCGTGTTTGATTGCTTCGCGGCTCCATTGCTTTCTCCTCTCTTCCCTCAGACAGACATTGACATCAACATGCTGATGGATCTCGGAGAGTCTGGAGGCCTTATTTGTGTTTTTGCTCAAATCGGTGCTGACAATAACTTGTTTGATCATATGTTACATTTGAAAGCATCTATTTTTTGTAATTTACAACACTACTTAGAGGCCAGAGTACATACTCATTGTAAAGACAAACGTGGGGAAAATGAGGGCAAAGCGAGCGCTAAATTAAATTATCCCACTAAGACTTTTACAGGGATGATCTCTATTTATACAGGTCATTCACAAACGAGAAAAGGTTGGAGGGGAAGTTGGGTCGCTTTCTGCTCTTCTTTCTGCAGAGTGCCAAAGAGGCTTTTTGGCTGCAGCTGGGACCTTTTATGCTGAAATATTCTTAAATCAATAATGGAGAGATCCATTGATCTACTGGCAAGACCCAATTGGCTGTATAGTGGCCATAGAGCTGAGATATTAATATTGATCTTCCATCCAGCTGCAATATTATAGCACTCCAAAAACAAAACCATCCCACTGTGGACTAACTGGGAGCGGAAGCTTTATTGGCTCACTAACCTCCACTGTAAAGAGAAGTATGGCCAGTTGAGTTTGTGCTGTTGTAACCGAAGAAGGTGTACTTTCTACAGCAATGCAACTAACATGTTTTATTCACCTACCTCAACTTTGCAAGTAATTCTCTACATAGAAAAGCATCTCCTTTAAACGAATTAAACAATTTAGTCATGAAGCTCTTTTGTAAAGGCAAACTTTGCATTATGTTTTCAGAAATTGAAAAGTGCCGTCTATTGCAAAGACAAAGTCATGGATGAAAAATGTAATGTAACTGAATAAATCACACACAGAAACTTTTACATGAAACAACACCAAATTAAATAAATAGTCAAATCAAAACATGGACATTTAGATAAATATGTAAGAATACAGACAGTTTTTAAAAAGGAATTTAAAAAAAGAGCTTTCACATATTCTTTCAGCGTTGCATTATAGCCTAAAAGTTTATTTTAGAGCAGAGATGAGAGATAGTTGATTATTATTCGATCACAATATAGTATTGATCAATGACTGCAGCTGTTTAAATGTAAGGATTTGCTGCTTCTGTCTGCGTTACATCACTAATATATTTGGGTTTTGGACTGTTTGAAAGGCACATTGAGCTTTGGGAAATTGCAGGGTAAATTTTTCCCTATTTTATTTTATAGGTCCATTAATAATTAGATAGTTGCTGGCCTGATAAATATTAGCACATGAGCACTGATCATTGCAGCAACTTATTTGTTTGTTGATGAATTTATCACTAAATATCTTTTATCGGTGTATAATATCCTAATAGCTGATACTTAGTTTTATAGTTAGTGTTCTACATATAAAGAGGCCATAAATGTTTTCTCCACTGATGCTTTGACAGGCTCTTTATAACAGATGCATATTGTGGGTCCAAACGTTGTTCAAACATAAATAGAAATATAGAATTACATCTACAGTATATAATGCCAAATTTATCAAGCTAGATCATTTCATTTTCTGTAAAGCTGCAGCAATTAAAAATAGCTTCTTAATTTTGAAAATGTTTTGAGGTATATGAGATTAAGGGTCTTTATAAAGCACTGGGGCTAAACAGACCATATTGTCACTGTGCCGAACAGTGGAAAGTGTTTTACCAAAGTTTGAATTCACATCAAGGGAAATTTTTAGGAGAAAATGTTAAAATGATTTAAATGACTAAAGAAAGTTTCACCGCGAGAACCTATGATTTTTTTATTATTATTGTTTACAGTGCAATGAACTGAACTGTTGGATGACAGGGTATGGCCTCGGTATTTCAGGGATGGCCAATAAAACACATCACTTGAACTGCATTACGCCTTTCTTAGCTGCTATTATTTGTGCTATCCTTTGGCCACTCATAAATCCTGAGGCCATGTTTTCACCGGGTCAGAACCTGCAGCCAATATGTGCTCATGAAGAGATAGGAGGAGGAGGTCTGACTGCAATACAGTCTGGATAACATTTTGGACTTTTTCCCCTTATCTTGTTGAAGGCCTGATCAAGATCCTTAAAAACATATATTTTCACTCTCTCTACAAAATCATGACTTTTTCTTGATACGTATATATTTTCTCTGGTTCTATTGTAGTTTATCAGGGATTTTAGATGTCATATTATTTCTGCAAGACTCATGATAAAAAAAAGTTGTATCTTTTATAGTCTGTGATTTCATCTATATAAAATATATGCGTTATCTCGAATACGCATCTATAAACAGCTGTATCAGCGCAACATAAACACAGCCTTCGCTTGATGTAAGTCTGTTGTACGTTTTTTTTCCCTCTTTTAACAAAGTCAAAATTAAAACTCTTAATTTTCCAATTGTCTTTTATCAGCCTTTTCTTCTCTGCTGCGTAAGTTTCTATTGAACCTCTGTGCTCTCCCTTTGCTTTCCTCTAATCTCCAGGGCCACACTGCTTTGTGCTGCTACTACTGCTATACTCATTCACACACACACACACACACACACACACACACACACACACACACACACACACACACACACACACACAATCTTGTTCAAAGTACACGAGAGCACACAGTTTTACACATGGAATCACGCACGTTCTTGTATACAAATACAGGCCCCTGTTGTGAATCTGCTGTGCAATTCTGATCACAGATGCTGCCCCCCAACCCGCTGATCTGATCCTGTTGCTGCTGAGTTTTGGGAGTCAGGCCAAGGAGATAGAGATGGAAAAAATAGGCAAGCAAGATACAGACCAAAAGTGACAGAAAGAGAATAGGAGGGTTGTAGTTATGCAGGTTGAGATACTGGAACAATCAGAGAGCTGGAACGGTGCAGCAGAAAAGTGATGACAGCCTAAACTGTGACTGAGCAGAACTTTCTAGAGCAAAGCACTGCCAAGGTGATGATTAGTTGATGTTCACTAAGTGCATTCATAGAGCGGAGGACATGGATGATATTTTTCAAGATACAGACAATAAAAGTGTTGTAGTAAAACTATTTTAAGTACACGTTACGCCCTCGGTTGAGGAGACTGTCGCACAACGTGCTCCATATCCAGTAACCCCTGCATCAGGTCAACTCAGCACCACAGACATGTCTATTATGCACGGTCTGCTGGGGACATGACAAGAGACATCCTCCTTACACAACGGGACGGCCACATCTTCACGACAGTCTCTAAGACAGGTGGTGAAATGTCCTTGAACGTCCTTGCACAGCCGCTGAATATGAGACTCCCCTGTGGACGTGTGTGTGTGTGTGTGTGTGTGTGTGTGTGTGTGTGTGTGTGTGTGTGTGTGTGTGTGTGTGTGTGTGTGTGGATGCCTTATGTAAGAAAGTAATGTTGCGGCTCTGGAGGTGTAAAGTTACCACTTTTCTTCTTCTCATTTGATCCCCCCCATTATTTACTCTGACGCTGGATTATGTTGCATCGGAGAGACGCGTGAATTCCCAAACATGTCTCTTCTACTCTTGCTATATATGAATGTGATATGAATGTTAGAAGGCTGCATCCCAGCAGGGGTCATCATGAATAAATGAGAGTGTATAAGATGACATCTCAGTCTCCAGTTAAGCTTATGTTGTGTTTTCTAAGCACATTATATAATAATGTGGTTTGCTAGTTTTTTGTAGGGAATCTCTAAAATGTGTTAATATAAGCTCATTCTTCAGGTGTGTGTGTGTGTGTGTGTGTGTGTGTGTGTGTGTGTGTGTGTGTGTGTGAGACCATGTGCGCGTTGGGAGCATTTCTTCAAACATGTGTTTGCGTCTGCTTGTGTGTAGACAGAGTTTATGGTCTCGGAGGATGATGCTAATCAGATTCACTCCCTTAAGGGACGATGACTCATTAGTACTCCACTGCTTATGAGGTTCCTTAAAGTGATATTTCATGTTGGCAGCGTTTTCTCTTTTAGTACCTCTGAATGAACTCAGGGAACAATAAAAAAAACAAAGCTAAATATTATGCAACTTCACAACAGCTTCACAAACTGAACACCTTCTTGTAACATTTGATATTTTATTAGATTTATTTGTACTTTTAGTGCATTTTATTTTCGCTGACATTCTTTTATTTCCTTTAATTTGAACTGTTCTATAAATAGGCCGTAGCCTTTTGAATTATATAAGTTTTACTTCTGTACAGTTCATATTTTTGATATATTTTATTTATTCATTTTGGTTTTGTATCTGTTTTTATTTGTGTAAAACACTTTGTATTTACTACTTGAAATATTAAGCTTCTTTTTTAAAATATTTGTATATTACTATTAATATAGTGTGTGTGTGTGTGTGTGTGTGTATGTGTGTGTGTGTGTGTGTGTGTGTGTGTGTGTGTGTGTGTGTGTGTGTGTGTGTGTGTGTGTGTGTCCATGTTTTTGCAAAGGTTGTCTGGAGCCAATGATTGAAGTGATAAGTGACAGGTTAATGCAGGTCAAAGTATTTGATCTTGCTTCTGGACGTGGTGTGATGAACAACTTGGTGTAAACCTCCTTCTGTGTGTGTGTGTGTGTGTGTGTGTGTGTGTGTGTGTGTGTGTGTGTGTGTGTGTGTGTGTGTGTGTGTGTGTGTGTGTGTGTGTGTGTGTGTGTGTGTGTGTGTGTGTGTGGGTGGGTGGGTGAGTGTGTGGACAGAGGTGTTTTAGTCTGTTGTGTGTGCTGCTACACAGGCAGCGACAAACAGTCTTTTTTGCTGGGAGGCACTGAGCTGGCCTCTGCCCTGTCACTATTATAGATTTGGTTGAAAATCTTCAGGCTGTCGTAACTCAGCCAATCAGCTGTGGAAACCAACACCACATTAGAGCCAACTTACAGAAGTAAAATATGTTCAAACACCCTGATAGATCACACTTAACACATACCTCATTCCCTCCAAATTCACTACAACAACCATGCCGTAAATAAGACTTATTTACTCAGTGCTTGTCCTCCAGGAGAGCAAAAGATGGTTTATCTGTCAGGCTGTTATGCAGAGACAGAAGGCTTTTCCTGTACTGCTGGATGACACATCATTTATCCTTTGATGACAGGATGTAGAAGTTGTTTTAGCTCAAAATGCCTCTCATTAACCTGCCTACTCAATGCAGGACCTCGGTGTTAATGAGAGAGAGAGTTAAGTGAGTGATCACACCATTTTGCTCTCTCTCTCTGATATTTAGAGAGAAAATAATAACTCGTGATAGAAATGGCTCCGACTTTTTCTTTAGCGGGAGGTTAATGTTTTTGCTGGTTGACAAAGATCTGCTGTGTGTGCTATTTCTTACAATGTAATTCAAGTTCAAAAATGAAACAGCAACCACAGTTTAAGCTGCATTTAAAGGTTTTAATATGTACTATACTGTGCTGCCTAAATACGATTTATCCCCGCAAAACCATAAAATGAACTGCCTTACTACGGCAATATTGTGATACAATACCACATGTGTTACTTTATAAAGTGAAGTCTCGAAACACGTTATATTATGTACAACAGAACCTTAAATTTAACGATCTCTTATAGGTTTTAATCCTACAATGCGAACTCTGTTAGCTTTTGCATTTGCTAATATGTCTTAGGTGCGCATAGCCGATATGGAGTGGGTAATATTTCTCCACTACATCATTCCGTCGCGCTCGCTGCTGCTGTGAGAAAGATGGTGACACAGCAATGAAAGAGTCATTTTCTCCACCACTACCTCTCCTCAGCATCTAACCACTCCTTTTGTTTTTACTCGCACTCCCTCAATACTTTAAAAGAAACCTTATTCCGAACCCCTGAAAGCACGGACGCGCGGTGCTTTTGGCCCTATAAGGTGATGATGCACACAAAAGCGCATCGATGGAGTCATTAAATGGACAAAGTACTCACCTCCCGCAATGGCGAGGAGAGCCAGCAGCAGCAGCGGCGGGCAGCCGTCCATCATCATACGTGCGTCCGAGCGCGCTCCGAGCCCGGTAAGGTGTTCACCGGGATGGAGAGGCCACCCCAAGCACACCCGCAGTGTTACTCCCCTCCTCCTCACGACCCAAACCTCCCCTCACTCTCTACCTGGCATGGTGAAGTCAGGGCTTTCCGTCCGTCCGCACTTATTCGCCCGATGAGGGGGGGAAAAACAAATTTTTCGGCGGAGCCAGGTAAGCTGTGCGCTGGGTTGTGCGGTGCTGGTTGTCCGTGCTGAACGCCGCTCAGCGATGCGACGCGCTGGAGAGGCGGGGGCGGGGCGCGGGGCGCGCGGCGGAGCAGGGAGGGGAGGATGTGGCATACCTCAGAGGCTCCACATTACAGCAAGCGATGCCAGTCTTCCCCGCGCAAGTCACACACCACCATGTAATATTAAGCACTGTTAGTCACGTACAGGGTGTCCAATACTGACTTTACTGTGACCTTGTCAAACTTATGGCGTCTTTCATCTCTATCTGATTTATCATTACTATTAGCCTGAGGCCGAATATTTGTGAAAGCGTATTTTTTATGAATCAACCATGAGGACATTTTAAATATATTTATGGAAGTCACTCAAGATTTCAACGTTTATCATTCCAAATATTCGACAGCTTTGTGCCATGGTGTGAATCTCCACGTCCTGGTTCCATCTGACACACCTCACATCTGTGCCCACTTAATATAACCTCACACCCTTTCTTTTCAGGACTACCTGAGCCTAATTATTCTGCGAACAACCGTGACCCTCTAAAAGCTGGAGGGTTTGTGTCATGTCTGTTCTTCTCCAATGAGCTTTCTTCCTATTTTTCCCTTTCTGCCACTTATTTATATGTCTGTTTCTTCCCGTAGGCCACCGAAGTGACCTCTGATCCCCATTACAAAGTCAAACAGGAGATACGCAGAAAGATGGGGAAGAAGGAAAGAACAGGTAGGTAGGGGGAGAGAGTTACGGGTGTAGCCAGAAAAGTCAGAGCTGAGAAACGCACAACGATGATAACGGATTTGGATGATGAAGGGCGAAGGGGAAGGAGCAAAAAAAGAGGGGTACATGACGTAAAAAGCATGAGGGAGGGAGAGGAGGTGATACAAAAGAGCGTGGGTGGGTGGGTGGGAGGGAGAGAAGGAGGGAGGGAGGGAGGACAAATAAACAAAGTAAACATGAGTGCAGAATGGAGGGAGGAGGCGGTTGCCGTGGTGACTGAGAGAAACCAGAAAGCTCCAGGAGGAAGCGACCTGTTTCTCCTTCATTTTGTCTATTTTCATCACTGACACACACACAAAGGAGTACACACATGCGCAGCTTGCACACAACACACTCACGCTCACACTTATGCATAAATACACACACACACACACACACACGTACACAAACGTCTATGCATGCACACACAGGCAATTCCTTCCACAGGAATGTCTCCCTCTCACATGCTATCTTTATACACTCTTCTTCCCTCCCTCTCTCTGTACAGTCCTCTCCTTTCCCCCTCTCTACCTCTTCTCTGCAGTGAATGAGCTGACCTGACAGTGCTCCTCCTCTGCACTGAGTGCTGTGAGTCTCTCTCTGAATTATTTAAAAGCTGGGACCCCCACGAGTGCTTGTCTTCCCCTAACACCCCCTCACGCTCCCGCTCTCTCTCTCTTAATCTCTCTCGCTCTCTGTCTCTCTTTCCTCTGTCCCTTCCTGTCCTGCCATCATTCTGTCTTCCAGTGGCTGCAGTTACTTCCTGTGGTTCTGTCATAACTGGGAAATGCAGCATACAAATCTGACCTATGAATCAGAGACCGAATAACAAAGTAAGACTCAACAAACTCAAAGAAATGATCAGTAACAGTAGAGGAAGGTGACGCTGTACTAATATAATGTTGAGGTACTTTCCAGTTTATGCTACTTTCCTTTGGCACCCGTCACAGGAGACTATTGTACATTTACATTTAGTCAACAGCTGTATTTGCAGACTGAGGTTTAAAACCTTTGATTTATTATCCAAAAAATAATTAAAATTATGTTAAAATTATTACCACCTTGACCAGTTACTTCATTAAAATGCTGTTTATGCACCACAATCAATGAATAGTGATATAACACTGTCATTTTTCCATAATTAGGCATTTAACATGTGATACTCTTCTCTGAATATATTTTTCTTGTAATGCTTTTTTAATATCTTATGTAACATTTGGGAGGCAGCAGTTTTGTGTTGGTATTTCTACTTAAAGTAAGGATTTGAATTCCACCACTGATACTTTATAAGCTCATATCCAGAGCGCAGATGTTAGAAATTATGCATATCATCGCTGTTCTGTGAAATGTAGCTCCTAATGATTTGTCAGCTCCTCATGAGCTATGAAAACAACTCTGTTTTCAGTCGGGTGACAGTTATCCGATACTGCAGTTTTTATTTTGTAATTGTTTAAGAAGTAGGATCCTTTTTTCCTTATAAAAGCGACATATATTCCTTCAGGTTATTAAAAAAAGAAGTGAATATCCTCAAAATTTGAGATGCAGGGTTTTCACTGCACAATGATGTTATCCAAGACCAAGGAAATTCAAATGAGCGTTTAAGATTTTAGTCTGGATGAGTACAGAGTGCAACCTTCCCAAACACAGACTGACAAGCACTGTAAGAATCATATGTCCAGCACCGCGGGCCTGTAGTTTGTTTTGACCTAGTTTGTGATTTAATTAAGAGAACATAGAGGACTAACCACAATAGATCACACGGATGGAAGGAGGGGTGATAGTTAGTGGTGTCTCATGTTGTGTAACATTGCCATTTGTGACACGGTGGGTAGGAGGATAGCCAAGACTAAGGATGGCTCTTCAACCGGAAAGCCTCAGTTCAAGCCCTTGCAAAAGTGAGCATCTGCCTGGCTGAAGTGTCTTCAAGGAAGACGTGTATTTGTTCTGAAGTCGATCGCGCACTTTGACCCTCAGAAGAGGTGTGGTGCGGTCAATAAAGCCCTGCAAAAAGTGCTTTGGGAGCTGACAGTAAAAGGAGTGACTTACTTTTTTTTTTTTTTTTTCTGGCTCTGCTCTGACATTACATGTTGCATCTTCCCATTCACAAACCAAGCAGGCTATTCTGTGGGGGACCTACATTGCTACTATGGCTACAATTATTCATAGCTCTTTTTATATTGCAGCCTTTCTCTCCTCCCTCAAATCACTCCCCGTAGAGATGGCCCTACCTCACTCTAACTAATCACCATGGCAACCTGGTAATCCCTGAACAGAAAAATTCTGACTCTCTCGCTCTCACACACACACACACACACACACACACACACACACACACACACACACACACACACACACACACACACACACACACACACACACCACGGTGCACACATGGGTGCACACATTCACGCTTGCATACGCAGTCATGCACACACACACACACACACACACACACACACACACACTCTCTCTCTCTCTTTCTCTGTAAGAAATGCTCTTGCAGGCCAGCACGCTGGTGTTTACTGGTAAGACATATCTCACCACAAATGCACGCTTCCATGCATCATTAAAAAGCTCCTCGCTATTTTGTGAGTAGCTTCATGTGTGCATGTTGGCAAGGATTTAAATACACCATCTTTGCGATTGTGTGACTAAATGCTATTTGTGTGCACTCTTGTGTATGTATGCAATTTGTGTGTGTGTGCTCGGGTTAGTCAGTATTTCTTTACTACAAATTTGTTTGTGTGTGACTGTAATTGATTTCACACTCAGGTCAATGGTTTTACAGCTACAAAAGAAAAGCCAACAGATTTCCTCTGGTTAGCTTGCCATCTCTGTCACATTGCCTCTTTTCTTGAACCCTGCTTTGAATTTTGCTGCCGGCATGTCTATTAATAACACTGCTTTGCGTCCATAAGAATGCATTGAACTTTATTTTCTGAATAAATGTTTTACAACAGTAATAAACAGCTCAAGTTGTTGAGATTGATGTAAAAAAAAATTAAAAAATCCGACAATGTCCAGCAGTCACTTCATATATGTAGCATAGATGCACAGGTACATTACATTTGTAGGTTAAAACACATCAGTTCATCCACAATGAAGAAAGATAGCTTTACAGTCATAAAGGCTTTATTTTTAAACTACATTGAAAATGGACCCACTATTCACATATTTATTTGCACACTTACGAACACTAAAACAATTTTGCTGACTGGCTACTGTAATTTCATAAGACCCCTCCCACTACACTAGCCTTAATCATCTAATCAATAAAGCTCTTTCTCTTGACAGACAAAGCGGTTGGCAAATGAGCCCAATTTTCAGGATAGATCAATAGGCTGATTGACATGTCAGATGGATGAGTGAATATACTCCAATCAGGTGTATCGATTGTACACAACGAGCCTAACTGAATGGCGTGCAGCTAACTGATGACGTCAGCACCTTTTGCGTGAGCTCATCTCGTGAGAAAGTTATAAGCCTCATTTGAAGCCCACTTCAAATATTGGTTATAGTAAATTCAGTGCTTCATGTGGATCATTTTAGGTATCATAGCAATCAATTTGATGTGCATGGTACTGCATATTGTCTGTAGAGACTAAAACAATGAGGCAAATACTGTATGCCAGGCAGTGGAGGATGGGGTGGCTCTCCAGTAACTACACATACATTCAGTAGAGGATGTGTGCAAATGTGTGTGTGTGTGTGTGTGTGTGTGTGTGTGTGTGTGTATGCATTGTTGTGTTCTTTGTTTTAGACTGGAAACAGCACTTAAACAATGAGTTCAATCTATTGTAGTGTCTGATTTTGACCACTAGGTAGCGCATGGAGGCGATATAAACATATTAGGGAACTACACAAGTCAGTCCAAAGCAGTATATCTTTGAGTTTGTGAGTACACGTGTTAACAGTGTCTGTGTGCATTTGTGTCTAAATGTGTCAGCTTGCGTTGGCACATATGTGTTTGTGTCTGTTCATTATGCATGTTCAATGTGGCCTGGACACAGGATGCTGCAGGGTCATGTGCTCCGCTCCAGTGAAAGGCAGTCTGTGTGTGCAGTAATGGTAGACCAGCTCAGGGATACTGGAGAAGACACAGCTAATCTGATCCAGTGTGTAGCCCAAGCTCTTATTGCTCTTAGTCTGGGCCACGATGATGTGCACACAACTTTGACTGGTCCTAATAGAACAAGACAGAGAGAAAGACACAGTATAAAATCATGTACATATCTTTGCAAGCAGAAGTCACAACCGCAGATGCTGCTGGAAAATGGAAACATTATCTCTCCCCAAATGAGGCTGTGTATTCTCTGAGTTCAGTGGATGTGTAAATGGGGTTAATGATGTGGACTCTCAAATGAATGAGCAGCGTACAACAAATGTGCACTCAAGCGCATGAACACACACATATACACACACACATACACACGATGGCACCATGGGATTTCAGCCTTTATCCTCGAGAACCTGTTCCTGGCACGCTTTTTGGAAGTGTTTACTGTACAAATGACACATTCTCATGCATTAACACCTTTGGCGTTACTGTTACAGTAGCAGCTATTGTTTCTCCTTAATGCCTCCAAAATAGGTAGGTAGGCAGGTAGGTAGGTAGGTAAGTAGGTAGTTACTTTATTAATCTCCAAGGGGAAAATAACTCAAATCAGGCTAAATCAGTGTTAGATTCAAAGTCTGTGAGCAGCAACAACTGGGTACTTTTAATGGAAAATGAGAGCCTCCTTAAAATACACAGCTTAACATAGGATAGATGTGCCATGCTAATGTAAATTTTGAGACAGGGCAGTGTGGAGTGTCTAAATCAACAAATGGAAACACATAGCACAATTAAATAAAGACAATCACAAAAGTGTATTTGATTTTCAAGCATAATATTTGCCATTATCACCACTGCCAATCAGCTTTGAGAAAAGTACACAATTACTGTATGTACATGCTGCATTATATACCATAAAGTGCATGCACTGCATACACATCCGCGCACTCACTTCAGACCGATGGAGTATTTGCTGGTCCCTGATTCGCTGTCTCTCACCAAGAAGCTGGCTTCCCTGCAGCGCTGCAGCTGAGCCTCAGCCTGCTGCCGACTCACACTGCCATGGTACCAGCTTGGAGAGGCGATGGAGTGAAGGGAGAGGGGGAGGAGGGAGATGCAGAGGCATCAGATAACTGACATATAGCACAGTGACATATGGAGTTAAGTCAGATGTCAAATGATATACAATAACATTGTGACAGAGAAAAAAAAGTAAGACTGACAGGAGGGACGAAACAGACCGACAAGAGTCATTGTAAATTAAACGGACAGGTATACGTTGCAAATGGAATGAGTTAACAATGTCAAAGGGCAACTTGAGTGGTCAAAGAGATTAAAAAAAAAATTTAAAAAAAAGGACCAAACAAAATGTATGTGGCAGAGTGTGAAGAGGCCTGTTTGCACACAAGGTGGTGCTGACACTGGCTGTAGGCAAGAGCCATATATAAACAGGCCCTGCTGCTGGGAGGCAAAATACATGACATTCAACCACAACATTAGAGGAACAAATGGTAACAGGCTGTGAGCGCGTTCTCCACAAGTCCCATCTAAAAAGCAAGACCTTATTTAATAAAATGAGGACTCTCTTCTGTCTGTTCAGTCAAGCCTCACCTCAAGGTTGCACCCTTCTGCCAGCATTTATCTTCACCACCTAATCATAAGTGTGTGCTTAATGGCTGCTGCTGGCTCCTGCTCCTGGTAACAAATACCCAATTCCACTTTTCACAGTGCCATGTGTAATTTATTATATATCAGAATTTGGCAGAGAAAACCGGGAGCTTGTACTTTATTTGACATTGGGAGTCATCAGAGACGATGTTGAAGTAAATTTGCTTGATTGCTTCATGACTTTTACAAAGACAATTTGATTTTTAGCCAAAACTGAGGAGGGCTCCGTTCTCTACAATGGCAGCCAGTGGGGGTAAAAACTCAAGGAAGAAAAATAAAGCTTTTTTGAAAAATGTGTCGGCTTATTCTTTGATAACAAATGCAGAGCAGAGCAACGCAGAAAGCAGATAAGACGTGAACTTTACTCTGCAGAGTTTTTGAGAAACGTGGTTAATTTCGATAAGGACTAACAATACACAGGCATGAGATAAGGGAGACCAAATGTTTCAACCCGCATCTCATTTGTTTAATTCCCTCCATCCACTAATCCTGTTCAAGGTTATGGCAGTGGGTGCTATAGTTGCTATTCTGGCATGTGGGGGGGTGAAAGGTAGGTCACAAGTCTATCAAAAGACTAATACATAAAGGAACATGAACAGCTTTAGACTGTCCTATGGCTATTTTCCAGACTGGATTGGAACCCATCTTGACTTTATTGTGCTACTTCTTAATTCTACCAAATAAGTTGTTATTATTGTCAAGATATATGCAAATTTCAAAGTGTGTTGATGAAATGGAGGTTCCTCCTTCCATTCACATGTTATTTTCTAGCAACTGTTTTCAATTTACCTCACGTCATATTTTGTCACCACCTAATCATAAGTGTTTTTAATTTTTATTATTTGTGAATCCTGTGTTTTTTTTGCAACTCTTATCTTTTTAGTATTACATTTGTAATGTTACACTTTTAGTATGTACTTTTCTTTGATCCAATGACCTTGATATCAGCATGTTGTCATCAATTTTTTTGGCTTGTTGGACATTTTTTTGCTAGTTTTTTGCTCAATCCTGTGAAATGTGCATTCTTTTCTTTCATTCACTGAAATTCAAAGGTCTCTCACATGCACTGTTTCACTCCTCCTTTCAAGTCTTCTTCCTCCTTACCTCTGCTTCTCCAGCGGCAGGCTGGGGTCCATTTTGGCTACATCCCCATCCAGTGGGGCACTCAGGGAGGTAGGCGACGGAGGGGAAAGTTTAGTTGGGCTGGAAGAAGGTGAGTGCTTGAGGGTGGGGAAGGAAGGAGATGGTGGTGTAAGAGGGGAGAGTTTGAGAATAGGAGAGGATGGAAATGAGGGGGAAGAGGAAGATGATGGAGAAGAGGAGATAAGTGATTTATGGCTCCAGTTCTTCTGCCTCAGGGTGTGTTGGTGCTGCTGCTGCTGCGGCTGCGGCTGCTGCTGCTGCTGCTGCTGCGGCTGCTGCTGCTGGCGGCCGAAGGTTGAAGCATTCTCTTTAGTTAGAGAACAATCCACTGCCTCAAACTGAGCTGAAGGAAGCCGGATAGACAATATCAACCTTTCATGATTAAATCCTATCAAAGTACCATCAGAGCTACCAAAGTAAACATGTCTCTGGAAATGAATTCAGAAGGATTGTTTTGTTTCCACTCTAAAGCAAATACAGAATTGTTGTGGTGTGTGGGAGCTGTATAAATACAACTCATGGCATCCTTCCTCCACACCCTAAACCCCCACAGTTCCCATCATCCCTCTCTCCTTTTCTCTACCTGACAGTGCTCTCACAATGTCCTCCTTTCTCCACTCCCAGGGCAGTTCGTACTCCCCAGCCGGACGGACATCAGACTCCGGGCGTGTGACAGGGATCCACACCCCCTCACTGTCGCCCTGAGGTCCGCCTTCATAGGGTGTGTCGTAGATATTTGGGGGTGGAGGCATTCCCTCTTCACCCTTCCCCTCCTTCTGTCCTCGGTCCAACAGAACACACACTTTCAGGAGGTCTTTGGAGCCCCGTCTACGAACCTCTACAGCAGAGTGGACATGTGAATAGTTAGTTTACAGCTTTGACATGAAGGGTTACATGCAAATGTGGAAATAAACAGTTCAAGGAACATATTTCTACCTTTATTTCCAAGTAACCATACAGCAATCAAGTTGAATTTATTTAAATATGCTTCTTTAAGCAAAGTAACTACCTATCTAGTTCCTTCCCTCTGGTTGAGTTTTTTACAACACAGATTTTCATGAAATAATTTCCATGTATAAATGTTACAGTATGAAACAGATTCTCTAAATTGCTATCCCCTAAAATGAGCATAATATGCTGATTTTTAGAATCAGGTACCCTCTCAAGCTAATCAATATTCATTTGCATAAAATTTGTGCCATCTAAAAAATAACAGGTCCAACTCAGCTTTATCAGGTGGCGTATACAACAAAAATAGATCGTGTCACAACCATCCAAGCTTAATGGAATGAATTAATACTGTCTTATCACACATTTCCACTCACTGTGGGATTAACTAAAGGTTTTTTTGTTGTTTTTTTTAACCTAATTTGCACATTTCTTCTTTTGGTTGTTTGTTTATTTCTAATACATTATGTATTCTTTGAATAGATATCTTTTGTTTGTTTTTCGGGAATTTCACTTGTTGTGTTTCTTCGCTGTCTGACAGGTAGCCTATGTGTCTCCACTATTGTGTGACCAAACAATGGAGTTACAGGAAGAAAAGGTCAACACAGCCGCTGATTGGCTGACTGACAAGGCCACTTCCTGACTGCTGGGAAGTGATTGAGCGAGACCAAAGGGGGGAACCTGTAGGTTTATAGGGAAGGGAGAGGGGGGTACTTGAATTCTTGCTACACATATGGGACCATAAAGTATTAGGTGTATGTGTGTCTATGTGTGTGAGTGTGTATGGGATGGAGGGGGAAGGATAGGGGGGAACTAGGGCCAACGTCCTATCAAGAGAATGGGGCAAAGGAAACAGAGGCAGGAGACAGGAAGCTGGAAGAGGAAGCTGCACCCATTGTCCCTGCACAACATTGTTACTATAGCAACCGCCAGCAGGGAGGGAAGTCAGCAGTGAGACTAAGGGTCTAGTTTGTCCCTTTACAATGATCTAGCAAGAATGTGATATAGTGTAAGTGCTAAAACACTCAGCTGAGATTTGTAAGTGTTTTTGACTTAAATATAATTTATTCAGCTTATCAAGTGTGATATACAAAGTGTTTTAAATAAATAAAGTTTGGTTGTCAGTAGACAGACTGCAGTCCAGCTATTTCAGTTGTATGATACACTGATATAAATCAGACCTGTCAGGTAGTAAAAAGTCTTGACAGAGGTTACTCTTTAACTGAGTATCCTTGTCATGTAATTTTGTCCACATTCAAAATTCAGTGATTTGGCCCTTTCTTAAGATGTGTTTTTATCTGAGAGACTTGACTTTTCTACATCTGCTTTGAACATATTTTATTTTCAAAATCAACATCTGAGAAAACGGTCAAACACTTTTGTTAGTCAAGAGGTACTGGTTTGAAATTCCTGCGGTCAGAATGCTGCCTTGGTGTTTCCATAATATAAGAGATATTGCAGAAATAGTTGATGACCCTGATCTCACCTGTGATGATGACCTGGGCATCATAAGGCTCCATGTAACCGTCATTCACTCCAGCTCTCTCAGCCTCTCTCTGCTCCTTGGTTTTCTCTGCATCAAAAGGATCTGCATAGTCTTCCAGGATAATCAGCTGTAAAAGGGGAAAAAGCACAATGCTGACCTGCTACCTGTTCAGTTGTTATATCGAGACAACAGAGCAGATCGAGGGAGAGGGACGTGGGACACTTCAGTGTGTGTGTGTTTCTGTGGTGTCCATGACTGAGTGACAAGTAATAGGGGGCGGAGGGGCAAGCGGAAATACTTGTGCAAAGAGGTCAGTGCATTGTGTTTGCCTGTTTGATCCGACACAATGAAGTAAAACTGCATTGTATTCTTTTGAGAGTTATGGAAACTAAATACAGGGTTATGAACTGAGGTGGGGAGGGAAAACACAAAGGAAAGCACTGACTTCAAGCCCACAACCAGATTGGGGTTTTTGCACTGTACAGTAAATTGACTTTTAATCTGCATGCTGCAATAGTTTCTTTCTGTATGACTTAGTTTATTTCTGAGATTAAAAAACAAATGAAATATGAAAATCAATGTTGGTGCATGTTGTTTGCATTAGCTGTGGTGTAGTTACTCACTGTTGTTTTAATGTCTGGCCTTCCCTTGTCGTTCTCGGGCAGCTTCTGATCACTTCTCCCGTTGACTTTGGGGTTTTTGTCTTGCTTGTCCACTTTGATCATCCTGCTGATGTACGCTTGCGCCAGACTCGAGGTCCTGACCGGGCGGTTCTCATCTGATGCCCCAGTCTCGATCTTGGAATTCTTGCGACTTTTTCCAGGTGTGAGACTATCCCAGACCGTCCCAATGGTACCGGCGGTGTTTCGACCCAATTCTGTAGCCGAATTTTTCCTATTTCGCCCTGCCAATAAGCCCCCTACTCCTCCATCTTTACGCTGATTACCTTTCAAACTGTCCCGTGAAAATGAAGGTTTGTGTCGAGTTTGTGGACCAGATTCAGAGGCCGAGCGGACTCGTTCATTTCCGTTCTTTAGGTTGATGGGGAAATCTCTGAACCATCTTGCCATGGCTGCAAGGTATTAACACTCCTCACTGATTTTAAGAGTCAACAAATCTGTAATCTCTTACACTTTGTTGCATTAGTCGCCCCCTAACTAACTTTGAACCGTGCGCAAAACCGACCTTACGCACACTTATTTTGCTTACACCTTGGTTGAAGTAACTTTGTAAGGAAAGGCTATCTGACTCATCAAATTAATTAGAGCCCACTTTACGGAGCCGTGCTGATTCCTGTCGTCTGAAACTCCGACAATCATACAACTTCTGGTGCGTCTTGGAGATCATTGGCCAATGGCGCTTTGTCGTTGCTGTCACCCTGCACCTGCAGTAACAACTATCCCTGCAGTTTGAAAAGTAGCTTCTGTAGAGCGTAAACTCGAAAGTATTGGAAGTTTTTCTTTGAACCCAGTAAAGATCCCATTCCCGGAGCCTGAGATGATGCGTCCAGTCTGTCGACGAGGCGAAGTGTTCAGATGGAGAGGAAAGTTGATGTGCGCAAACTGTGGGATGTCGCTGGATTCTGGGGAGGGGCCGTGTGGACGGGGCGGAGTACAAGTCTTACCATAATAAGGATGTCCGACAACTGAATGCAGACATCCAAAGTTTGTCCGCCAGTAGCCCGATGCCAAGGGAATAAGCAACATGTAGAATGTGACATGTTACACTTGTAACAAGGTGAAGTTTTTTCTTGTACCCACCACTACAAATTAATTAATGTGATCAGCTCAGCTCTTCTACATTGGTAACAACTTGGGAATATTTGCAAAGAAAGAGCTCAAAGTACTGAAGAGTTGTATTTTGCCCCATTTGCTTATGCATTGGGATTTGTACTGTAACAGTATTTACACATCAATCAATCTAAAGAGAATCTTTTAAATTAATTATAGTAGCTTTGTGAAATGGTAGTTTCAATTTTGTTAATTTATTGTTGTTGTTTTAACCCTATGTAACTTAAAAATCATTTTTAAAGTGTCTAGGCCAAGATAACAATATCAAAAATGATGATTTTTAAATTATAAATTCACGGAAGTAAATGTTGCAATAACGAGCCAAATATGAAATAGGCTCCACTGAATAGATAGACTATTACCTGTACTTTTATAACTTTTTTTTTATTGGAGGTCATACACTCAGGGTTATGCTGATGTTCTAACAGCTGGTAGATAGCTGCTCCATCTACTGGTAAATTGGAGAAACAACATATTGAACCAACAGCTTGTATTCAGTTGGGTCAGTCATGCTAGTTCTGAAAGCGTGGTGTTTATCCACGTCATGTCGGTTTTGTTTATTTCACCAGGAGTGAAAAATACAGATTTACATTTCCCCCGAAAAGATGACAAAAGTGTCAAACAGAATAAATGATTGACGTAGGGATTTCACCAACAGCAAACGGAGCCGACATCTACAGTCCCGCCCACGCCAGCGCTTCTGTCCAATCACAGCGCTCCCTCTGGCGGGGCTGGGCGGGACGGTTACATCCCCACCAAAAGGTAACAGGTTGCAGTCCCACCATAATGAACTTGTTGCTGCGTTAATTTGCGTGGGAGTTGTTGTTTTCCACCCACTTCTCTGCGGAGACTTTGATGGACGTCTGTGTGAAAACATCTGATTTGTCATCGGCATTACGGGAGGCGACGATCAAAGAGGAGCAGAGGACTAAATTCAGAAAAAGAGGTAAACTTTACGGTTGGTGTTGGACCTCTCTTTAGCCAGGCGGCTAAACCAGACAGACACGACTTGTCTTGACAGTTTCGTTACAGCCTCTGTAACAGCGTCTCAGCCGCAGTGTGGCACTTGCTTCTTCGTTTCAGTCAGTTGTGTGTTAATTTGTGATAGTGTTGTGTCCCTGTCTGTGTGTTCAGTTTAGCTTGGTGGCTAACGATGTTTCGATAGACAGACAGGGACCTGAGCTACCAGCTAACGTTACTTCAGGATAACTGTTGGTATGTGTTGGAAAACAAATGTGAGAAATGCCTCTGTGGTCACTTATACGTCTGTGAAAGTAAAAAAAATTAAAAAAAAGTCAGCTGAATGAGGATTATTTTAAAGCCAAAGGAGTTTAAATGTAAGAGCAGTGTCAGTTCATGTTTATGTACAAGCCAAGATAAAGATAATTATATCTTAGTGTACACCTGTGCTGCTTGGGAATTTGTACATGGAAAAACTGTACACTGAGAAAAAGGTTTACCTCGCTGTTAAGGCTTCAAGGCTAAATTAAACCATATTCAAAGTTGTTAGAGACCTTAAATGGTGAAAAAGGTAAACAAAAAAGAGTAAATAAGCCTAAAATGCAGTGAAATATTTATTGTACCTCTGCAGTACAAAGGAGCTCCTCAGCTCAGATGAAACTGATGACACAGGCGAGAAGAAGCAGCAGATTACAGTGTTGAAATGGGGAAGGGCTCGTGAATGATATCATGAATTTCACTAATTATAGCACTGAACCTGCCAAACCACTGGCACAGTTTCATTTTCAAAACGTTGAATATGCTCAACTACGGACAAGCAGATAAAACTGCTCCAATGTTACAAGCAGTTATTACACTCAAGCATGAAGATAAAATGTCACAAATGATCAGCCTCACTCCCATTAACACACCCAGTCCCGTGGAAGTGAGAAGAACGGGGAGAAACAAGTGTCAGGAATGTGGAGAAAGGGAGGGGCGTATTTAGGTGCTCCTAATATGGTGTCATGTGTGTACTATTTGGTAACACTGAAGTCTTTCTTTGTCATGCCAATGAACCCCATTAGATTAGAAAAGAGGAACAAATGGCTGTTTGTTTGAGTGTGAAAGAAGAGCAGTGGCAGGTTTGGACAGAGAGACTGACTGCAGGAGAGAGGATGAGGGTCTGGTTTTATGTCAAGAATGTAATTGAGAGGCGAGAGAATACTCTGAGGACCGAGTGGCTGCCTGACTGTCCTTTCACAACAGAGAACTTGTGTTACTTATACCTTCATGTTTGTATTCTCCAGGTTATGCCTGTAAAACTTAATGATTCACTTGAAGGAAAAGGGCAGACTTTTACTGCATGCCCATGTCGACTTTATAGGATGCTATAAACTAGCTCTTAAAGAGTTAGTCCAATAATCAAATTGTTATTCAGCTGAAACAATCAGTTGCTGATTAATTTATATTCTTTTAAAAAGCCAAATATTCTCAAACGTGAGGAATAGATGCTTTTCTCTCTGTTTGTTGCCTGAAAGTCATTCTTGGCATTGGAAACAATAGTTTGACCTAAAAACATCTTACTCGGACCAGCTGTTTTTACGTGTTTTCAGCCTCATCTCCCGCTCTTTCTCAGCAGAAAAACTGGTTCACTCAAGGAGTTTTCATCCTTGAGTTGCAAATTATTTTATTTTTTTTGTCCGACTAAATTCAATATATATGTTTTACAAAGCAAATGGTTTGTGGTAGTAATGTTCAGACTCAGCTGTTTTGCAGTCAGTAACTATATCCATGTTTTGTCCACACATACTTACAACGCAGTATGTATTTATTATGACATACTATGAGGATAAATAAAGACATTGGGCAGGCAACTGTGTATACAGTCTTAGAATGATTTTTGGCTCAGTTAACCTCCACCCTTTGCTGCTATCTCTTGCTGTATTAGTTTTAGACCCGGCCAGAGATGAAGTGACCGCATGAACCGTGCGGACTCTATGAGTCAGCAGAGGCACTTGCACGATCCCACACGTTGCTGTTGTTTTATTTCTCTCCTCGCGCCCTCTAATCTCTAATTCTATTTCCCATTTTCATCTCGGATCTTAACAGGGAATCAGCTGCAATTCAATTTGCTCCGTGAGAATTCAATTTAAGGCCAGAGGCAGAGGGCCCGTCAACATAACTGCAGGGCAACAGAATCAAAAAGACCCACATAGACGTGACGCAGCTGGGCAAGTAAGATTGAAAAGGCTAGTGTGTTGTTAAAGTCACATCCTGATACGAGACTGATTTAGAAACTTATGATTGAGACCCTGAAGCCTTGTAAAAAAAACAAAACACTAGAATGCCAAAACATTGTATTTTATTATCATTTAACATTTCCATTATTTACTAAATTATTTGTTTGATCTACAAAATGTCAGAACATGGCAATAAGTCAGAATTTTTCATCATCGTAATATCTTAAAGCCCAATGTGCTATCACCAGAGAGCTTGTTTTGTCCAAACATCCGCCCCAAACCCAAAGATCATCAGTTAACCATCACGAGAAACAGAAAAAGGAGCAAATCCTCTTGACTAAGAAGCCAAAATGATTACCATTCAATCACTAATTGTTCAATCCACTAACATTTCATGTATAGAGAATAAACACAATGTTTCTTTGAAATAACCAAAGCCATAACCTTAGATGTGAGTGGCATGTTAATTTCACAGTGGATTACAGAAAATCTTGTTTGATATCCTACTTTCAGTGTGGAAAAGGATGATTATCTTGGAGAGGTGTGGAAAGACATTAGCTTTGGGGTGAAACCTTAAAAGGGATGTATGGGGACCTCAATGTAGGTTATGAAACTAATGAGACTAATTGTAATCAGATAGACAGTGTGATGGAGAAGGGAGGGGGGGGGGGGGTAATTTCTGCATTCTCAGAATTGTTGCCCTTATTTTCTGCCCCACATCAGCTGGACAATAGGATGGTTTTCCCCCCTCATCCCCGTTCCCCTCGGACCTGGCAGTGTGTCCTTCCTCTGTGACAAATCAAAAATGAAACTGATGAAAACATGCAGATGAATGAGGATATTCAGAGATGAAAATAAGATCTCTGCTTCACAGCTGTATTTCTGTAAGTTGGTTTGGCCTTCTCGGAGCTCAGACTCTGTCACATTAAGTTAGTGGATATTGTATTATGCATTTCTTGTGTAACACTTCTATCCCACCGTCGTCTGTGCTTGACATGTTTGCTTGACCTTGGTGTAAAGACAGCATGCTGCAGACTTCGCGCTCGACTTCACTAACTTGTTGTGACACGGTGCTTCCTCTGAGGTTCCCAAAGGGTGGAAAAGAATCGACTAACTCCACACATTCAATAAGTAGGTCTGTCTATGGACAATGCTCCTGCACCACAAGCGCACAGACACCTTCAAGGTCATCAATGTCATCTTGAATGATGTCACTTCCTTCATTGACAGGCCGGGCATTACCTCCCCCTGATCTTGCTCTGAAATTGTTTCATATACAAAGATTCATTTTCATAACGAGGACTATCGTTTTTCTTCTTGGCTCACTTTGCTGATAGTATTTTATTCACTTCTTTGTAAGAATAGCTTGGCAGGTTTCGTGCTGTGTCATACCGCTTCCAAAATCAGTAAAGAAATAAAAGAAAAATATGTGTGTAGGCCTTCAGTAATGTCTATATCAGGTCAGAACCGAGTTAATGTATTTAAATGGTTAGTTTTGTAGCCAGTCCTTTGTGTGTACGGGAGGCAGGCTTGTTCTCAGGAACTGCTTGACTTTGGATTTTATCACACAAAGCACTGATAAGAGAAGAAAAGTGGAGTGTTTTTTTTCTGTCTCTCACTTCACCCTTCCTTTGTGTCTCCCAACCCACTTTCTGTCTCTCACTTCGGAAAGCTGTGGCGAGGGAGTGAAAGGTGAAAGCAGAGAGGTCAGGAGGGAGTGCTGTAATAGTTTTAGAGTGAGTTTAATGAACCATACCATTGTTATGACATGGGGATGAAAATGTGACCTCACGCAAGGCATAAACAGACCGTCGATGTAATACCTACAATACTCTCTTCAATTATTGCCAGAGAAGAATAAGATTGGCCGTGACTAAACCTTTCCATAAATACAGTCAGTGCAGGACAAATTTTAGAATGTCTCATAGTATGTTATCAAATTGTAGAAAAAGGGAGGATTAGGCAGTCAAGAAATAAAAAAAAAGTGGAGAAAATGCACAGAGAAATAATGAAAAGAGCCATTACAGACGACTAGTTGCTATGGTACCTGTCTGTATTCAAGCTGTCAAAGTTTTGTTGAGGGAATTAGCTTTGGTATTTGGCTTTAAAAGTTCCAAAAGTTTGGAAAGGCTTAGCTGGTCCTCACAAGGGGAAAATGATATGTGGGTGTGTGCTCTCAGGTTAATGACTAATGGAGAGCACTGAGGACAAAGTCCACACAAGCAGTCAAGAGCCACAAACTAAGTGTTACTACCTATAAATCTGTGTCTGTGTTTGGTCAGAGAAAAGCAGTGTCCCTGAGCTTTTACATTTCAGCATTACTTCTTAATGTAGGTCCAGTGTCTAGGCATTCTTTGTTCGATTTCTTAATTGGAGGAATTTTTGAGGCTGATACTGATATTGATATTTTTATACATAAACAAGTAATCTTGATACACTGACCCCTTAGATGTGTTGTAGATTGAAAATGTCTGATTCGGATAAAAGCTGTGTGAAACATCTGAAAAAAAAAAAATCATCTCACCGGTGATTTTCTGATGGAAAAACACATACACTGTCATAGTTGTTGAGATCAATCTTTAATATCCTCAATGAGCTAATATCAGCTGATTTATTGGCCTGGGCAGTTTATAGGTGTAGCTATACTTGTACGTTTTTCCAATATTAGTCATTTTTAGATACCACATGCAGAAATTATTTTTTTGCTTTGATATAATTTTACAATAATTGAATAATATAAGAAACCAGTTATAGCTCAGGTCTGAAGATTAACTTTACAGCAATATGGACAAAATCAAATCTCTAATATTTTTGGTCAATTACTTTGATATAAATTTTGCATTTATATTGTCGGGGTGGCTATTGGTGCTTTAACTAAATATTTATGAAATTAAATTTTTGATAAATAATCATCCGTCTTATGAATATAATGACAAAACGGGTAAAGGTAAATAAGAGAACAGTCTGGTAATTTCAGACAATTATATCACTTAATGCAGTCATTAAAACCAGACAACACTTATGCCACATCACAATATTATTATCAATATCCAAAATGTAAGCCAATATCCAGTATAATATCATATCAATTTAAAATCAATATATTACCCAGCCATTCATGTGTTCATGAAAAAATATAAGTTGCTGTGGACAAAAGCAAATGAAGTCGACCAAAACATCTGTATTTGGTTTAGGGGTATGCATTCGGGTTATGATAGTATCAGACTAAAGAAAATGTGTTGCCTGGTGGAGTAAATGATTAAAAATGTTGTGTATGCCCTAATCAATTTTTTTTCATCCTCCTTCTTCTTCTTCTCCTGCTCTCCGCTGTGTTACCAGCATGAGCACACCATCTTCAGGTCAGAAGACCCCAGTGGACTACGGTGTCCAGATCCGCTTCATCAATGATCCCCATGGTACAGGTGGAGGGCAGCCTGTTTCCCAGCCCAAGTCCAAGACTCAGAGCACCTCCAAATATGGTGTGGCAGTCAGGGTGCAGGGTATCGCTGGCCAGCCGTATGTGGTCTTAAAGGATGGACATAAGGGAGACTCATACGGAGTCCAGCTGAAGACCGAGTACCCTTCTGGCTATAGCAGCCTTCCCCGGAGAAGAGAGAAGGCCGAGCCAAGAACAGAGGGGGCGGATGTCGGAGAAGGAGGAGGGCAGGGAGGGGCACTACGTCGGGCACAGTCCCATGGGTCACTGTTAGACAGGGATGGAGAAGACAGTGAGGATTTTCAGCTGTCGAGACCACCAGGGGATGGGAAGTCTGGTAGTTATGGGAATCTGGATGGAGGAATTGGAATAAGGGGTAGTGACAGAGAAGGGGGCATTGAAAGGAATATGTGGGATAGATCGTATCAGGCAGGGCAGGACAGGTCACTGGAGTCACTGAGGGACAGTCATTCTCACCCTGACCCTCCTCAACACACAAACGAGGTTCACTCTAATCAGAGGCACACTGGTGTTAACAGAATGATAAACAGGTTTGATGGTGGCCAGCAGAGAGGCCTCCTTCCTGCACAACAACAACATCCCAGAGCTACACCTCCTCTCCTCACCACCAACCCCTACACCTCACCTCCGTCCTCAACTCACAGCAGTTTGGGACGCAACCAGTGGACTTCAGTGGAGCCACCACAGACTACCCTGACAGAGGTACAAGTAAGAATTACATTTTTTCCGGTTGGGTATTACAGCCTATTTTATAGTGAACTCAAAAACACAACAAAGCATGCAACATTGCAAGAGTAGCTTTCTGATCTATGTCTTAAGGTGACCCCTGACCTTTTGCTGGACCAGGGTCAGAGTGCAGAGATGAGCAGTGAGGAAGAGCAGGTCATGAAGACCGTATACAACATCCTGAGACAAGGGTGTGTATCAGTTATCCTGCACATTGAGATTTTATTCAGCTTTATGAAATATTCATGAATATTAAAAGTGAATAAAGCCATTGACTATTTTCACCTTCCTCAGGACCAAAGAAAATGATGTTGTCATCAGACACAAGGCCAAGATGATCTTTCAGAAGATTCAGAGCCTTAAGGTTTGTTCTTTTTGAAGTTATTGGATTCTGTGAGGAGTTTTTCAGCTGTTTAATGAAGAGACAGTTTACTCTTATGTCTCCCCTTACACTCTTGTCTTTCACAGCCTAGAGAAAGCCCTAGGGAAGAGTGGGTGAGAGAAAAAGGGGAGCTTGAGGCAAAAATGGCTAAACTGCAAACTGCCCTGCAGGAAGAAAGGAGGGTAAGTGGAGCAGAGAAGAGAATATTAGGAGGCAGAGGTATCTTATGACCTTCAGTCATATGACCTTCAGTCATAAGACAATGTTAGCCTTCTTTCTTCCCTTTTTAATGCCTCAAAAACAAAGTTTGAATAGGTGTCACTCTTCAATGCTCAACCTTTATGGAGGGAAGAGAAGGAGAAAGACGTAGAGAATGCGCGCTGGAGTTTTGGTTGGTTACTCTCTTAATCGAGCTGGCCGACTGGAACCGACTGCCACCGGAGGATATTAACATTCAGAGAGTAACGTGCCAAATTAACTCAACTCTATAAATCCATGGATCACATCGAGTGCCACACATAAACATCCGTCCACGTCTCCTCGAAATGAGAGCAGTAAATGCCACTGAAGGAAATAGATTCACCAACCAAACTGGTTAGTTGAGAGGAGGAAACTTTCCTCAGAGTTTTTATGCCTCTCTAACCAGGAGGGCTGGGGGGTTCATTTGAGTGTGCTTCAGATTAATCCTCCCGATTAATCCTTAAAGCTGTGTGGTCTGGTCTGAGTTGCTCACACGCACACAATAATCTAGCTTCAATAATGACTTGTTATATATTGGTTTAAGGATGCCGGGCAGGTCCTAATCTCTAATAGCTCCTAAAAACTTAATCCCTTATATATATCAATCGGGGGCCAAATGCAAGTCTGCCTTAGCGTTTCCTAAAAGTGCATTGTTTATTCCAGCAGAGCCACCTGATGTCTTATGTTTCACCGCTCTCATTTATTCATCATGTCTGCTTGTGTGTAGGACTCTGTTCGCAATTCTGATCCCGCTCTGAAAGCTGAGCTCGAGTCCTGTCTGGATGAAAATCTGCAACTCCAGGAGATGCTGGACCGCAAGAAAAAAGAATTAAATGAAACACAATCAGAGTGAGAACACAACAGCACACACACACACACAGACGGAGGGAAGCAGGAAGGGTACCATTATCTGTGAGCTAGGAGTGAGACAGTCCCACAAAACAAGCAGCTACTGTAACTTATTCACAAGACAAACAACTATGTCAGTCATTTGAATTCAGAGAATCATTCACGGGTGTGTGTATGTTGTTTTTTTTCCTCACAGGCTGACTCAGCTGCGAATGGATCGGGAGAATGCAGAGACTCGGGTCAGAGAGATGGAGGACCAGCTGGCTGAGTTTCAAGATGAACTGAGAAGAGAAAACAGCAACAAGACGGTACCACAGACACATGGTCACACAAACACGTGCACACAGATTTATCTCACCCCGCTATTGGATTTTGTTTTACAAATAAGACTCAAATCTAGAGTAAATACTTTCTTATAATAGCATTTTTATCATTCAGGATCCTATTTACAGGTTGAATAAGCCTTGACTGTTAAAAGAAACAATAACTTTTAGGTTGTACAGGGCGGAGTAATCAAATGTTGATACTGTATATTCCTTGTGTGTGCAGGACTTGGTGTCTTGTCAAGCACAGCTGATGGAGGTGTGCCAGCTGAAACAGAAGCTGGAGGAGACACTAAGACAGAGAGGGAGGGAGCTTACAGCTTTGAAAGGCGCTCTGAAGGAGGAGGTGGCAACGCATGACAAAGAGATCGAGGCGCTCCGAGAGCAGTACAGCGCTGACATGGAGAAGCTCCGCGGCAGCATGGAGCAGGTGTCTGAGGTGTGTGACGCTCAGATTATCCAGCTGAACATCTCACATATTTGACAAATGTTTCTGAGCTGGAGACAAAAGTGGGCAAACCAGGCTCCCAGTGAGAGAAACTTCATGGCAAAACTCCTAGAAACCCCTTCTACATGCTTCTAAGTTTTGTCCTTTGCAATGACAACCAGTATTTTTTCGGGCAGCGGCCTGTTCCACAATAGTGTTCCGCAACTACTTCACGCAGTTGAAGAATGGTGCCAGCATCCTGTATCCTAAATTATTGTCATTTTGAAATTACAGAGCAGTTTGCAATTTCTACAATTTAAGATGAGAGATGGCGCCTGCACATTGCAAATTTCATAAAGCCGGGCCCCGAATATCTTCCGATTCAGTTTAATTCATTTCGATTCTTAATGATTCAGTCACATCAGATAAATACCAATGTTGCATAAAGACTTTCTCAGAATTTATCCAAGAAACTTCTATTTTTTTCAACATTCAAGAAATGAGGCACACTGTTGTTTCCTTGGATCAAAATTGCACTTTGTACTCTGAATTGTAAACAGAATTCCCATAAATAAGTGTTGACTAAGCAGTCTACAATTCACTAAAAACACACTGCATAAAAATGCCAGCGATAGAATACGACATGGTGTCAATTCTTCCGTCTTCTACTTAAGTCTCACGCAGGGATTGAGGCTGAGCGGCAGCGTGTAAATGCATCAGTTCGCTCATTGCAGCAGCAGTTGGAGGACTGTAGAGATGAGAGCAGCCACTGGATGGAGCAGTTTCATGGCACCAGAGACGATCTTCGAACAACAAAACAAGAGTGAGTCTATAGACTTAACAATTCAAACGTAACCATTGAATTGTTTACAGAGTTTATTCATCATTACTTGCGTGGCTTCGCGGTTTCCAATGTTTACCTGGACATGGATTTTGTCACCGTCTTTCATGGTTTGATTTGGCACTTACTTCACCACTAATAATGTGTTTTCCATTTTTTTCTCTCTCATTCTACCTGGTAAATGTTTCTCCCTCTCTCTGTCAGAGAGCCACCGAGCAACCCTGAAACACAGTGAGAGTCATTAATTAAACAGCATTTGTGTTTAGATGTGTAGACGTGGCTAACTGTGCTAACAGCTGTCTGTGTAGTGCCGAGGCCATTCACAGTCCATTCGCCTAATTCATGACTTTTAGCCCTAATTCATCACTGGGGTTCTGTTTTTACACAAGTGTGTGTGACCAAATATGGATGATATTCATTTTAGTTAATGAGTCCCAGTTTGAATGTGGACAGTATTGTTGCTGATTACAAGCTACAGCTTTGAGCTTCAGGAAATTATATCTTTAAATTATTCACCGTGTTCATACAGTGAATTCAATCACTTTCAACACTTTATGTAATCATATAAGATGCAGATGAGTGGTGTGGATGGTCTTATATTTATGTCTGTATTTAGCAAAAAAAACATTGTAGATTTTTTTTTATGTGATATATCTGACGGTAATGTGGTCAAAAGGAATGGTGATTTATTTCGTGTTATTTGAAGAATAAATAATCAGCTATTTTTCCATTCACTACCCCAGAGTAAATTATGATCACTTATGAGGCACAAATACAATCCGTCTACTGCTGATCAGATAATGAAGCAGTACTTCGAATAACCTTAATGCTCCGAAATGTTGAGATCGGATGTGCGTGTATGTTTCGCAGACTCCTGCAAGCCCGTCTGGAGAAAGAGGAATTTGAGGAGGAACTAAAGGAGCTCCAGGAGAAAGTGAGCACCATGACAAAACAGATGCAAGACCCCAGCCAGACGCAGACTCTCAACCAGGTGCAGTAAACATGCCCTAAATTCCACATCATCACTGATGCACTGGTGAATGACCTGTTTAACAAAAGTCAGGCACTTCAACCAGCAAGCTGTAAAATTTCTGTTCAGGAGCTCCAGCGATGCAGCGCTGATCTGCAGAAGGCAAAGTCTGCGCTGGAAAAGCAGAGGACGGAGTTTGACAAGAAGGTCATGGAAGTCATCTCCATAAAAAAGTCTCACCAGAACCAGGAGGCTGAACTGAAGTATGAAATTGACAGACTAAAGGACCAGTTACAGAGGGCCAAGGACGACTGTGCTAAAGCCCAAGAGAAAAATAAACAGGTGGGTTTAATCTCACAGTTAAGGGCTGAAACATCCTAAAGGGAGCGTAGACCTCCATCAAGGCCGACAGTCCACTCTGCTGTAATTTTCTGTAACCGCAACTACTATACATGACTGAATAGATCCAAAACTACCATTAGAATGATGTCAACTGTTGTTCCGGTTCTCCCCTATGAAACCGCTGTCCCCTGAGTGCTTCATAATGACTGCTTTCTGTATTCAGTTTGACCAGAGAAACATTTAAACATCTGACACGCTGAGCAGGAGAGAGAAGGAAAAACAGGGAGAGAAAAAAGTAATTGCTAACTGCTCAGCTTGTGCACCCAAAATAGCACATTTGGTATCAAATTAGCCAGAAATTTTGCAACACAGGTGCTTGAATAGAGCATGTCTTACAAATCGAAATTGTAAGAGAGATTTAGTGTTGGTGATCGACTATAAATCCGCGAACAGCAGCACTGCACAGTGATAACAACAGGAAGTGACACAATAAGCTTTCCATGATGTCGGATGCAAATTGCAGGATCCAGGAATAACTTGTATGGGATTAAGTGTGCCAAATGGCCCATTTTACAATGTTAATGAAAGTAAAAAAATTATTAATAGACCCGCCCGGTGAACTCGATCCATTTCAAAATTGAAAAGGGGTTACCTGACTAGCACAAAACAGTGTGATGTGTATTTGATGCTGATAGCATGATGAGATTTGCATTTGAATTTTTGAATGGTTATACAAAGACAACTCTTGGTTGTATCCCTCCTTTGTCTTCCTTGCTATAGCTCCCAGACCCAGCCACCATGTCAGAGCTCGAGCAGAAACTTGTCGAAGCACAATGTGAAGCTGGCCAGCTCAAAGAGAAACTCTCATCAGCTGAGGAGGAACTGGATATCAGTAAAACACGTCTGAGCAGAGCTCAAATGGACATGAACTCACTCCAAGACATCCAGCAGGAGCAGGAGGCGTCCAACACTCGTCTCAAAGAGAGACTCTCGAGATTAGAGGTAGGGTTGTTAAGGTTACATCCTTTCAAACAACACCATCCAACTCAGGGTGTGTGTAGATACCCTGAAAGCAGTAGACATCCAAGCATAACTGGAAATCCTATGTGGTTTAGACTCAGCTGCAGACCAGAGCTACAGAGAGCTCAGAGGCTGAGCTGGCTCTCGACACTGAGGTGAGAGGCCTGAGATCTGAGCTAGATGAGGCCAAGAGAAAAGCTTCCAGACTGAGCCAGGAGCACCAAGAACTCGTCCTGCGTCTGGAGGATTTAGAAAAGGACAAGGAGACACTCAAACAGACCATCAGCCAGCTGGAAGAGACCAAACGACAGCAGGAGAGAGCTCTGGAGAAACTCAACAAAGAAGTAAGAACGATAGATCTGTTTTATGCCTTTGCGAATGATGAAAGCCTGTGCAGCTTTGATTGTCCTCGCTGCTCATTGGAGAATACACAACGCAACAAATTCATACTCTTTTTGTTTTGACTTGTCTCCCCTTCACCTCCCTGTCAGCATGACTCTCTGACTGTGTCCTCAAAAGAGGAGTCGCAGGCTTTCAGGGTTCAACTGGAGGAACAGAGAGAGAGAGCACGCAAGGAAATGCAGGAGGCGCAACGTCACGGAAAGGACGCTCAGTCTGAGCTGGAAAGAAACCATATAAATCTCAGGAGACTGGAGGAAGAAGTGGGTTTGTTTTTTGAATGTTTGAGTGAATGCTTTGTCTCGTGCTCAGCCTATGATTTCAATAATTTTGACATATCATATTCATGAAGCATGCTTGGCTGATTTGGAATTTGGAAAACAACAGGAGGAACATTCAGTGTGGCATTCCTGTGTCTGATATTATGATGAATTTGAATAGATGTCACGACAGAAGAAAGAGCTGCTGCTTGCGTGTGAGGAGAGAGACAACCACCAGCTGGATAAGGAGCTTCTCACCAACAGATTGCGCCACCTAGAGGGAGAGAAAGAGGCCAGCAAAAATGGCTGCAATGAGAAAACCCGGGAGATCCGCGTCTTGGAGGTAAGATGCTCGGTGTGAACTGTGACTATTAATAGTTCTGCTCATCATACACTGACTGTGGCAGTGTGCAAATTTTACTTAGATTTGATTTTTGACTTTATTGATCCCACAGTGGGGAAATTCGGGCGTCACAGCAGCTTAGAAAGAACAAAAAGGTGCACACAATATCAAAAAGAGCAGTGAATAAATACACCCGCAGACTACATACACAAAAAAATAAATAAATAAATACAGTTTGGGATGAATGGAAAAAGTGACCAGTGCAATAAAAATCAAATGAATATGAATATTGCCACATTATTTTATGGTGACACATCTTTATATTTCTTTTGTCTACCCATCATCAAGATTTACAGATTAGCATGTAGATTTATGTGCTGCACATAACCTTAATCAATTTTGAATAATTATGATGAAAATTAGCCGTGTGACTTGTTTATTATTTTATGACACAGTCTTTTTCCTCTTCTCTGTCAGGATAAGCTGAAGCGTGTGGAGTTGGAGCTGGAGGAGGAGAAAAGCAGCGTGGAGATGCTGACAGACCGATTTGCCCGGTGCAGAGACCAGATCGATCAGCTGCGCTCTGAGCTCATGCAGGAGAGATCCTCCAAACAGGACCTGGAGCTGGATAAGGCCGCCATGGAGAGACACGTATGTCCACGTACACCACGTTTGTGCTTGTCATCGCTAGAAACCGAATTCTTCATTTAAGTACACTTTTTACTTTTGCACTTCTGTATTCTCACTCCAGTTAAAATTGCAGCCTTTAGGGGAAATTCCAACACCTCTGCTGACCTTTCACTTGAGTGTATTTTTAGTGTTGTTGAACTGCTGTCTGTGCGCGTCTGCCCTTGCAGCTGAAGGAGCTGCGGGGTCGTGTGGCTGACATGGAGGGCCAGACTCGCTCTTCAGCAGGACTCTCCCAACTGGAAAACAATATCCAGGAGCTGGAAGAACGCCTGCGTGGTGAGGAAAGGTACAGGAAACATGCTCGGACACATTTTTTTCACCCTTTGTTTGACAAATGAATATTTCAAATGTTTTTGTATAGAATCCACTAAAATTCAGAGAATGCCATTTTTTATTTTTATATATTTTGGGTGTGGCACCAGTGTAGGTTTTTGTCATCACACATTTTGTATGCCTCTGCGTGGCAATACCAGTGGTTGAAGGCATTGTGTTTTCGGGTTGACTGTCCGTCCAAATTGGGAAATTTCTTCAAATTTGGCACAAATGTTCACTTGGATTTAAGGATGAACTGAATAGATTTTGCTAGTAAAAAAAAAATCAAAGGTTACTGTGACACCCCACACCCCCCCAAATACATTTGTGGCCGTAACCCAAGAATTAATATGACAAAATTTCACACAAATGTTTACTAGGATAATATTATGCAGTGATTATATTTTATATCCAAAAGGTCAAAGGTAAACTTCACTGTAAGATCATGATGTTCTGCACTTTTTTGGCCATTATTTAACACCATAACTTTGGAACAGTAGGGGAGATTCTGACCATATTTAACATTTGGTCAGACACTGACTTATTGACACTAATCTTGGGTGTTCACCTTAAAACTGTGCTGATTGTATAGTCATCAGAAACTTTTAATTTGGGTTCCTGTTTATCAAATCAAAGGGAGTTTACTTGGGAAGCGTGCAACAGTCTGTTTCATATTAATGCTGTTAAAATCCGACTCGCTACAAAGTGGCTTCACAACAGCAATGACTTGGCCAGTGTTTTGCTCAAGGGCATCTTGGCAGTAGCCCAGATGGGGAGCTAATCGTTACCACGCTTACAGTATATGTCCTGCATGCTTTCTTCATCTGACGTAAAGAGAGAAGAACTCTGTGTTGGCATCACAACGTCGTTTGGAGAGGAAACTAAAAGACCTCAATATGACGCTGGATGAGGAGAGACAAACACAATCTGAACAGAGAGACCAGGTATAAACATTCATCATGTACTAAATGTTAATGTTGAAATTTATTTAGAGACACAAGAAGACACCAACTTCACATGTACAGTCAAAACGCACTTAAATCGAATGTTGGGTTGCAGCTTGTTCTGAGAGTGAAGGCGCTGAAGAGGCAAGTGGATGAAGGTGAGACGGAGCTGGAAAGGATAGATGGACTGAGAAGAAAAGCTCAGAGAGACATGGAGGAACAGTTGGAGCTTAAAGAGGCCTTGGAGGCCAGAGTCACAGCACTGGAGACTGAACTCAAGTAAGCATTTCCCCTACTTTGTCTCCTTATTTTTGTGTCTCTTCTAGTTTGTTACTCACTGCGAGCTTTTGGTAACAATTATGCAAGACACTTCCTGGCAGCCAGATTATCACAGCGGTATTTGTGTGTATGAGGGAGTGAGTAACAAAGATACACTATCTTCTCCTCCTCCTTGTGTCACAGAGTGAATACAACTGTATGTAAATGACGCCATTATCAGTAAACCCAGATTCTTCAGCTGTGACACACAGATACAGACACCTGGTAGAGATTCACACAAACCCCTCGAGGTGCAGTATTTCGCAGTGTGATGTGGGTAAAACATACCAGCAATCACCCACGAGTGAAGAGGGTATTTCATTATCATCATCTCATCAAGTAAAATGGTGCATTACTCATCGACCTCAGGGGAAATTAAATTACAAACATGCTCCAACTAAGACCAGGGAAATGCATGTTATTTTCTTATATTACCAGCAGAGGGAGTGCTACGACCACCCCTTTCAGGATGATTACCGTTGACTGTGCAGACCTGCCAAATAGAGAAAAAAACATAAAGAATACTTTTGTGATAGACAACAGACAACAACAGTGACCATGAAAAGTGAATATGTTTATGTCTCACAGGAGGAAAACTCAGACAACCATACGCCCAGCTTTGGATTCCTCAGCCGTCAGCTCGGACGATGACGACAGCCTGTACGACCCCTCCACCATCACCTCCATCCTCACTGAGAGCAACCTTCAGACCAGCTCATGTTAAAGCAGCACTTAATTTTGCATTAGAAAGGTGGGGAAATATACAGTAACACTGCCAGGGCAAAAATAGAGGGAAATGTAGATAATGTTATTTGTAGATGGGGCGTAAAGACAAAAGGCTGAACGGTATGCACTACAGACAATGGCTGGTGGGAGGGGGGCGGGGATAGATGACCTACTATAGAGGTTAACAGGAGAATGATTTTCCAGACCAGAGTCAATGGAAGGAAACAAAACATCCTCAATATTTCAGGGAATTTTCTTCAGCTTACAGTATGCTCAGTTGTACTCCACAGTATAGCACAGTACAGTTGGAACAGCTCCATTTCATGCACATAGAAGAATTCCCAACATAAGGCTCAACACAAGGTACTCTAGCATACAAACACTCTACCAGTAACAAAGTAAATGGATCGTTAGGAGAGAAATGTAGCTGGAAACACATAAGTAGAGTATAATTGTTGCATTTTGTGGTACCATATTAGTCAGACCATTTCTGGGATGAGACTCTGGGTCAAGCACTTAATGTTACCAAGTCTGGCTGTGACTGAATACTCTCACTGTTTCCTGGTGTAGATCGTTCAGATGGGGGACTTTAGTTTTTAAACAGCCATCACTTGACTAAACTGATGAACTGTGAACTCAACGATGCACAGAAATGAAGTAACACTACTGGAAAAACTAGGACCAAACATTGAGATTAAGTGCATTATTGATAGTCACAAGTAATTTAATACTACACATAATATTCTTATTTTGTCTCAGTTAATTTACTAACATAACCAAATGTAATGTTTGAGTATTGCACATTGTTCTGACTGAATGAAATCTGTATTTTGTTAACTGAAAGTTAAAAAAAAACTAGTGCTTGCATATATTTTGGTTTGGAACAAGAGTTTACTCCACCAATCAGTCTTTAATGTCACATAATAGACAGGAATGCTGCATTTTATCAAAGGATGACAAAAGTAGCATTTCAATTGGATTCTCTAGGGCAGGATCACAAATTCTGCTTCCAACCTAATATTAAATGATACAAAGGTTTTGATTAAAATTACTAGGTATGTCTTTTTTCACTGTATCTGTGGCAGTTCTTGTAAAACGTCTTTTGTGGTTTGTAAATGAGGACAGAGAGCTGTCTGCTCATGAAATATTTTTTTTTTTGGCAGAATATGAAATATAAAAGTAGTTATTTTGATTTTAGTAAAAAAACAGCCAAAATATCTTCTGTCAGCTCAAAACTTCAAAGTCTGTTTGTAGAAGCTGCACAATTTCTATGCATTTCCTTTATATTAGGTCACCGAAACGTATATATACAACTGTCATTTAATTACAATGCCTTATAATTGTTTAAAAAAAAAAAATAATTTGTAATTGACATATTTTTGTGTAAAGAGTATTTAACATTTATAGATTGTTTTGTTTTTTGGAGCTGAATTTGTGAACAGTTTGAACAATCAGTAAAGTTAAAATTGCAATACATTTTTCTGCCATGTAATATTTGTCCAGGTCTTTTCAGTTAAACTGGAAAATGGCACTGAATATGATTTGTTAGATGTTGGATTTAAAGATGGTGGCATATTCTATAATTGTTGACTGGGAAAAGTTCACACTGACTGTACTTAAATAAATCTTTTTTCTATTGAGCAATAATTTAGCAACAATAAATGTATTAAGTTAAATTGGTACATCTTTGTCCTGTCATAATCTGAATTTTATTTAACTGCTTTTATTTTTGGCACTTCCCTTTGCCAGGAGGAGTCAAATTGGCTTTCAGCCTACTGAAGTATAAGTTTACAACGGAGATTTGTAACCTTCTTCAGTAAATTTCTCTGGAAGGGCAATTGACTTCATTGGAAGAGCTCGCTTTTGGAGGAAGTCAATAAATATTTCACATATAAGTCAAAGTGCAGTAATGCTCAAAGCAAAACCTAACATGTATTTCAGAGTTCTCTATTTAGTTTCTCTTGTAAAAATAACAACATGGGATTTATTTGTCGCCATACACAAGAGCCGCAGCACCTCTCCTCTAAATAAAAGTTATATGTAGAACGTGATGGACAGAAGCTACCAACTAACTTGTATCAAATCATCCCGATAATCTATGCAGAAACACATCCGTGCATCATTTGATAAATAATATATCTGATACCCTTCCATTGTTTGAAGACGTACATATGGGACTATTTCAAAAGATAGAAGATAATAGAGATGGTCATGTTTCTGTTTTGGCTGCAGGGCCATGCTTCTCTGGAATAAGAGGTTGTTATCTAATCCTGAGTTGCGTATTGCCAAGTGAGCCATTCTGTGGCCCCTACAGCAGCTGATTAAGCCCGTTGTATTTATTATCACTGCCAAAATAGATGACAAGGTCTGTGAATGTGTCCAGTCTGACTCCCAATCTGTATTCAAACATGTGTTTTGAACAGACAAATAGTTGAGGTGCAGCAGGTAATCCGCAGGTGTAACTAACAACTTTGACAACACGCCTTCCTTCCATTTGGTTTCAGCTGTGCCAAGGCTCTATACGGACTCAGTGGCATGAATGTTAATAACTACACATGTGCTTCTCTGCTATGGGAAAATGTCTGCAGGCTAAAACTTAGATAGTCTGTTCTTTATTTCTATCGGTACACAGATTTGTGTGTCTTGATTTAACATCCCGGTAGTTTGATATCTTCTCACAAGCACAGGCCTTCCCACCACCCAGTGGGGAGACAACTATCCTTCCTGCGTGGACCCTGTGGAGAGTGGCAGACAGCATATTTGCTCACTGTTGCTGGAGACAAATTGAATTAGGGCCCAAGCATGGAAGGTGCGAATGCCCTATTGTTATCCAAGCAATTATTATGATTCTGAGTAAACAACTGCATTTTTGGAGGCTTTATTATACTCAAAAACTCATGAAATTTGGTACACCCATCTCTCCTGGCAAAATTTTTTGTATTTTAGTAGAATCGCGAGTGGCCGTGGCTAAATGGCTCGCTAGCGCCCCCTTAACAGATGCCTCGGCGGCTCCATTTACCTACATGCACAAAATTCGGTGGACATGTACAAAAAAATTACACTGCACCATTACGTCAACTCAACAGGAAGTCCACCATTTTGAATTTAGTCGCCATTTTTGGCGATTCACACATGTACTTTAACGAACTCCTCATTCAGATTTTGTTCGGACCGACTTTAAATTAAAAGTAATCATGAGAATTTGTTTTCATCGATCGGGGTGCCCGTGGCGTGGCAGCCAAAAAGTGATCCAAAAGTCATACTATTTTTTTTTTTAAGTCGTAATGATAGGGGAAATCAAACCCCAACCTTCTAGGTGAGAGGTAACAGTGATAATCACTGCACCACCAATCTTCCCAGGAGTTAGACCGCATTATGACAAATCTTTGGCTCACTGCAACCTATAACTCCACCGACCATAAATATTCATTCGAATGCGGCCAAAATTGCCGCAGACATTCTTTGGATAGTAGATATACATGTTTTCAAGGGGGTCTGCAGTGATATCTTCCTGTAATGTGTTGTGGATGCAAGACTTTTTAAATTTCTCCAAATGTTTCAACTTCACTAAAAGTTGAATCACCATCAACAGGCCAAGGTGGAATCTGAACCATTAGTAGCAACCTTTGGTGAAGTTGAATCTTTTACCTGTTGAGTTAACCAGACTGTCTGTCGAGTCACTGGAAGCTCTGAGTGAACTCCGTGAAACTCTTTCTCCTTTCCCAGCTTGTCCTCCGGTGCGAAGATAGTCCAGCGGTCTACGCCGACTCCAAGCTGGAAAAGACCTCATGAAGCCATGGGGTCGACCCCCGCCGAGGTAACACACACCATACATGGTTTACGGAGGGTGAGTTCCCTTAATAAGCCACACGGTTCACAGAGAGCAAATCCCTGTAAGGGAAAGCCGTGTGGTTCACAGAGGGCGAGACCTCCTAAGGCAAGTCCCTCTGTAAGTCACACACTAATGATACTAATACCAAACCAAAGGTTAACTGCAATATAAAACTCAAACAAAAAAATAAGTCCAGAAGTTTCTTCTTTTTCAAACAGTGAGAAGTAACTTGAGGCATGTTCAGAAAAAGGTCATACTCCAAAAAGGGATAAAAAAAAATAAAAATAAATAAAAATAAAAAAAGTAATCCAAAATATCCAAAGTATGTTGTCCAAAATATGATAAAAAAAAGAAAAAGTCATACTGTCGTCTGAAATATTCAACAACGATAAAATTATTTTTTTATATATAGTATATAGTATAAAGTATATAGTATATAGTATATAGTATAGAGTATATAGTATAGAGTATATTGTATATAGTATAGAGTATAGTAGTTTGATGTTTTGCTGTGACACAGAAAGTTGATGTTTAAGGTCAAACGATGCTCCAAACCTCACGAAACTTTGCACATGCGTCAGGCACCAACTTTAATGAGTTTCTGAAGATGTTAAAGCCGTCAAAAAAAAGGCAATTTTTTTTAAAAGTTAGAATAAGGAACGAGATCCCCGACGTGCAGCGTGCGAGGGCACGCATATCACTGCTTGCAGTTTTAATTTAACAATATTATTTCAAGTAAACATCATAGACCACAACAAGCTATTTAAATATACAGTAAATATGGCTTGTTGATGAACCCATAGTGTGTGTCAATGTTGTGGTTTTGGCTCCTTTTCTGTTTTTGTTCTTATTGTTTGTTGTTGTTTTTATTCATCATACCGATGATAAGCGCGGTAGAATTAGCCCGCCTGATGTGTTGATACAAGAGGACAGTATTCCTATTTATGGAAACATTTACATCCATGTGATTATAATGTTGACAAACATGGATAAATGGTTTCTCTTCAGTCAGCTAACTCAACACATATATTATACAATATCCAATCTGTACCAATGATTCATAAAATCGAACTCAAAAAACAGACAAAAATCTGACACTCAGCATCGATGATGGTAATATGTAATTAACAGAGAGATTACAGGACCAACAACATTGTATATTTGCTGTGTTGGTTTTCTAAAGGTGAATTTTCATAGTCAAATCTAACGATTGACAAAATAAAAATCAAGATTTTGTTTCTAACTCTGACGATCATGAAGAAATCAACTTCTGTGTTGATACAAGGTCAGCATACCTGAATGTGGGCACATTGTCAGGATTCAAAGGAGCCTCTTTCTTCACTGACCTTAGAGAAGCAGGTGAAACACCAAACAACCCCCACACACCTGATATGAGACACACTAATTGTGTCTGTTTGTTGAAGCAGTAACTGGATTATGGTTGCCACAGATGGGCCGGTGTCTTGTAGTTGGTACAGCTGGTATAGTGATGGATGTTGCTGCCAGGAGCACCGCAGGGTGAGGCACGTCAGGAATGTGTGGGGTCAGCTGAGATTCGTGTGAAACAGGTTTAAGGGAAACCTCAGTAGAATTGTGAGATGATTATGAAATAAAATCTGATATGAGACAAAGACAAACTCTCTTGCAACACCTACAACTGTTGATCGACTCTTAATATCAGCAAAATCTCTTCATGGTATACTGGAAATAAATGGACTTCTTTACTGCTCATGAGGAAAAAAAAGTCTGACTTCAGGCATTTGTTTTTGCTGCATTCTAAAAAGAGATGAAAGTCAGCCTCCTGGAGGGTCACTTTACAAGTTATTTATGTGTTTACATCCTATTTGTGACATTGGCACACATTACAGACTGTGTTTCAATATTTTGAGACATCACAGTTACGTGTGTGCCTCAGAAGTGTTCAGCTCTCTTGCTGATTTTGAACAATGATACTTTATCTCCTGTGGCGCTATTTGGTGACTGATCTACAAAAGACGTGAAAAACAAGATATTTTCCTTTCCTGCTTGCCAGGAATTTAATTTTACTTGGAACTCGGTTGTTGTGGTGAAGTCACAGCTTCAGTGTTTGTTGTAGGACCATGTGGTGTCCATGATACTATGCCTCTCATCCAGTGTGACCAAATCTGTACAGTACCTGTTTTTCCAGACTGTAAAATACAAAGGAACATACTTTCCATGGGTGGGATTGGGTTTCCATATCATTCAAGCTTTTCAGACACAACCTGAAAGCTGATTTGTGAAGAGCTGGGTGTGTTCACTTTTGAAAGGTTGGTGTTTTCGCTGTTACGTACGGCAGCTGTTGTTCAGAAGGAACGCAGTGCTACCACAGGTGTAAACATATTTCCATCTGCCTCCACATGCAGAAGTCTCTTAGGCTTGGACACAATAACTCAAATCATTTGTGTGTTTTAAGTAGTTGTGCCTTTAGTTAAAGTCAACAAATAATAAAAGAAGATTAAAACTGCAAGCAGTGATATGCGGGCCCTCGCATGTGCAAAGTTTCAGGAGGTTTGGAGCATCGTTTGACCTTAAACATCAACTTCCTGTGTCACGGCGAAACATCAAACTTAGTCGTGTCACCCTGGCTATACTATATACAGAAATGACTTTTTTAATCACTTTTTGTAGTATTACCTTTTTCTGAACGGTCTGATTGCATGCCTATGGGGATCGAATCCAATTACTTCTCACTGTGAGGCAACTGTTCTAACCATTGCACCACTGTGTCATACTATAGCATGTGGTCCGAAATATGAACAAAAAAAAGTCATGCTATGCGAGTGCTCGCCTTCTGTGAACTGTGTGGATTACCTTGAGCCAGGCTCAAACCCTCATGCTCCAGAGGTCCAGCTCTGAAGTGGCATCTGTAGAACGCTGGACTATCTTCAGCGCAGTAGAATTAGTTGCGACGGAGAAAGAGTTTCACGGAGTTCACTCAGAGCTTCCAGTGACTCAACAGACAGTCTGGTTAACTCAACAGGTAAAAGATTCTCCTTCACCAAGGTTGCTATTAATGGTTCAGATTCCACCTTGGCCTGTTGATGGAGATTCAACTTTTAGTGAAGTTGAACTGTTTGGAGAAATTGAAAAAGTTTTGCATCCATAACACATTACAGGAAGATATTTAATATCACTGCAGACCCCCTTGAAAACATGTATATCTACTATCCAAAGAATGTCTGCTGAAATTTTGGTTGCATTTGAATGAATATTTGTGGATGGTGGAGTTATAGGTTGCAGTGAGCTAAACTTTTGTCACAATGCAGAGTACTTTCTGGGAAGATTGGTGGTGTGGTGATTAGCACTGTTGCCTCTCCGCCAGAAGGTTTGGGGTTCAATTCCCCCCCATTGTTGTGACTTTAAAAAAAAAATCATACATGTCCTACACGGGTGCATGTTGTCCAAATTATGAAAAAAAAAAAAAGTCATACAATAGCAAAAAGTGACCCAAAAATTATTTTTGGGTCATTTTTTGGACGACGTGCTGTAGTATGACATTTTTATCACATTTTGGACGACATACTATAGTATGACTGAACACCTCAAATACAGTCAAGTTTTATTTAAATGAAAGAGGTCTTACAGAGAAATCAACAACTACTCCTAAATGTAACTATATCCTCAATTTGCCCTTTAATTAGTACAAAATGATATTGTTATTTAAAAGGGTTAAAAGATCAATGCTGCTAGGTATTAAATTCTGATTGAGGAATACTAAATCCTTTTAATTTATTGTCCTAAAATTAATCAAATTTAATTATACTAAATTCAGTGGAATATGTATTATAAAATGAATGTTTTCCAGGTTTACAGATAAATACATGACCTCAGTGGTGGCCGCCACCCTGATGATAATACAGGAGTGGACAGTATGAAAAACACCTCACTGTCAGGTCCACTTTGCTAAATTAATAAATGACGACAGTTATAGAGTCATCACTGTTTTCAAGAAAACCTCATCATTACATCACCTCCTGTTTCCCTGTTTATTGGTCAGTGCTCCTGTTTAGGTTACCGGATTGGATCTCTAAACTTCTAATGACCTCTTCTCAGAAAAAAAAATCAATGGTAGTTCCTTCAAAATAAAACAATATTTTTTTAACTGATCACATAGTTGGAAAATTATCCTCCACCAAATGGTTGAGGTTTCCAGTTTAACTTTTTATGAACAATAATGTGTACCAAATGGACAGTGTGTGTAAAACTTGTGAAAAGAAATACAATATTTCACAAACAACATAAACATAAAGCTTGTTTTTAAATGATGAATACTTAAAACAATAACCAAAAGTCACACAATATGGCGTGCAAGTTTTGTAGAACCAGATCAGACCTGCTGATTTGGGTGGTGGTGAAACAACTTTACAGTTTCTGACCGATGGATCTTTTGGTCTTTAATGAATGATTGCGGTCTCATTTTTAAACAGAAAATACTTCAATTTAAACACATACTTCAGATTCTTCTGAAATCCACAGTGCACCCTGGGAGTTCTTTAGAGCCTAGCACTACCACAGCATGTAATTGAAGGCTGGTTCAGGTTATGTAAAACTAATTTTCTAGCAAGATCTCACAATTGAAATGTGCTCTGATGCGACAGGATCACTGAAGTCCCATCAGACGAGATGAAGTGAGGCCGAGTGTGATCGAGCAGCAGGACTCTGACTCACACTCAGTCGCAGACGAGGATTTAGGTAAAGACAGACTCTCATAACTGTGTCTGATCTCTGGATCAGTCTGTCTGATTGTGGTCACATCTGTGATGTAAACACATAATTGTGGTTCTGATTGTTGTTTAGTTCGTAGGACTCAAGAAGGTATGCTGTAGTAAGATTTAGGTGTGTTTGTTTTGTGGATGTGTGCATGTGGAGGAGCCTCATTCCTCATGATAAATTAACCGTTAGTCATTAACACCCACTCTGATATCAAACATACCTGCATTCTTACTTAGTGATCTATTGCAGGCAAGAGTTAACATGAAACAATTACTTATTAAAAACCCCGTTCACTTTTGAGAAGCACTGATTTTCATTCAATTCCGATAAACGTAGGAGGGAAACATTTCTTCTTGGGCCTGTTTCTGTTTCTGTTTTAAATTCACTTAGTGTCATCCCTTGTATGCCACTGTGAGCTGTTGTTTGCAGCTCAGCGTCCATTAATGCTGTCAAAGTCTTTGTCCAATTTGAAGTCTGTGCTGGCCTGGATCAGCTGCTGCAGTCAGCTACATGCCAACAGAGGAACGCTCGCTCTTTTACTTTGCTTTGTCATGTTCCTCTGGTGTGACCTCACTCACCTCTGGAAATATGTAGCTCAGGTTGTACAACTAATGCTGCAGGAACAATTGAAACAATTATCCATATCTGTAATAGATTTTCACACCTTAGACTATTTATTTTTATCATATTTTACAGCACAATCGACAGCTTGCCAAGTATGCCACTGTTTGCTCAGAAGCAAATTTATTCTTTTAATTATTATTTAATCTTAAGTAGCAGCCTTTTTAATAACACTTCATAGGTCTGAGGAAGTCTGCATATATTTCTGCCAGACTTGCATTGTTCCTGTGCGATAATATAAGTACAGACCTTACAAGTCAGATGTATTAACCACAAAGCAACAAATCACCTTAATTGGAGTACATTGTTCCCTGTGGTAGATTACTTATCTCAGGCAACTTTCAAATGTTTTGATGTTGTTTGCAGATTAATGTGAGCAAATGCTTGCATTCAAGTAGATGAAGTACAATATTCATGATTCGTCGTTGAGTTCCAAAAAAACATGTTTATTCGTAGCTATAATTTTATATCATTTTTGTGAAGAAAATTGAAATAATAGTCTGTGATAAAGTGTGCTTTGATCACTGAATTTAAACCCTCGGTTTGCATTGCTTTGTAACCTTAGGAGACCCTTTTAAACAAGCACAGTCAGGAGTTCAAGCTTTTTCAATTAATAATTCATCGGTGAATTGAACTGTGCGCTTACTGGGCAACATTTAATACGGGTTCACCATCTGTAGTGTAGCACAACGCTGAATGGTCACATTCACGTCTCCTGCCTTATAAAGACCTTATAAAAGCGCTATCATGTGATAACCGTGATGCAAGGTTTGTGGAGGTTATTGTTCCAGGAGTTGTTGTACGGGTGTCAGCAGGTAACAGTGGGCTGTGTGCCCTGCCCCTCTTCCTCTTCCTCCTCCCTCCTCCTCCTCCCTCCCCCAGGCTGCTCTTTCCTACTTCTCCAGTTCCCTATTTGGCCCGTCTCGGTCGGGCTGTGGGCGGGTTTCTCGGTTTTTGTCGCTCACTCCCACAGTAACGTGACGAGAACCTTTCCCGCACGCAAATTGCTGGGAGGCAGAGAGAGGGGAGGAGGGAGCAGACCCATGCGAAACTTACCATACACATCGGCTTTTAGTCTGATAACAGCAGGAGCTACCGTGGACGGTCCGCAGAGAGACACCGGAAACTTCTTCTAACGGAGGAAACTTCATACAGGCTGCTTTGCCTTTATTTATTTATTTATTGTTTGTTTGTTTGTTTATTTGTGGAGTATTTATTTCTGTCAAAGATGAACGGAGTGACGAGGAGTCTGTGCACGTTTGAGGACATCAAAAATCAAGAATATGGGGTAAGATATTGTTCATATATTTGTGGGATTTCTAGTGTTTTATCAGCTCATAGGCCAATATTTATGTGTTTGTTTATTGCCTGTATGGAATCACTTTATTTTTTGCCCATTGCAATTTCATCTTTTGGTCCGTTTCCAGTTCTTTCTGTACTTTCTTTTGTCTTGACATGGCTCTGCTCTGTTTTTGTGATTCTGTCACAGATCTTCAGTGGCTTTATCTGCTCCTCCAAGTGGTGTCTTTGCCATTAAGTCTATGGCTTTGTAGTAATTAAAGTATTAGCTCCTTCCCCCACCCCAAAGTCCCATCACACACAGTAGAGACAAGGCAGCAGGTCAGAATTAGTCTAAACAACATCTGTGTCTGTGACAGGTGCCTTCTGGCCACATCATCAAAGGGCTTACAATTGCAGTTGTGACAGACTGTGAAGGCAGCTCAGGACCTGGAAAAGCTTTGTGCAGTATGATGTGCACCACCTGTGGGCATGTGAAGTTTGTTGCTGCAGGATTAAACTGCACACTTCCTTGATTTGTATATCGCGTGCTTTGCTGCATCAATGAGTGATCAGCAGCTGCCTGGATGTGGCTATATCTGCTGTCTCCGGCAGTAATGGCTTAATCATTCACTTACTGTTAACCTGCACTGAAACTCGACACTTTCACCTCCTCCAGCTCAGCAGCCTCCCGCTGAGCTTCATACCTGCCACCCACTGAGCTCTTATCACATGATATTACAGGGACACTAAGCCAATACAACATCAAATGAAATCTAACTGAGTAGAGGGCCAGAACTTGAGATCCAGACTGTACAACTGACAAAAAGGGTCAAGGTGTACAAAGGGCAGCACCATACACTCACTTACACACTTAACAAACTGATTAACTGCACTGAGGAATGTGTTGTGAAGGAACACTTGAAACTATGTGGGCTCAGCCTTTATTTAATCTACCACATATCCCATTTTAACATGCAACTGATAGCACATCTGCATTAACTTTATACAAAACCCAAAGTCAAATCCAGCAGTGTTTACGTAGTTGATGGTGTTTCAGGTCAATCTAGGTACAGCAGCCGAGGTGTCGGACCTCTAAATGTAACATACCGTAAAGACTGCGTGGAACTGACAGATAGTAAATGACACTCTCACTGGTTATCAGTGATATGCGTGTGAGGATACATGAGGAGAGGAAATGAGCCTGATGTATCACAGAGTTCTTCAGTGGATATTTTGTTGTTTTGTTGACAAGTGTACTTGGACTGAAATTATGTAATGGAAATTTAAGAAAAAAACAGGAGGAACAATCAGCACCAATTTTGAAACAATGTTCTGTGAAGTTGATAGGGAGGGGAAAAAAATCTGATTATTCAGCCATTCTTGTGAAGTTTTGGAGATTTTTTTCCTCCTCAAAAACCGAGAATTTATGAAGAAGATACGTTTTATTCTGTCTGGTCAGGCAAGATTTGAAATAATGCTACAACTATCCCTCCAGACATTTATAGTTTTGCCTTGTTGTGTAAATTGTTGCACACATTCCTGATGTCTTTCCTCATCTTCAGTCACCATGTCAGTCAGGAGACTCTGACATCAGTGGCTGGGAATGGGCCAAACATGACATATAGATGTTGAGGAACGATTGGAATATGCCCGAGCATGCCTGGCTCACACGCAGCACAGACCAGGAAAAAAAACCCAAAGAGATGATTATTATTATTACTGATAATGAGAGAAATGTAGAACTTCTAGTGTTCTCTGTCACTGCTCTGATGGATCCTGATGTTCCTGGATCGGATGCTTGTGTAGGCACCTGTTCACATGTTCAAGTTCTCACATGGCAAACAACCCAAGACTTCACTTCACACCTCAGTTCATCTCTTCCATTTAAAAATGAACTTCACCTTCAGTTTAACCTTTTACTTTGTGTAGACAGTCAGTCAGTAACTAATACTCGCTGAACCACTGTTTTTATTCTCAAGAAAAGCCATATTTAAAACTAAGACTGCAGCAAACCATTTTCATAATCAATCAATGTATGATTTACTGTTTTCATTAAATGATTAATCATCTAGTGTATGAAATGTCCAAAAAAAAGTGAAAAATGGTATTACAGTTTCCCACAGCCTAAAGTTACAACTTCACAACGCTTACTTTGTCCAACCAACAGTCCAAAGCCCAATAGTATTTCACTCACTGTCAGTTATGACAAAGATACCCAGTAAGCCTTCACATGTGAGAGGCTGTGGACCAAAAAATTACTAATCAATTAAAAAAAATATATTTTCATTTGGTAAATAAATCGATTAATGGCTGCAGTTTTTATTAAAACTCCCTGTGTCTGTTGGTTGGGGGTTGAATCACAATAATTATAGAGCCGACAATAAAGGTGTCAAGTATTGAAAGTTGGCATTGAAGCTTTGATTGTTAGCTTTGTTAACTCACTCTTTGATCAGATATTTCCTGATAACTTTGAAGTTTAAACTGTATTTCAAGAAAGACCCTGTTCAGCTTTTGTATCAGGACAACATGGAGAAGTTCAGCAGATTGTGTAAAGGGTTTCATGAAAATGTATCAAAACCTGGTTGTAGTGGCCACTGGTAGTGAAGACTGTCAGATCACACACCTGTTGCCTGGGAGCCTGAGAGGCCAAGTTTTATAGTGCCGTTGGACAAAAGACAAAAGTGACATCTGTGCAGCGTGTATGGGAAAGCAGTGCAAGAGAGGGACAAAGTGATTTACTTTATTATAAGATGCACACACACACTTGCACAAACAGGAGGAATTTTTTGTGGAATGCAGGAAGTACACCAGGAGACACAAGAGGATTATTTACTATTTATGGACATGCAGTGGTACCTGTGCTACCTCAGTTCAGAAATCTACACACTTTAATATCAGGTATTTGTTTTAAAGTGTCAGATTCACAAGCACTGTCTGTTTACCACAAACATTCCCAAGTTGTTCGTCACCCCTCTGTAAATTATACCCGAATGATTTACGGGCCTCCTGATGCCACAGTCGTACACAAAAGCGTCTTCGTATCCTCTAAGCCTTTCAGCCTGTCTGTGCCCGTGATCTTTTGTGTCCATTGTCGTGCACCTGGCTGTGTGGACTCTGTGTGTGAGCTTAGTTTCAGGTTTCTGCCATTATAAAGGTAGCATGCACTTTGGGCTCCTGAATGTGTATCTGCGTGTGTGTATTTTCCAGCGTGTGCACGCATGCGTCACCATCCATGAGCACATCCAACTAGTCCTTTTGTGTGTGTTCCCGGGAGGTCTTGTATTGCAGGTTGTCTTTGAAGGTGGGACAGACAACATTTTTGTATGTCAGTTGATATAAAAAAGAAAATAGACAGAGAGACTAGCATGTAAATATCTTATGTTCGAGCGAGGATTAGCAGAGTCTTTGTTTGGTTGCCTGTGAAAGGCCAGAGAAATTGTATAATGACGGATTCCTTCTTAACAACCCTCCTACTGTTCCTACCCCCACCCTCCCACCACCCCCCACCCCTTTTTTTCCTCTCCTAATCGGTGCTCCCTGTTTGAGCATTTATGTCTGCAGTCTGAGTGGAAAGCATGTAAACAAGTGGGGAATTTTTTTCCTTTCATTTCTCTTAGTTGTGTTTCTTGTTGTTGGACCCCCACCACAACTGTTAGGCAATTTCCTCTTTTTTTTTTTTTATTGTTGGTTCGTACATTTTCTGTTTCTGTTTCTGATCTCGCCTTCATTTCGTCGTCCCATCTGTCTCCCCCTGCCTTTTCTTCCATCACGGTACTTCCTGAACAGATAACCAACTAATCCAAAGGCCTTCTGTGGTCTAGAGTACACATGGCTTTTATTTTATAACCGATCTTTATCATGGCCGTTACGCAACACAAACCAGTTCATTTTCCCCGTCTGGTCAAAATCAAGAGATAGTCTGCATATCAGACAACAGAGTTTCTATACAGAGGAAGAGAGTAGCATCTTTATATTTCAATACACCCATACTGTAAACTGCAAAAGAATTGAGTTTAAAATATAATATATTCATAATTTACTGCTATTTTATTGCTTTTTATTATTATTATCTTATTGCTTCCTTTATGCTGCTGTAGCAAAAAAATGTCCCCTTGGGGATTAACAAAGTAACTACCTAACCTAACCTAACCTAATTGGTTAATCTGTGACTGTGTCAAATAAAGAAAAAGCCTGTCATGATTTCATAAAGCCCATCATAATGTTTTCAGGGTTTTGTTGTGTCCAGTCTCCATCCAAATACATAAGCATAAAAAACATAATTTAAGACAAGAGGAAAGCAACAAGTCATCACAACTGCAAGCTGGAAATGACTACAACCATTAACCATTACAGAGAAAAACATTAGGTTTCCCATGTTTTCCACATTTGACATATGATCACATGTATGCCACATGTTTACCACAATGTTTACCATTTTGCAACAGATGATAACATAGTGAAAATATGTGGAAAAGTTTTCACCTGGGAATCTACATGAGTTTCACACATTACACTATAGAAATGTTCCAAAACCACATTTCCCATTGGCAGAATACATATTTCACGTGCACAATTACATGTGTATGTAATTCATGTGATCACATGAGTTTTTACACATGAAACTCATGGCATTTTTCTGTAAGGGATTATCTTTTATATTACTCATTAACCAATCAGGTCAGTATAATATATCACTGATTAAACTCATTGCGTGTGTGCAGCCGTTCCATCTTTGCTTGTTCCATGTCTCACAGTTGACACAAGGAGGGCACAGTAAATACTCAGGAAAATCAACAGAACAAGTTGTGTTGTCAGCAATGAGTTATATAATGTCTCTGACCTCCTCTCTCACATCCGCATGCTTCCCCCTGCACAGACGCTCGCTGGGTGTCGCTAATTAGGGACGTCCAGCTAAAGACTTTTCCCATCAAAGTAACGTCTCTCCTGGGACTAAAATAAAAATTTGGGAAGGTTTGCGTGTTTTTGCTTTTGAAGGTCAAGCGTTGTGTTTGTGCATTGTTTTGTCTAGGACTTACTCCTCCCTTGTATATTGTTAGTCTGCCAGAGAGTTTATGGCTACCGTGAGGTTTTGTTGCCATAGAAACATTCCGTCTTGCTTGACATTACATTTTCTTCCCACTTTTCCCAGAAATCCAGCCAGTGCTTCCAATTGGCTGCGAGCATCTGGACAGTTTCCACCTAAGTCCCTCTGACGTCTATAGCACACAATTTAAATCAAACAATCTGTCTCTGTGCAGCTGTGAAAAACTTTTGCTTTCTCTCTGACGTTCGTGTCACTCTCTTTTACTGGTTCCACCTCCCTCGCTCCCTCCTTCTCGTTTTCACTTAGTGAGTATGACTCAGTCTCTCCTCCTCTTTTTTCCCCTCTCCCCCTCAAAATATTCTTCAACCACTCTCTCCATCACATAACGGTCTCTTTGTGGATTCACTTCATCTTCTTCTGCCTTCGCTTTCAGGAGGGGTGCAGGCGGCTGCGGCTCACACTGCACGACCAGAACCAGGCAGCTTGGACCACGGAGCAGCACAGAGACAAGGTAAGAACTTCCTGCACATGATAACTTAGGCAAACAGAGGAAAGACCAAGTCCCGGGCATCTGAGCAGTGGGAGATAGAGGAGTGTTGTGATTCAATGTAGAAGAGAATAATTGTTGTAAATCCATGATGTGAATATCTCATGCCAAATTCTGTGGTTTGAGATATTTAAATGAATTTAGTTTGTTGTAAGACATGAGAGTGAATCATCTTAAATTCTTTGAATGATAAAAAAGTTATATAAAAAAAAAAAAAAATGTTTCTGAGAGGTAAAGGTGCGTTTCTTAAATCCATATTTGGGGATGAAAGTTCCCATAGTTAATCTTCTTACTGAACCTGAGGAATTAGCTCAGAGCAACCAGGCTTTCACACATGTATCACACAGCATTACTAAATATAAAAGGACACAAACCGCTTATTAGCATGCCACAGATGCCACCAGCTTTTCATTAGCATCATTCCCACACGCTCAAAATGTGTCAAGACAACCATTGTTCTACCAAAACCAGCGGGACCTCCAGAGTAGCAGAGTTACAAAACAAACATCTCTCAACCTTTTTCTGCCTGTTCCTCTCTCTCTCTCTCTCTCTCTCTGTTTATGGTTTTCACCAAGTCTGTCTTCCATCTCCAAAGAAGTACCAGATGTTTATGGGTTAGTCTCCATAGTGATTACGGGTAATATGTTTCAGCCTCCTGATTATAGAGGCTCACTGTCTGTCACATGCAATCAGGACTAATTTACTCCAAACAAGACTGTATATTCTTCATTCTTCGGTTTTAATTGCATAATTTTTCCAAAATATGTCTCCCACGTTACGTAATGGCTTGTAAACGGATGTACTCTTGGCTGTTCTTCAGGATGCTGTTGCGCAATATTGATCACAAACATGATCCAACTCCTCCTGGATCATCGCCACGTTTTCTCACGATGTATCGCGCCCATCCACTCGTGCTCACGCAACACAGTGCAAGTCCCATCGTTAACTCCTCTGCTCTCTAATCTCCAGCCAATCGGACGAGCTCTTACGCTGGTGCAGCCGGCCGGTGACAGGACAGGTTTGACCCCCGAACCAGTGAAATCTACAGAGGAGCAGGTGGAGGTCATCAAGGTGGGTGTGACAGAGTGCCTATTATTTTGTAAGAAATAAATGTTGTATGAGTGTTTTCTTTTCTTTTCTTTTTTTCTGTGTGAAATTGGTATTTAAAATTCTCATGTCTTCTTGTTCCAGGTGTATCTACAGGCCCGCAGACAAGAGCAGCAGACACACCAACAGAGCCTGAAGATGCTGTCAGATGAGGTTTCACAGATACAGGAGGTCAGTCTCTGCACAGTACCTACCTCCGACTGTTTCACTAATGCACAAACACACACTCACGCTGCAGTCAGTCCTCCCTGTTTCCTGGATTACGTCAGAATTGGCATGTTTGCATCATGTAAATTCCTCCCTGCACTCATGCTTCTGTTTGTTTTGCTTTTGTTTTCTCTTGGTTGATGATGAATTTTCTATGTTGGTCCTTTGGTAGAGTACGAAACACACATTGAAATATTATTTAAAAAATACATGATAGTACTTCAATAACTCTGTGTTTCACACAGGTGAGGTATTGCCTAAAGACTCTGAGGGAGCAGATGGCGGCTAAAACCAAGGTAGGTCTATTCTGAGCTGCTTTGCTCTGCCCTCGCCATTGTTGAACCTTACATCCTGTGTGCTTGATGGCATTTCCTCCACCGCTCTCTTCTCCATCGCTCAATCTTTCTTTGCTGACTTCCTTCTTTTCTCTCTCCAGCCGCACACTAACGGGTGGAAGGTGGGAATTCCCTTCAAAAAGAATGCCTCGGCTGCCCCTAAAGGAGGAGCTAAAGATGACGGGCAGGTGAGCAGTCTCAATGCACGTATTGAATCTCGTGTGCATATTAAAGTCTCAGTCTTTGTTTTCCTCGGGGCAATGTGATTGAGTGAGTGTTTTGTGTGACATCTGTTATGTGATCACCTCCCAGAGGCGCACAAATATGCTTATAGCACCCCCGGGGTGTATAAAAATATGTGAAAGAGCTGTTCCAGCACACTCAGTTCCTCTGCCTGCATATGTTATTGTTTTCAGGCCCTCCTCATTCCACAAATGCTTCCCCGTTTAATAGTGTTGCCTTTAATAGTGTTGCTGTCACTAAACCACACACTTTTAGCATCCACTACTGTGCACGTCAGCAGTGTTTTGTACAAACACCGCAAAGCTGACACTGCTCAGTTTGGTTTAATTGTTTTTGCACCCATTTTAGCAATATCTGAGAGTTACACCACAGCTCACTCAAACAAGTGTTGCAGAAACAGGAGGGAAAAGCTGGTCATGATCCAACAGCTCCAGTGACGCACACTGACACGCCTGTTGTCTTTCTGACAGCCAAACCCACAGAACTGGGACAAAACAAAAACAAGATTTTATATTACATCATCATACAAGTATATATCAGTCTTTAACCATCATTTTGCTTATCTGACATTTAATTCTCTATCTAATAGGATGCAGATGATGAAGCAGAGAGAACAAAGCTGAGAGAAGTTAGTAAACGGTTGTATGCACAGCTACAGGAAGCAGAGAAGAAACACCTGGACGAGAAAGAGAGATTGCAGGTAACAAATGCAGACAGAACTTGTGTTTACACTCATCCTGCATCATTACAAATGATTAAGAGAGTATTTCAGTTTTATAAAAGGCATATTTTAAACAAACTAAATTCCCTGTCTCCTCCAGGCTGAAGGCAGCAGGCTGAGGGAGCGTCTGAGCGACCAGGAGGAGAAGCTGAAGATCACAGAAGAGTCCAGCGAGAAAAAAGACAAGCGCCTCGAAGAGCTCCAGAGGCTGCTGGGAGGGATGGAGCAGGAGAGCGCCACCCTGCGAGATGCCATCCGCAACCGCGAGGATGAACTACGAGAACTACGCAAAATCAGAGAGGAGGGCCACAAAGGGGAGCAAAGGTCAGCTAATATACACACAACGCACACGACATAAAATATATGTTCTTTGTCAATCGGTGATGATAAAATACAGACAAACAGTGTGCTGTAACTGTCTGTGTGTATTTTTAGGGCTGAGCAGTTGGAGAAGGAGGTGGCTATGCTCAAAGAAAAGATCCACCATCTGGATGACATGCTGAAAAGCCAACAGAGGAAAGTTAGACACATGATTGAACAGGTGAGACGCACATGTGTGAGTCTTTATAAAGCAAACACATTGTCTCCGTGTTCATATTTGTGCACAGCTCACTCACTGTTTGACTGTGTGTTTGCTCATCTCTTAGCTCCAGAACTCTCGTATGGTGATCCAAGAGCGAGACCGCGTGATCAAAGAGCTGGAGGAGAAAGTGGCATTTTTGGAGGCTGAGGTGAGGACGGCTTCTTGTCCTCTCCTACAAAAAGATTTCTATGGAATTTCAGAGGAATTTAAAGTAAAAATGGGAGAGAGGGAAAATGTGAAACAAAAACGATCCTGCTCGGCCTGATCTGTTAAAAGAGAGAAGATGAAAGTGGAAAAGATGGAACCTCATTTTTTTCTGTGATTACTGTATGTGACCACTGAAACCTTCCTGTGTGTGCAGAACCGGGAAATGCATGACCAGATGGACTACTTCCTTGGAGGACAAAGGTCAAATTCCTACCTTTCATCAGAGCGCAACCCCCAGATTGTCTACAGGTAACTTACCTGACCCTTAGTTTGCCAATATTTCACCTGCAAACCATGCAAATGTGGACAAGTCTTGCATGACCCTTGCTTGCATAAGTTACAAGTATCTCATTTGTTTTGATTTCCGAATGAGTTAGAAAAAACGTATGAAAAAATTGTTACTCTGAGCAAAAAATCCAACCCATGCCTAAAAAATAACATTCAAACGCACAGCGAATCAAGTATCATCTACATAAGTTGCATACAGATTGTCTTCATGTTGTTTTCCATATTAAATCAATTAATTTCTCTTCTTCTTGTTGCCACAGTAAACCAATCAAGCCATCCAACTCGTCTAACAAACCGCTGCCCTTCATCAAAGTCATTGAGATCAAGTCATGAAGTGTGTTAAGTTCCACATCAGATCAACTGATCAGTGCTGAGTTTCCTAGACTGCAACTACAACTATAACAATAATCCACTAAGGCGTTAAACCAAACTCTCATGAAGGAAACTGTAGGGTGTTTGGCGACACACACGCACTGAGGATTGTTGTGTGTTTGTATGTAATAAATGAATGTGTGTGTGAGCTTTAATGTAGATACATTAGACACACTGACATGCATTTTATGCTTTACATGTAATGCTGCAAGTGTTTTAATTGTCCTTCCCTGTTTTGATCGTCCATTTCAACTTTGAGTTTATGACATTGGCTTTTCTTTGTTTCGAGACAGGAATGTTGCACACAGTGCAGGGTGGCAGATCCTTTGCCAAAGTTTATGATGTTACAAAGTTCATATACAACAATGGAACATCAGTATACTGTAGCTAACTCTTCTGCCATGACAGTTCATGTAAAAATCATGAACTAAATTATCAAAATTATTTGTCCTTGTTTTTGTTAATCACTCATCCACGATTCTGTTCACTAGCTGAGTAAATGGTATGATGCTTTAGAAAGGAAATACTGACTGGAGCCAATATAAGGACGCCTTGTGAATTTTTATGGCTACATATTTAGTTATTTAAGCTGTTTAAATAACTATATGGTCTTTAAGCCCCCAATAACAATAAGGCACGTTATGAAACTGTGCAGAAGCAGATGGAAAAATTACGTTTGGAAGCTTTGCTGCTTCAAAGTGTCGTTATTCTCAATATTTCTTGTAAAGCATTTCAGTTCCCAGTCATTGTGTACACAGTCCCCTTGTTTTGTACATATTATTAACGAATGTGATTTGAAGTCTTAATTTCTAACATATTCTTCCTTTGTATTTATTTATATTCAAATAACAGACTGTTTGTTTGATAGAGAAGCTTTTGTATGAAGTACATCCTAATCTGTTACCTGTGTTTGTAGTTTTCACAATAAATTCCTGAAATGTAATATGAAGCTTAATTTCATTTCTCACTGTAATCAAACCAGTATTTTAGGGGGCGCCCTCTGCTGGACACAATTCAAACTACAAATAAGTATATTGCACTGATCGTATTCAGTACAAGAACATTGTACAAAAACTTGACTGTATGTCACATTTTTATTTGGATGGCAACTTATACAGTAGACACTGCAGAAAATAAAATGGTTTAGGCATTATGTTGCCTCCCTGGGAAACCTTAACACCAGATGTAACAGGCAACACAGACATCTTGCAGTCTGTCTTTAAGAGTAAAAAAAAAGAAGAGACTTCCTCTGATACAATACCTCGCATTCAGATACATTAATGCATAAAAATATTGTTAAGTTACATTGCACTGAGATAACCGATTAAATAAAAGAGCACTTATTTATCATTACAGTTCCTGAAAACACGCATGACTCCTGTAAATCAAATGTTCAAGGCTGTCAAATTCAAAACGAATGTAAACATAAGTGACATAAACAGTGTTTTTTTTTTTTTTACAGTGTGAATCAACCATTTACCACTGGTTTTCACTACAAACACTGTTAACATTAACATACAGTTGGTTAAGTTCAACAAGTCTGCATAGGCCTTAAAGTTGTGCAATAAATACTGATTGTCGTATGCCGTTGCATAGCTCCATAGCTCTGGTTTGGATTTGGTCAAATCAACCTTACTTACTATTGTCACTCATTAGATTCCTTTTTCTACCCAAATACAGCACTCACACATGCAATAATACAGGATATAAATATAAGCTAAAGGTAAAGTAAAGAGCACTGTACCAGCAGTCTGATATGCACGATACGGTAATATGTTTTAGTATATGAAGGCAGTGTTATGTCACTCTATAGGCACTGTATTCACTGGCAGCACTTCCTTTTCCTTTGGATGGGATTAAAAGGCTCTCAGAATGTACTGTCCAGTGTGTTGTAGTTGTCCTTGAAATTCTTCAGCTCCAGGAAATGTCTGGGCCTCTTGCTGCGTTGCTGCACTGAAGACGTGAGGTAGGTGGTTTGGGTGGGGGAGGAGGAGGTGCTCGCAGGCTCGGCAGTGCCAGTCAGGTCTTTGGCTGCAGACTGATGGTGCTGGCTCGAAGTGCTGCTGTGAGACTTCACACTGAAGCAACGCAGGGAAAAGCAGATTGTTCCCGCTGCATAATTAACATTCCATGTCGGGATTAGCATAAAGGAAAAGCTGTAAAAGGGAGGAACTTGAAAGATTGTGTTTACTTACACAGAGGCTAGTTTGGACAGAGCGTCCTTGTATTTTAAAAACTCTGATTCCCCAAAAGCCTAAAGACAAAAACAAGAGCCAAAGAAACAACATCGGTAAAGACATTACTGTCTGTGATAAACAAAATACGCACACAGAAATGCTGACCTCTGCCCCGTGTCGTGCTTTATTGTACCCATCGAGCACTGTGTCAATGAGCGAACTCTGGCTGTCTCTGAAGATGCAGTGGGAATTTCGTAGCTGCAGAAGCCACGTCCGAAACCTTTTCCCAGTCACAGCGGTGGACGTTCCCCCCAGTTCACGGAAAGGAAAATCTAATGACAGAAAGTGGAGGTGCTGCTGTAACAGAGGGGAGGATTTCATATTCCGTCACGTGAAAAACTAAATCAAAATGTGATTAACAGAGACAGAAAGGCTTACCAGTGTCTCTGATGGCATCCAGTGCTTTCATTCTGTACAAGTAGTCATAGGAACCTGCAACACACACACACAGCCATTAGTGTAAAGGAATACAAATTCCTGACATTGATAGTTTCCGGGGTGGTGTGTTCAGTATGCGTGTATTTGTGTGCTCAACAAACCAGACTGTTCTCTCTGCTTCAGCCGATCATCATCTACAGACAGCAGACGGGGCTCAAAGTGGATTTTCTGGACTTGGCAGAGTTTGGCTTCAATTTTTTGTCTGAGCTCCTGCGACACACACAAAATACTTCAGTACAAACAAGAAAAAAAAACAAGTAGTCAGAATTATAGGTAAAGAGCATAGCACTGCACAGGATAACACTTCTGGTGAGAGTGACTTTTACCCGGGGTGCATTGTGGCCGAGGGCAACATGTGGTCCTCTCCGAGACTTCATGGCGAGTCGCATTATTTGTCTTTTGACAAAGATGAACAGCAAAACAAAGACCTAGAGAAAAGCCAAGAGTTATATAATCTTTTTTTTTTTTTTTTTTTTACAGCTTTACTGAAGTTTATTTAACGATGAAATGCATTTATCATCAATATATTTAGACCTCTAAAAATAAAGGAGAAATCAGTGAATATAAATACATACAAAAAAAATATAAATTTATGAAAATGATGATTGTTCATGGAGCAAAGCAGATTCAGGCTGTACACTTGAGTTGCTCTGCTCTTCTCATGCCTCATTTTCTACAATCACCTAACATATACACCCTCCCAATTCAGGGGTCTATTTAAGTTGCAAAAACGTCCTATCTCTCCCCTCTTCAACCTGTCAATGGCTCAGCTGACCTGCATCAGTACTTCTGCCTGTTCTTTGAGCCCTACCACCACCACCACCCCAGGATCCACCTCCAGGCTTCATTAGGTTAAAGATATATAGTGTAGATATATACTCTTCACTCCCTAATATCTCTATGAAATCAGATCTACATAAAGTGATGGGGGCCAAGTGTAGACGCCAAACTCTAACCCTGTTCTGTTGCTGTAATAAGCATTTCAAATGTAAGCTGTCTTACTGAATTGTAATTTATCCCACAGACATTGTCAAGCACTAAATATCTCTATCACTTGTACATTTACAGAAATAATAAGAACTTATATTTAAAAAGAAGACGGTGAGCTAGACTGACATTAAAATTCTGGAGAGATTTAAACATTTTATATATTAGTAAAAAAAAAAAACATTTCTCAGGTTAGCAAAATATATAAGACATATCTGTCAAACTACAGCTAACTAAAAATTTTTTTACAGCAATCGTTTATTAATGTGCACTGTAAAATAAACCAACAAATAAGAATAAATACAATGTTAAAGAGGTGCTGAAGTTCATAGGAAGTGTTGCAATGCTTCTCATCTGAGTAAAGTTGTTCAAATGAGGACAAATATGTGCAACACATTGCTTTAATGCATAGACCTGTGGCATTTAATGTGCTCATATGTATTGTCTGTCTCTGCTGGCAGATAGATTCTGAACTTTGTACGTGAAGAGGGAATTTTGGGTTGAATTTACCATCACAGTTTAACTCTTTGGATTTAAGAGAGTTAACATCCTGTTTGTTTTTGATTGTTCTCACTCGTAGTTTAAACTTAAGCTTGATTTAGCGACTATAAAGTTAGATATATCTAATAGCAACGCGAATCAAACTCACCAGACTTCCGTAAACCATCACAAGCACTACGTTAATTCTCGAGGGAAGAGAATCCATCTGCATTTTGAAACTGAGCCTTTTTTTTTTTTTTATGCTACACTAAAGTAACTAAATCTCGCTTCAAAGCGCGTCCAGGTGTTGATCTTTGACAGACATGTGGTTTCGTTTAAGTCGCCGTTTTAAAAACAAGTGAAACCAACGCTAAACGGAAAACAGAAAACGGGGAAGTTAAGTAAAGTAAAGTGCTTGCTGCTGTCGGTACATCTCGGTGCCTGATTTGTTGACTTCCGTGTTAGTCACGTGGCCGGTACGGGCAGGGGTGACGTCAGGTCTAACGTTTGTCTGTCTGCTTCTGCCACCTGCTGTTGGATGTAACCTCACAACGACACGCCCAACGAACAACGAACCTTTCTTCCATTTAATTGTTGTGCTTCGCAGCAAATTGTGCGCTATTTATATTCACTGTGACCTCCCTAATAAATGCTGCCCTTGCTCACCACCCTTGTGCCGCATCACATGGTGCTCCCTCAGTCCTCCACCCTAAAGAATGAATTTAAAGCAGCACTGTGTCTGCGTGAGCTAGACCGTTGTTTGCGTCCATCCTGCAGAGACACTGGGCGCCTTTCTTCTGTCAGGGACAAGGGTGGGTGTCTGTGGAGTCGCGCTGGAGCTATTTACCCCATACTCACACACTGTCCTGATAGGCACCGTGCCCTAGCAGCCCCAGCTGTCTGTAAGGCGAATCATTAATTGGAACATCCCAAAAACTTGGCCTAAGAACAGCCTACTGTATCTAACTCGGTGTCTTTTGAAAGGCACAGGCAGACATGAAGACATCCCCTATTTTATTTTGCAGCACGCATAACCACAGTTTCCTCTGTAGACATAGGAAGGAGCAGGTGCATGCATAACAGCAGCAGTAAGATGAGCCTCTGCAAGCCAACCAAAACTGTAAGTACTGTATTTGTATATATGTGTGTGTGTGTGTGTGTGTGTGTTTGCTTTATCCTGTTTGACCTGTGATTTGATCATTTTATACATATATATATATATATATATATATATGTGTGTGTGTGTGTGTTTGCTTTATCCTGTTTGACCTGTGATTCAAAAGCTATTTGTTCATTGTTCCCTATGTGGGTAAAACCTATCGGCCATCTCAGATACTTTCCCCCTGCACCCACAGATTCTCAGCAAATGCGTTTGCAGCGGAGCTCTGTCACACGAGAGGTTCCCTTTTAACAATATTCATCCCTGCTGGTATTTATGTCTCTTTGTTGTCTCTGGTCCCAATTAAAGGTGCTCTGTTATTATGTATTTTGATACTTGCTCATGCCAGATGATTGGACTCAGGTTTTGCCTGAGGTGCATGGGGTGATATTATAAGCCTGTGCTGGGAAATGTCATTCTTGTGCCATTTCACACAATTACCTGAACTATATCTCCTTTCCCTTCAGCTACAAAGTGCTGATGTCACATGTTGCAGGGTGTGTATGTAAATGTGTGTGTGTGCGCGCGTGTGTGTGTACATTCCCTGTCGAGATATTTAGTGGGTGACACATTGAACTGTAGTCAAGAATGCTACCCTGTGAGAAGAGGAAAAGAGGGAGCAAACAACAATGGGAGGGGGAGGAGAGAGACAGAGACAGAGAGGTAGAAAAAGAGAGAAGACGAGAGGATAAACCAGTGTGGCAGGTTTGCGTCACTGCACACAGTCCATCATGCAAAGCTGATGGAAAGAAGACAGCGAGACAGAGGAGCTAGGAGCTGATGTCATTACAGAGTACTGTCTAGCTATGAATCCTTGTCAACACAAAGGAGGACAATGCACACTTAGAGGAGGTAAGTGTTTGTCACTGTTAGTTGATTCGTAAGCTAATTTGCGAAAGCCTGATTGAGTAAAATGTTGTCGTTTTGCCTGATGTCTTGGTGCATGTGTGTCTTTCTTTCTGTCCAATGGTTGTTTTAAAGCGGGTACGGTTGTGTTGCCCAGGTTGCACAGATGGGAGTCTCTGTGAACGAGCAGAACAGGTGTTTCTGTAAACTGACACTCAAGACTCACCTGCACTGGGAAGCACCACCGCAGACGCTGTAACGTAGACTTCATAAAATGCCGCGGACAGCTTCATATAATCACACAGGCAGTGCTTATTGTAACTCCCTTGTCCTGTTTTATTTGTACAGCAAATCAATCAGCTGACAGTGTTCATGTTTAATGCCATTAGAGACGATTGGCTCTTCATTCTGCCTTGATAAATGATCAAAGGTGGCTTCACTGGTTTATTGACAATGCCTGTTCTCTATGGCTTTATACTCAGATATCCCTAATGATTCATTGTCCATCAGTAACTATCATTCCCTCAGCACATGGTATGTAAATCCATGTAAGTTTGTCCTCCTCTTTGGCAGTCTTATCTGATCTTTTTCACAGTTTCCTTCTTTGACTCTAAGACCGATACGTGCTGCACAGAGACTAATAGTGGCACTTTTAAAAGATTGTTTCTGCTGAGTGGATTGCTGTTCAGTGAGTTTTTCCAGTTACTGAGTTCTGGTTTCGCTGATGCTGACAGGTAGCCATGAGTATGTTGCTTGTGTAAACAAACATTATGATTTATGTGTGGAACAGAGAGCATTGTCTGAGTCCTGCTGTTCAGTGAATGGGGTCATTGAGTCAGTGTGAGGGGAATGTTAGGAAGGCAGGAAGGTGTTGCAAAATGACACAACTGGCAGGGATTTGGGGTGAGTGAAGTGTTTTCTCTTTTTTTCTAGTCCCCTTTTAATTTCCTATCATTTTCCTATCTCCTCCACTTACTGTCCACTGTATGCTTTACTGTAACATATTGTGTTCCCTGTCTTCTGCCACTCTGTGATTCTGTTTGACTGTTTTGAGTAGCCAGCGCAACCACAATCCACATATCACCACATTCCAGCCCAATCCGTTCTGAGGATGGAAATTTGTACATTTTTATGTTTGGCAGGCAATGGAAGCTGTTCACTGAGGTCGAGCTGAAGCCTCCTGGGGACAAAACAACAAGAAATCAAGGAGAGGAGCCAGAGGAGTCATCTCTTCCAGACCACAAAGCAGAGGCCAATCAGGAATATCAAACTTTGGAATGATTTCTTTCTGTGCAAGGATCGAATCAGACGACTGTCATGGTGCCACTGTTTGTTTTCTACACAGTCAAAACTGAAGCATCTAGATGAACTGCTTCCAGAGTGCTGTTTAAAAGACATCTGCTGGGTATCACTTTAAATATCAAGTTCACGCTTCCACTCTCTTTTTGGGATCTGGCATTTGACAGGAGCTCATTAACTTTGTTTACTCTCAGACAATGGACTTGTCCTTGCTCCCTAGTGCAGTGAGTGAGTACAACAAGCAGAAGACAGGGAGACACTTCACCGTGCGCTCAGCTAGCTCTCCTATGTACAGTCTCACTCGCAGGGAAGGTGTTAGAAGGAGGGACACTGCTGAGGAGAAAAGAGAGGGACATGGGACACGCACAAATTTTACAAACAAGGAGGAGGAAACAGTCAATGGATTTCAAGCCAGGACTTGTAGTGTTAAAGGTCAGCGGGAGGAGAAGGAAGCATCAGGCTATAAGATGACATCCCAGCTGAACCAAAATGGCTCAGCAGACAAATCAACCCCAGAGTTTGGTACTAACAGAAGTGAAAACCATGTATTTGAAAGCCGGGGAAGAACAGAGTGGAGGAGAAGCAACCTGTCAAGCAGAAGTAAGAGTTTAGATTGGAGAGCAGGGTCCAGAAACCCTGATCAAGGCAAAACTTACATGTCCAGGATTTCAACCAAAAGACTGGGAGACATCAGTAAACAAGTTGGACTTTTGGAAGAAAGATGGACAGGAGTTGAGGGCGTAGTGATGGGCAAGGTGATTTCTTCACGACAACCATATAACTCTGCAGGTGCAGGGAAACTTCGAGACAGGAGCCCAGTAAGTCACATGAGCCAGACCTTGGACCGGGCCAGTAGGGGTAATTCTCTCCCTTCCAGGTTGAGGTCAGAGTCAGGGTCTGGCTCCAGGTTCACAGAGACAGCTACCTCGTTTGGACCCAAAGGTGGACGGAGCATACTGGAGAGGATAGAGAAACTCTATGGGTCAGCTGGTTTCGGTAAAGCCGAGGACTCAACGGATTCCCTAATTTCACCACAGCAGAGGTTATTTGAGAAGACAGCAGGGGAAACCTTCCCCAGGCATTTCTCATCAGGAGAGGACAATAGTTCAGTGCAGAGCAGAATGTTATTCACATGGTCACATAAAGATGACAAAACTTCCAGTTCTGTGACTACTTTTCCTAGGACAAGCACAAACAGAGAGAAATCACCAGGAGGCCAATGGCAGGGACAGATCCAGGACAGGTATTCAGAGGAAGGTGGCATTAACTGGGGGAGAGGGTTTGTGGAAACAGGCACGAGGTCCCTGGACAGAGCCAGGAGTAGGTCCACTATAGCAGATCAGATTAGATCTGCTAGGGCTGCAGGAGGCATGACTGCTGCTGCACTGCCTTTCTTTGAAGAGACACCAGTTCTTTTCAGAGATTCATCTGGATTCAAAGAGAAAAGTAGTCAAGATGAGAGCAAGGCAAATCATGGAGATGAAAAGAGTGAAACTGGTGGAATAAATGGGCTGTTGAGAGAAAGAATTAAAGAGCAGGAAAAAGAGACAGAGACAGATGATGGACCCAAAGAAAAAACTGATTTGAAGAGTTGTACTGTTGATGATGTGTTTGAGACAAATTCTCACAAAACCACATTGAAAACAACAGAGAGGAAAAAGTTTCCTGAAATGTTGTCGGTCCGCTCCGCAGCCAGCGTGAGAAATAAGATCAATCAGTTTGAGGCTCTGACGCAGAGAACGGTAACAGGTCAAGTCCTGATGCCGAGACGGACCTTTTCTGTGCCAACACAACTCAGCAGGGGCCATGATGGAGTGAAGAAGAGCGGCTCAGCAAAAGAAATAGGTGGACTCAGAGACAAGTGGGAGGGACTTAAAGATGGAGGGGGGACCGAAGACAAAGTGGCTGGATCAGGAAAAAAGCTTGCGTCAGGAAGGTCTTTATCATTGGATGAGGTTGGACTAAGATCAATGAAGAAAGAGACAGGAGGGAATGATTTGGTAGACGGGGGGGAAAATAACTGTTCTGATGATGATTTTGGTAAATATTTCAGACTCAAGAATACACCAGAAATCCCTTTAAATGGGGGAGCTAAAAGATGCAGCAGAATGTTTCACATAGATGAGACAGATTTATACAAAATCTCAAGCCCCGAGGAGGCAAGCCAGAGTGATATGACAGCTAACAATACTCCCTCTTCACCACTGTCCTGTGACACTTCAGCTGGTGTGCAGAAAAGGACTTCCTCTGACATTACTTCACCACTTAGTGATGATGACAAGACTCCAACAAACATCATGAACCACTCGCCTTTCAGTATTTCACCTAGCGCACAGTCGGAAAATGCCACACCCATTGCTGACAGTGAAAACAAAAGCACTTCTGTCATTACACAAACAGCCAAAGCTCAAGATCCAGACTCTCCACATCTCCCTCGTCCTCTCGCCACCTCCTCCCACAGCAACCTCCAAGATATCATCTCTCCAGACGTCAAAACAGCTTACCCGACAGGGAAAAAACGGGTATTGGACCTGAATGCTTGGGTAGCTGGTTTGAACCCAGATTATAAGTGCTGGAAGGATAATGGAGATGATTATGAGGATGATGATGAAAGCACACAGAAGGATGAAGATTCAAACTATGATTCAGACTCTGGAGAGTCGTCAGTGACCATCACCAGTAATATGAGCCAGTCAGATCGCAGGAGCTTTTGTGTCAGGTGGGGACTGTTTATGTTATCAGATTTCTGGTTTGATGAAGGTAATCATTAAAGGAACTGATCAGATGTTTTGCCATTTGTAGTCTGTCAGAGCTGTGTAACTTTACTGGAGCTGACTACGAATCAGAGAATGACAACGATGAGTTGCAGTCAATGGGCCGGCGGTCTGCATCACTGAGCTCAGATGTGTCAGCCCTGTCCTACGTGTCCGTGCTGCCCGCTGAGGAGCTGGACAGGCTGCTGGACGATGTCAGGAGTCTAGGGGACAACACCCTGCAGGTACAAACACCTGGGTATTACTCACCTTTTTACATGTTTTATTGTGGTTTTGTAACCACTCATGAAATAAGTCAGTTTTGTGTTGCTGATTTATGCTGATCTTTTTCACTCTGTAATTGCAATGGTTATTTTTATGGCCTTTCTTTGCCAAGTGTTAACTTGCATCTAGATAAGATTTCACCAGAATACATTACATATAATATTGATTTTGCTATAGCTATTGCTGCTGACTAGGATTAGTTTGTAATGTTTCCCATTACAAAACTAATTTGCAGATCAAATGAATTATACAGTTCATAGGTTCACTAGTGACTGATGGAGTAATTGTCCATTGTCTCCACTTTATGAAACCAAATATAAACCTATATGTTCCATGAAGCGTGCTCTACCTGATGGTCTGAGGTGTGTCTCCAAGTAAACACAAGTTTATACATACAGTATAACTAAAAAAGGCACCAATAAGACCTAATGAAATATACAGAGGTCATCCTGTTTAGGTAAATGTTCAAATTATGCTAACATTTATTCAATGCGATGAGGACATGCATTTCAATATTTTTCTGCTTTCAGTTGTGCATTAAAATTACATGGAGATGGTAACTATGTCTTTTTTTTCTAATTTTATCTCTCTTGCAGGACTATGATGATGTTCAAGTGGTGGTTCTCCATAAGGAGGTGGGAGTAGGACTGGGCTTCAGTATGGCAGGAGGCGTGGACCAAAACAAGCCTGTCACTGTGAGAAAATATTCTTTTCTTCAGCAGTTTGACAAATATTTAAATATATTCCATCTATTAATTTGTTTTCAATGTCTTCCCATCAGGTTCACAAGGTGTTTCACTCTGGTGTTGCTGCACAAGAGGGCTCCATAAGAGAGGGGGACAAGGTTTTGTCAATCAACGGCATTGCACTGTGTGGGAGCGCCCACTGGGAGGCCCTGAGGGTCCTAAGGAGGGCAAAGACTCGGGACATGGGAGTGGTGGTCCTGAGGAGAGGTGATGTCAGGGATGTCTCAAAGAAAAGTGCAAAGGGAAATGATAAGGGACCAACACAGACTCAGTACGAGACAGGTGAGAGCTCAGGCTTTACCAGAGATCTGGAAAGACTTGAGTCTGAAATGCAGCAGTTCAAAGTGCGGTACTGTATCTGTGTTTTTCGACTCTTCTTAGGTCATCGTGTGTGCTTGCAACTGCAGAAGAACAGCAGGGATCTGGGCTTCAGTCTGCAGGGAGGTGTGGGCTCTAGTTTGGGGAACAGCCCACTCTGCATACAGAAGATTTTCCAGGGTGAGAAGTGAAACCCTGTGTTCCAGTGGTTCAGAGAAATGCTGAGATTTAAAACCTAAACACTCACCATCACAAATACATGCCAAATAGAAAGTCTGCTGCCATATTTTAAATGCCAGCTGCTCATTCTGAATCATATTAGTCATGGTTTGCAAATGCAAACCCTTACAATTTAGATGGTGTAAACTATTTTAAGACACCATGGCACCAACAGCTGCAACAAATCCTTCTTTTATGATATGAGTGTGTAGACCATAGTTTTTTACATTTTCTGGCATACTTACAAAAAGAGAAAGAAAACTGCTGTTTAGTCTTTCTTAATAAAAAGGGGAGTGATTGTTAAAGGTTTATGGTCATTGTCTTTCCTCAAACAGGGGGACATGAACACACACTGATGCAAAAATGTAATACTGACATTATGTTGTCATTCTTCTGGATTTGCAACATTGCCATGGGTGAAAGAAGTAACAGTAACCTAAGTAAAAGTAGGAATACCACACTATAAAAATGCTCCTTTCATCCAATTATTTACTTGAGAAAAAATATAGAAGTATGTATTTCAAAGTATTAAAACTAAAAGTACTCATGGCCCATATCTATTTCCTACAGAGCTATGTTAATAGATATGTAATTTTATTATTGTTATTTGTGTTTTATTATATAAGTAGTTTAATATTGTAGTTGGTCAGGGTGAAACGAATTAACTATTTTATACACTGCTGGGATGTTTCATCTATACCAGTGCACCATATGCAACAGACTATTTGTATTTAAAATTTAAAAAAAATTACGTTAAGTATAGTGGTTAGATAAATGTAGTGGAGTAAAAAGTCCAATATTTCCCTCTGAAAGGTGGTGGCGTGGAAACATAGTAGTGCAGGGACCAAATACATTGATGGAGTAACCAGAATGTAGTTGTAATTCACTGTTTGTACATTAGGTGTCGCTGTAGAACTCCGGTAAACAGATAGGAAGGTCACAGTTGTTTGACCCCGGGAGTGGTAAAGAGTTATTGAACGCTGTGACGCTCAAGTTTATTTGTTGTGTTGTAAGCTGTGCGTGTAATGTGTATCGCTTGAAACTGGACGCTGTACATTTATGCACTGTGGAAACAGTAAGAAAAGGGATTGTCGTTCTGCAACTAAAGGAATAACTTCTTTACTCAACACAACGCTCAGCAATGTGATGTAACATGAAACAGAACCGAAGCATGACAGCCTGGTCACTCCTGGGTTAATAGACATCAAAGCATAGCTTGAAGTAGAAGATTTGCCACTTACAAGTAGAGTTATATGGAAATACTCAGTAATCGGTACAAGGTACTAAAGCCTGCAGCGCAGCAGTACCATGATATAAAAGAATAACAAAATCTCTGATAATTAGCAGATTTATATGATCTCACTTGATGTATCATCATAACCTATCCCTAAATCAGGTGAAAATACAATATGATTAGATTTATTGATATTTTACTGCCAATGAGAGAAAGTAGACTTGTTTGATTTTTCAAGAAACATTCTTGGCTGTGGTGGTTCAGCAATTCTTTATAAATAAACAGAGAAGAGAGCATACGTTTTGCTCTTATAGGAACAATTAGCAGCCCTGTGAGAACTAAGATTTCATTCTGATATATTCACTGTGACCGTTCATTACATCTTCTCAACAAACACAGACTTGTACAGATATTGACTAAATGTTTTTACTTTTCTCTTGTTTCCCCTCAGGAGGACCTGTTGACAAGGTATGTCCTGGTGATGAGGTTCTAGAAATTCAGGGCATAAACGTGGTGGGGATGAGACGCCTGGAGGCCTGGACTTTGATCAGAAGACTTCCCCCTGGACCTGTGGACGTGGTGCTGCGGCGCCCTCTGAAACATCTGGAAACATGAGCATTATAGAGGTGCTTTACTTCTGGCGTACAGTTCGGGGAATGCTGGCAAACCAGAAACTAAATGCCATCCATGAGAGACAGCATTGCCTCCGGTGGCAAAAAATGTAACATAAAATGAGTGAACTATTGGGCCCTAATGTCATGAAAACAATTAGTTTATGTATTGTCACTAAAACAACTCCTTAAAAGAAAAGGAATAATGAGGTCAAAGGGTTTTTTACATGATTACATCTACCTCGAGGCCTGGGATGTTTTCGTGTCGGCCATAATTAATGTGCACTGATGGCTCATACATTTGTCAATTCAGTCAACATTTATAACAGATATGGTCAGTTAAAAACTTGTAAATTGGTGCTTGTAAATTAAAACACTTGTAATATATTGTGAATAGATGCTACCTGCATTTAGAGTTTATATTGCTTTTTAATAAATGCTAACAAATTGATGTTTGTTATTCTTGCACGAAGCAGAGGGGGGGCAGAGTGGCATCATGTCTTTTTTTTATCAGTTCATAGAAAAGAACAAATGGATAAAACTATGAAGTAGGTTAAAGGTATTGTCCCTTTTATGTATAGACTATTACTTAATAATGATACAGCTTAAAAATGATAAGATAAAATGTGTGGCCATTACAGTCCTCACACACTAAGGTGACTATAAAAGCTTCAAGGTTTATGATGTGAAGAAATAATCATCAGTTCCCCAACCTCTAAATATAGTCAAGCAGTTTATTTCTTCAGATGAAATAGTGGTAAAAAATAACACAAATTAAAATGCTAATGCAGTACCGACTTGGCCTGTCAAACTGAATGTATGTGCTTTATCTGATGTCAATTTATTTTTATGCCACGGTCATTTTCCTCTCTGAAAATTCTCAGCAATAACACAGGTTAGCAATTATTTGTGTTACATAATTCTTTAGGAGTCCAGAGTTCAGCGAGAGGCCTTATGCAACCTGCAGATTCCTAATAATGAGCGGGGATTGTTGCATCAGGAATAAAACTTTCTTTACATACAGTTGTTCGTAGCAAAATCTAAGTCTAATCTGATGAAGACTGATAAAGACTTGTATCGAGAAATGTAAGGATATATTATGACATTAATGGGAATTCCTCCCACTTATGCTGATAACTTAGTCAAACTCAGCCTTATCACTTGTACACACACTTTGAAATTAGCTTGAGCTTCATGTAAATGTACAACGTGTACGTGTTAAAGTATGTCCAGGCTGTATTATGTTTATATTTCATAATTTATGTGGGTTATATGCAAAGTATTAAGGCATATTGTTTATTTAGGGAGAATAGAATACTTTTTTTATTTGGACTGATAATTATGCCATTGTCAGTCAATTATACAGCAGTTATTTGATATGCATGTACTGTGATGAGGGCAGTCATAAGGCAAATCTCCAACAGGTGTATTTCTATTTATATAGTATGTTAGAGAGACTTGTAGCTGTCTCACACATTGACGGTGTGTAGCACCTTGCCCAGATTGATGGCAATGAAAAACATAAAGGCACAAATATGCACAGATACTTATTTGTCATAAACATCTTTAACTAATTTCCTGAAAGTAGTTAATAGGTTCATATTGTAAATTTATTCTGCAACTTATTACCCTCGGCCGTTGCAGTCAAAAACATAATCTTACTGTTTATGGCATCTGTTCATGTAAGCACCCTCTAACAGCTGAGGGACATTACGCTCACCAGCCAATCCCGAGGTGTTACAACCTAATAAATAAGAAGTAGTGTTTGTCCGGCTGTAGAGAAAGACGAGGCAGAGCGGTGGAAAGGTGGGATACACTGCACATCAGTACTGTCACCTCCTAAGACATCACATCAGCTCCTGGACAGATAGACAGACAAACAGGCAGAATCCAGAGTGAGATGATAAGATTGATTTCATTGTATTCTATCCATGTTGAAGCTACGTATACTGAGAGTGAAGAATGCTCTGGTGCGAGAGTGTATGGCTGAGTTCTTGGGAACTTTCATCTTTCTGGTAAGTGACTTTTTATTATATTACTTGTATTGCCTTATTTTTTATTTTTGTTAAATCGGTCTACTTATTTGTGTTTTATTAATTGATGATATTTTTTTCATGAGCTCATGAAACATGAACAATATAGGTTGTGAATTCAGGCCTTATGTTTAAAAATAATTTTATCGATTTAAAAAAAAAACCTCTTGAAAAGTGAAAAAGACACATTAGAATTCCTACTGTCACTGCAAGCAGTGCCAAAGTTTGAAATATCATGAATATAATTGTTTACATAAATTAAGCAAAATGCAAACATTGTGTGAACGAATGTTTAGGACTCTGATCGAAAATGTATTTTACATATGACAAAGAAATTGAGGTTTAAGACATGTGGAGGCTGTTCTTTAAAAAAAATAGCAAACTGAAAATTTTAATACCACTATCATGAATCCTGGTGATGTGTCAATTTACAAAATGTTCCTACGACTATTCACTTAACAGAATATTCATATTTTTCTGTTCCTGTTTTCATTTAGTCATTTTACAGCAGTTCACTGTTTGTTTTTGCTTAGAGAGAAAGTCAGATCTATACAAAACATAAATGGATGAATAAACAAGATTAGGGCATCAAAAAAGATGTAAAGTTATGTTCATATATTTTCATAACCCATAAAATGAATTAATCAGCAAGATCCATTTCAGTTTACACAATTAATTATTCTACATGTCCTAATTTTACTGGCAATTTTTTCATCCAAATGCAAACCCTCTTTTTTACAGTAATTGTTCTGATTCCATATTAATGTTGCATTGACTTGTAATAAATGCACAATACAACAATGTTAATTATTAATTCATAGGCCCATAAAGTTTTTTTTTATGATTGTGTTTACTTGTATCTGTGGGGAGATCACAGCCATATTGTTGGTTACATGGTAAATTATGTAAGACATAGACAGTTTGATTACAAAGTCCATGTTTATGACAGGATTTAATTAATTACATGTCAATTTACTCACATGTCCTGACATCTCCTTCCACCTTATCTTGCTCTGTCCCCTTTCTTTGCCATGAAGTTTTTTGGGTTGTCTGCAGCAGCACAGGTAAAAACCAGCAGAGACCAGAAAGGCCAGTTTCTGTCAGTCAATATGGCCTTCTCTGTGGGCGTGATGTCAGCCATGTACCTCACCAAAGGCATCACAGGTAAAAATGAATGATCTGTGATCTTTTAATTTAACATGATGTTACACTCTCAACCAACACTGACAGATGAACAACAACAACAAAAATCCAACAGCACCTTTCAGTCAGCTGCCTCACACTGAATTGGGAGTTTTACTGCAGTTATTCACCGATATTAGCACTTCCAACTTTTCAAGGTGTTTCCTCTGACCAATATTTACCTAGATTACTGTAGTCCAGGTAGATTACAACTGTACAACTGTAATCTACGGAGGTATGGCTCCAACTAATCTCAGATTTCCTTACCTTCCAATCTATCTCACAATCATCACTTTTAACTTTCTCCTTCCTTTATTCTTCTCCCTCTCTGTTTCTCTGTAGGTTCCCATCTGAACCCAGCGGTGACTCTGAGTTTATGTGTTTTGGGGAAGGTGACCTGGGGAAAACTGGTGCCCTACTGCCTCGCCCAGCTGCTGGGGGCTTATGTGGCATCGGCACTCGTCTATCTGGTCTACTATGGTTTGTTTTTCTATCATCTCAGGTAATTATATCATCAACATGCATACTGTTTGTTTGTTTGACATTACCTCTGTATCTATCAAGATGCCATAATGGAGTTCAGCGGAGGCGTTTTGACTGTATACGGTCAAAATGAGACAGCATCTATATTTGCCACATATCCCTCAGAATACTTGACTTTGGGCAGAAGTTTCCTTGACCAGGTGAGCAGGATGATGTGGGATGTGTCTTCATTCAGATCAGTACTTTTGCAGATGTTTCTGTACTGAACTCGTGATTAAGTTTATAAATTTGCATTTCATTAGGTAGTGGGCACTGGCATGCTGATGTTGTGCACCCTGTGTTTGGATGAAAAGAGGAACACCCCCGCTCCCTCTGAACTCATTCCTGCTATAGTGGCAGTGGTCCTCCTTGGGATCTCCATGTCAATGTCAGCTAACTGTGGTGCTGCAATAAATCCTGCTCGGGACCTGGGGCCTCGCCTTTTTACGCTAACAGCAGGCTGGGGCACAGAGGTCTTCACGTAAGTATATTATCTGACATATATAGTGCACATGCACAGCATCAAACACAATTTTCTAGTCAGGTAACATAAGAATGGATATTTCTGTAAATATTTTGAGGCTGGCCTTAAAAGCTGCACAATTCATTCAAACTGTTGTCATGACATCATTAAATAAAATTTGTTTTCCATTGTTGTATGTTTTTAACCTTGTGTCTCTCAGAAAATCACATATGTCAGAGGTTATCAGAACAGTTTTCTGAGTGCTCAACAAAACATGAAGTGTCAGCTTGTTACATGCAGAACATCTGATTAAGATCTGCTGCTGGTTCAACCTGTGGCTGCATATGATCTTATGATCCTTTGACTTCTCCAAAAATACTCACCGTAGATCTTATCTCGCATCACAGGGACACTCAGCCTTGACATAATATCTCAGTGTAAAGCCGAAACGGATGTGTTAAAAAAAAAAGCATCTTATCCTGTAGTGTTTCCTTTACGCCTTCTACCTCTGGTTGGGGCTCCACTGCTTGATATTTGTCCATTTTTATCAACTGCTTGGTAACTTTATGTTAAATTTTGTTTGGTAGCTACACAAAAGGGATCACTAGACCTTGTTTTCTCTGGATGTGAGTTGTTAAACCTGAAATTAAAACTTTTAGCTAAAAAAAAAAATGCTTAAAAGCAGTGTCTAATAATTTTCTTTTGTTTTGTCACTGTGGAAAAATCCATGTTATGGTATATATAAATATAGAAAATACAAAAATATTAGTACAAGCCATTTTAATGAGATGTTGACCAACAAACCTGCACTGTATACTTGAACCTTTTTGTCCCATTCATTTGGGGGTTTGTTCTCCAGGTGTTACAACTACTGGTTCTGGGTCCCCCTGGTGGCTCCACCTATCGGAGGTATTATAGGTTCTTTGATGTATTTGGTCTTCATCGACTGGCAGCTGCCTGACTCAGACTCCACTGAGACCCCCCCCACTCTCGTCACCATCAGTGACAAAATCAAGCAGCCAGCACCCACAAGGAAAAAAGGAGACGAGTTAAAGACTACACATTTCTAAATGTTACTGTAATGAAAATGTGTCCCAAAAGGCTGCTTGTTTTAATGTACTTACATTGTGTCATTTCAATCTACACATTTTCAGTTTTGTAAAAAGAAAATTCCTTGACTTTTGGTTATTTGTGGAAAGAAAATAATTATTTTTATATGCATGTATTTCTTTCATATGCTACTTTGTTGTGTTTTTTTTTTATATTTTACACACACTGGTTCCGGGGAGAGGGCCCACTTCCTTGTCTCATGCTGGTAGTATTTGAATGTGCTGTCATAAGCCTGTTAGGGCTTGTTCTGTAAGGAGAAGAGGGTTAAATCGGGGACCCTCTTTAGAAAACTCTGCTCTCCAACATCTGCATCTACATCAAGATTGTCAGTCGTTTCATCAGTGTTTTAGATTGCTTCGGTCTCTTGAGTCCATCTGGAATACACTTAAAAGAAGATTGTGAAACAGGTTGATGACAAGTAGAGTAATAACGTGTTTGAACCTTAAAGCATGTTCAAAAAGGTGACGCTGTATTAAATTTCTGCCCTGTGACATTGACATGGTCACAAACTATATGTGGCATTAATCTATATGCACTTTGGAGGTCCCTGTATACTGAAACCAGACCCAGGTTCAACCACAGACTTATTGTCAGGCTCTTACTTGCTCTAATTTACACTTTTGATAAAGATAATTAGAATTGTCAAGTCTTTGAGCAGGTTTTCAAGTCTCACTCTGACCTGGTGATCGGGATATGACGACACTTCTTGCATTTTAAAATTGTCCAAAGTGTCTCAAATCCACAGAGTTGCAAGGTTGTTCATTTTTAATGAAAAAAAATTGGTGTTTTTTTTCAGGTTGAAATTTAAAAAAAAGATCTGGGGGCTTTATGGGTTAATCGTAAGACTATGTGTTATGTGTCAGTACACTTCTATTTAGTAGCCTTCATGTTAGTTCACTTGTATAGGGCATGAATTTTGTCAGGGCATTGTTGTCTGAAACCACACACTGCTGTTGTGCACTTACTGGAAATGACCGTAACATTTAAATGCATCACTGGCCAACATATGATGGCTTTGTTTGGTTGTATTACCTCAATATGAACATATTTTTGCACCCCATTGCACCATCTGGCTACTCAGTGCGCTGCATGTTTCCATACAATTTTGAGCACACATATGCACTCAAAATAGCAAGTACAATAAGTGCACTAAGAGCTTGTGCAGTAGGTTGTTGCAAGGTACTCATAATATTCATACGTTTAAATATTCAAACATTTAAACATTTCTGGCAATAGATCAGACCGCCATTTGTGTCCATTTCTGGGAGAAAACATACCTGGATACTGCATTGACAGCAACGGAGAATCGGAGGAAGTTGAGAATTTTCTCCAAACTTCTGCTTCAGACTAACCGGTTTAAATAATAACGATATGCCAAAGAGTGGCTGTGTAGTTAGTTGCACCAACAATGATGTGAAAAACACTTATCTCAGATTTTTTTTTTTTTTTCCCCTGTCATGTCATATAAATGATCCTGATAGAAGGGCTTTATGGCACCACTCTACAAGGGAAGACTTAAGTGACCTGACCAAGGAGGGATCAAATTAAACTTTTTTTTTTTTTTTTTTTTAATCTATCCAGTGTGTTCAATGGCAGGCAGAGTGGCAATACTGTCCCTAGACATAGTGCCGTGTTGTCACTTTTAACGTAATTTTGATCCGGTGGTATAAAGCGGATTGGTTTTGTACTATTTTACATTGAGCTCCTTGGCGCGAGTCGTTCGTTTCCTCCCAAAAGGGGGCGGGGACGGACTGAAAGCCAAAAATTCCCAGACGCGCTTATCTGTTGAAGGTCGCCATGGCGACGAGGCGGAAGAGAAGGGACCACCAACCTATTTTCAAACTGTTGAAATTAGCGGCAGAGGAAACTGCAGTTTCTGGAAAATGCTGCACTAAACCTTTAAGTTGTGGCAACACCAGCGTTTGTTTTACAGTAACAACAACCGCTGCTGGATAGAAGCCACTGATACGTTTATTGTGTGTGGAACAGGGTACGAAAATGTTGTTTATTTTTAAGTCAAACAACCAAACACAGTTGGCCGATGTTTTAGGCGGGTGATGCGTTCAAATGTCGCGGTTGACATTTCTGGTAAGCGCAACACGGCCGTGTTTGATTTGAGATAACACTACTCTGCCGATGTTTAATCACTATGAAAGTCGGTGCATTACATGTACAGTGAGCTTATTGACGGAAGAACGCGAGCCTGTACTTCTCTGCTCCACAACAATATCATAAGGAGATGTCAACATGGTGGCTACAAGCAATCAAACTAACAATTTAGTTTCGGCTGTTCCACTACTGGAGCAGCAGCGGTCGTCAGGTAAGACTGCACTAGATAACACAGCAAAATAAGCTTATTTTCCATCTGATTTCTCTCTGAACTTCTGTTTGTTAGTACTGATGGGTCTCTCTGCCTGATTTTAAACAACTTTACCTCCCTGATCTACAGGACAGGGGGCGGGAGGGGGGAATAATGCACACATATGTAATTTCATAGAGCTCCATTATAATTGTAGATGTCAATGAAGTATACGTTTCTGTGTTTAAAGATCCCCTCCAGACAAATTACCTGGTTCATTTAGTTTTTATAATTACACCTTGCTTAAAAATCCAGAATCTATGAATATCCAAATATTTTTCAACTTCAAAAGTTTAACTCATGGGTACAAGATGCCTCATAAATCACTGAAAGTTCTTTCTCAAATCATGTGCAATGCAGGTTTCAAATTTTGTCACACTGCTGTAGGTTTCCTGTTGGACCAGGACCCTTGAAGTCACAAATCCTGCTTGCAGGTACCTTAGAAGAGCACAGAGAAACTTTTCACTTTTAACAACTTGAAAACAGCCAATGTCATACTTAACATCATTTTGTATAGTGAGTGTCAAACCTATCCTATATACAAGACTAATCTTTGTTCTCCAACATTTAATCTGTGGAATAAGTTAAATTATTACCATCTGGTGAACAGGTGTCCCTCTTTATCTGGGAATTCAGAGCATTTTCATCCCTTGTCCCGTGTCCCACATATTGGAATAATGTCCCACATTGTGATTGCCACATCTTTTCAAACACTGCATCTAAAATCTAGAAATACAGCCTCAACAACGACATTCCCACTGAAACTCAAAGATGATTCTCAGACAGATGAAGTAACAGCAGCTGAATTAACTCACGTTTACAACACTTTGCATCTCTCTCATAATCATACAGGTCAGCAGACTGTGGTAGTAAGCTGGCACTGCATAAGACCATTTACTGTGAAACATAAGCTTCCTCTATTCTACTGCAATTACTTAATGTGGTAATTTGGAAAGCTGCATTAAAACAAAAATATATTTGTTTAATCCTTAGAATCCTCAAGGCCTAACCTGTAAATTGCATTGTATATTGTTTGTATTTCTAAAATGGATAGACATCAACATTTTATATACAGTATGGTTAAATATATATATATACATATACATATTTTTTTTTATTTTTTTATTTTTTTCATGGTGTTGGTGTTTCAGCCTTGAACAGTGAACAGATGTTGGAGGAGATAATGCTGACAGAGCAGTAGAGGGCGGTGTGACACAAACGAAAAAAAAAAAAAAAACTGCTAACGATCATGGCAAGGGTTGTATTCAGGCTGTTTTAACAGCGAAGAATATTACAATATAAAGTGTTGGATGCACAAACATTTCACCACAGGTTTAAATCAGCCTCAGACTAATGTTTTAGAAGTTGCGTTTTCCAAGCAAACACGCATTAAACACCACTGTGCTGACCACAATGTTAGATTCTCAGCAAATGTGCTTCCTGAGTGCAGGAAGTTCAGATGGAGGTGGAGAAGGTGATGGAGGTGCAACCCCTCCTCCTCCTCCTCCCCCTGTAGTCGAAGCCAAACCCTCCCTCACCTCTACACGGTGTTTGCAGCGCGTCCCTGGTGCCTGTCTCACCCTCCCACCTCAGCGGCCTCACATCATCCCGTGGCCAGCGTCGCCTCCAATTCAAGCCCGAAAACCTCACAATGACCTCGGCTAGAGGAGCAGCGAGGATGCCTCCACCATAAACCTATTTATAACGCCAACTAGAAAAGGTAGGAGCGGTGGTTGCTGCTGCGCCCTCCACATCATGTGTAGCCAGCCGATGTACTGCTTCAGTCTTACTTTATCAGCTGGAAATATTGACGTGTGTCTCGGTTTTCATTGTGAGGTGTTCAGCTCTTATTACTGCACCAATGTGATTTACTTTAAAGCTGCTCACTTCCTACAGTATATATGCTACAGATCGTTTCAGGGTTTTTTAAACCTCCCACCTCGGTCGTAAAGAAGTTTGATATTAGTTATAACATTTTACAAACTCAGGGAAAGTTACTGAGGTCACTGTGGCGACTTCAGATATAAATGGTACAGTTACAGCATTTACCGCAATGGATGTTAAAGCAGACTATGGACTTTTATGGTTTATAATTACATTATTACTTACGAAATGTACAGACTGCCTTCAGAATATCGTGGCTTAACTTGTTTAGGATTTTTACTCTGTTGTTCTTTTCTCTCGTGCAAATCAGGTAAACTACAATGTTCAATTCAATGTGATCTCATTTAGATATCACAAAAATGTGTATATATTAACCACAGGGAAGTAATAACTCCCCTAAATTTACCCAATTTATTATTATAATATATATATGATTATGAGTTAAATGTGTAGAGCCTATGTGAAGCAGACCACGCCAGACATGGGAAATTATTAAAATTAGCAATAATAATCAAAATAAAAGACAACATTTTATTTTCTATTACTGTAGCAGAGACATCAGCATATCTATAAATTGAACTTATTCTTATAAAATGTAAAACCTTCTTTCAGAGCAGCTCAATTACATGATAGCTAAAGTTTGTTAGTCTACTTTTTGTTATAAATCACCTTATGAACATCACCGCGCTGATCTACAGTAATCTTGTTGTTCATTTGAATATGATCTCTTGCAGCTCCTACAAAACTATATTAGTATTTGTTTTGGTAATATGTAGAAGAAGATTATACGGTAATTTAATTACTCCTCAGCAGACAATAAGCTTGTCTTCATCAAGTGCATACTGGTTGAGTTCTTGTAGTCTTATCATATTAATAATAATAGTCTGATTTAGTGGCTCATGTTTACAGGATTTAGATTTAGTATAATTAGAGTTGACCATGTTACATCAGAGATGACCCTGTAAAATGCTGTTCTCTGAATAGATAAGTTACACAGGGACACACTGAGAACAACTCTTGTTTTGAAAATATAATTTCAAAACAAGACATCCTCCCAGGAAATACATTAAATCTAGGCTGGAAATTTAGTTATTTAATTTCTCCTCAAGAAATTTACAGCCTGTCCTAAGTGCAGGTCAATTACATGAGGACATACCTTTGTTAGAGTTATTTTCTCATCATTTGATGGTTCAGTTTGGCGTTCTGTGCTTCCTTATGAAAATAACCAAAGTGGCTTACAGCAGTCTTGTAGTTGTATTATGGTATGCAGATGTACCAAAACATTTTACATAAATATGGGATATTTAACACACCTGTAAAATGTACTCCACAGCATTTACCAAGCTAAAGCGGCACTTGTATGGTACCATGATGTCATATAGCCATTCTCCTAAATACATCCCACAAGAGGTTAGGTTAGGTTAGGTTAGGTTAGGTTAGGTTAGGTTAGGTTAGGTTAGGTTAGGTTAGGTAGTTACTTTATTAACTAGGGTTATATACATTAACTTATCTATCCATCTATCCATCTATACATTTATTTTTATTCTCAAGAAGGGAATGACCTGCCTTCAGTGCAGTGACCTTAATGACTTAACAAGTTTAGTGTTATCCTCCTGTATATCAGCTTTTAGTGTTTGAGGAGATTAACAAACGGTCACCAATAAGATCTGCTAACACTGATAAAACGTGAGTTTTATGTGCACTATGCATGTTTTTCTTTATAAGGTGAGAGGCACTTTGCAGGTGGTGTTCAAGTTCAAAGCAACATATTTTTATTATGGATTTTTGGCACTCCAAATCCTCTAAAACGTCAGCCAGACTCCAGTGAGAGAGATGAAAGGAATTCGGCCCAGAGGCCAAGCAAGGTGCTCAGATACTCAGCGTGTCCCTGGTGTTTCTCATTTGCCCAGCTGCCACACATCATTCCATAAGAGCACTGGAGGTCTTTGGGGTTTTACAAGATGCCAGCCACAGATCGAGAGTGGAGAGAGGGAGGGATGTGACACCTGAAAGACTGAAGAGAGGTGTGACAACATGGCAAACAACTTTCATTGTCTAAAGTCTATTAGATGGATAAATAAGTAGTGTATCATGCGGGGAGAAAGCATGCAAGTGTGTATGGCAGGGGAAGAGATAAGGCTTGAAACTGTAACTGAAAGCTGATCGGTCCAAAGGCAGAGCAGCTCCTTCTCAGGAGTATTGATTGGATGCTCGCTGCCTCGAGTCCCTCCATATTCTTTGTATTTTGTAGTATGCACTAGAGCCAATACAAAGATGTATAATGCCTCACCTCTGCAGCCTCATCTGTCATCCTGCCTTTCAGCTTTTGTACTTAGCTGAGATAAAACACAGTGAGTAAAAGCCGCGAGGTGTATAATATTAACAGGTCAGCATAAATGAAGAGGAGACACATGCATAAAGGAAAGTGAGAAGACAATAGATGAGGGGAGCGGTGGAAGAGACAAGAGGAGAAGATGTTTTGGTGTGCTGTGCAGGCAAAAAAAATGCTGCTCCATTACTCCCTCTCATCCACTATAGGAGGAGACTGACAGTGCATCTGGCCCACGCCACCAGTCCCCAGACAGTGTGCCACAGAGACAGATGCAGCTCTCTGCTGAATGTCATTTCCTCATTATGGCTCTATTAGACCAGAGATGGCCTGGTGCGTGTGCCCTGTTATGCAGCGGTTTTAATGCCTGACTGATTTTCACTTCTCCATTGTGAGCACAAATAAATGTTTTCTACTGTCTCAAACTCTGCATGATCATTGTGTGGTCTAAAACAAAGAGAGCTGTTTCTCTTTCAGGTCTTTATACATATGCTTTTATCGTTCTCATTTCACATTTTCCTTTTCCTGCTCTGAAACGACTTAAGCTCTTCTTTTCCTTGGCAGACAGTCCCATGGGATATAGCAGAGGGACGCCAGCAGAGTGGAGATGTTCAGAAAGAAGCCTCCTACAGGTAGGCACCTGACATGAAACACATTTATCAACTGTTAATTTAAACTAGTTTCCTTATAGTGTTTGTGGTCCTGGTGGCTAAATGGTGATAAAAGGGAAAAGATGGGTATCTCTCCAGAGTCTCACTTTTGACCTTGTGTTAATGAGAGAATTAGAGATTGGACTATAGTTGAAGTGTACTTAACCAAATGAACATACATGTACAGTTTAAATGCACACAAGAAATATGGAGGATAGATTTGAATCTGATTGTCCAAACCAAGTCTTAAATTGTTCAGGGATGCATTATGAGCATGCTGAGCAAAAGTCTAAATTTGCGTGTGTTTATCCCACATACAATAACAATATGTGTGCAGCAACCTTTAGACTTTTATGATCTACTGCACTATAATTATTAAATATGCTAAGAGGCACATGTCCGGTCAAACAGTGTCATCACTGGTGAACACTGAAAAGAATAGCTTTCTCTTCTGATACTGCTGTAGCCACCTAAATTTTACAAGTAAGAGAGCACTTTCCACAATATCTTTCAAATGTGTCACACTCATGTTTCATTCATAATGTAAACTAGGGACCGGAGTGTTAATGGGGCGTAAACTTATGATGAAAAAGTCAAATTATTTTTTTGGAGCCAGAAGTTACCCTATAAAAGAAGTGCGTACTTTTTAAAGGGAGTCTATGGAGCTAGAGTTTTTTTTTTTGAGCCAGCCACTAGTTGACCTCAGTGGTATTGGACTTTGAGGAATTTCCACATTTCCGTCACTTTTCAGACCGGCAGGTTGCGTCCTTTTTTATGTACAGTTTTATACACAATCCACTTCCAAACTGCAGTTTACAATCCAATGGGTGACACCACAGCAGGTTGTGCTTGGTTTTGGCCTAGAGTTATTTTACTCTAATAACTTAAATGATTGTTCCCTTGAATAAATACATTTAAGCTACGGACATTAGCAATATCTCCAATCTTTAATTCACAGTAGAAATTTTAAATGAATAACTAAATGATTTGCTGATACCAGCACTCACACAAACATGTGAATTATAATAATTGTTTTCAAGTTCAAGCACTGCTTAATAATACATGTCTCATATACAGTTATTGCTCTGACTCTTACATTAATACATCAAGTAAATCATTCGTTTTTTTTCTTTTTGGAGAAACAGCAACTTATAATAGTAAATACTTTTACTCTGCTACTTTCAATGGCAAGTTCATCCCCTGCAGTATCATGTGTTAGTTTTGATTTACGTGGTGTGTGTCTTAAGAATGCGTTTCAGATATGTGCACAGTGCATCATTGAAATGCGTGTAAGCATGTGCAGTGTTTTACGTACAGGCACGAGGCTTGCCGCGCAGCACGTGCCTATGACACCTGTCTGGCCCTGCCCACTGCGGTGCACCTTCTCTCATCAAACACGCGGGAAGTCGGACGACGGCACGAGTCATTTTGGCTCTGCACTCCAGAGTCTGGCTGCAGTCCACTGAATGATTTTGGATCCAAAATGGCATCCATTTTCCGCAATTCAGCGACTCACTCAGCTGTGGGATCCCTGCAGAGGTGGTTTCCATGGTAACGCCCATCAAAATAAGGTTACGTAATGCCTACAGCGGACAGTGTTCATGTCGTGGATACCACTTAAACCGAGGATGCAGCGTCAGTTGAGTGATGAGGCTGCAGTTAGTAAAATAGCGCTTTTTTTTTTTTGTGCAACCTCGATACGAAACATTTGCAACATTTCGGCTGTGACCTACAAGCTGTTTCATGTTTATAACAAATTAAAATCTGACAGATGCAACGTAAAGTTGCTGACTGAAATTCTCAAAAATAAAATAAGATTAAATAAATAATGACTTTAGAATTTCTGCGGAAGGAGAATCGTGCACGTGTGTGTTTTTTGGGAGGGGAGCGAGGAAGCAACACAGACGGGGATGGGACGGTCCCAGTAATCCAACTTGACTGAAGTTGGTGCCGGAGCTTCGTGCCCGCGTCCTTGCGGAAATATGACGTTCAGATGTGGCGGTCACCGAGCTGTCATTTAAACAGCGCACATCCACCAAGAAAATAGATTTAAGATGACAGTCCCGAAAGACATCCCGGAGAAATGGTTTACGGTCGTTCTTCCCCTGCAAAGAAAGAAAAGGCTTGATGGTGGAAAGCCGAAAGAGAGGCGGACAGGTACGAATTTGTGGCAAATCAGAATGCGTCAGACGGATCATTTGTTACTGAGCTGGCATCATCACCAGGAGGTTGTTGATTGCATCAAACTGTCTGTTTTTTGTTTTTTTTTTACAAATAAATATCATCTCTCACCTTCATCCCAACTGAGTCCAATTTTCATTCCTGTGTATTCATCTCATTCACCTCATTTTATAGCCTGTTTGTATGGTTGTGTATGTGTGTGTGCACTCATCATGTTACATGTCTGCATAACTGGCCTAACTGGCATTTTTGTGTAGTTCAGCAGTCAGCTGGTCCTGTAATCACTGAGCTTGCACATTATTAGACATCAACATCCAACATCAGATTTAATAACAGTGAAATGACCGTCATTCCTCATACTCTTATAGTTACTGCAGATCTGCACCTTTTAACTCTCGGTTAGCGCTTTGGCTCAGATTGTTGTTGTTTTCACCCACTGTATGTCCCAATCAATAGGAGTTAACCTGTCTAAAGTAATGGCTCAATTTGAACTGTTTTCCTGATTTTTGGTGCTGACTGTGTGTCTGTGCAATGTGTAAACAAAACAGTATTTATTCTGAATTTTGTGTAAATAAGTGTCTGATGTCCTTTGTCTCTGCTGCCTGAGACACTGATCAATCTTCCAGGCGCCAGCCTCAGCTTTACAGCTTTGTCTGTATCCTTATTCCTGAGATTAACTATCACAAATCACACTGCATGTGCACCTTCATTCGACCTCCAGTCCATCAGTCTGTCACTGTCATTCGGCATCGTTCACCAACAAATTAGATCACTGTACGCGTGCACACACTTATGTAGACGCACGCTCATGGCTGCAGACGAACCTGCTATCCCCTTTTCATCTAATTAGATTAGCCACAGTGAGTGATGATCACTTTGGTGACTGATCTGATCCTGACTTAGTTTTCGTCATGCAAGGACATTAGCATTTCCCAACACTCTTGACTGAATGCACTGTGGTCATTATTGTTATGACTTCAATCTGCATTAACTCTGGTAGAAGAGAGAGATTGTCGCTTGTGGAGGTATAAGGAGATTCAGAGCTGTGACTTGTACTCTCGCATGTCCAGCCATGAGGGGAAGAGTGTTAAAGAGACAGGATGGGTGACAAAACAAAATTAGTACTTTTTTTTTATTAGAATTCTTTAAGTTTTGCTTCAATCGATATTTATTTACTCCTATTATGTCTCGATTGTTTATGGAAACCTTATGCTCAGAGTACACCTGCGACTGAAAGTTTCTCAGTAGTGGAGCTTAGTAGATTTATTTGCTGTATTGCATGTAGTCTGCGTCAGGGCTTCTAATGCCCTTGAAGTTGTCAGATACATTAAACACTGACTGAGCAGTCTGCTAAAGATACTCATGTATTCAAGCTGAGTTGGTCAGCTCGCTCAGGACAGACAGACGCGGCCTGGTCCTGACATCAGATGCTGGATAGCTGTGGTGCTTACCTGGCACAAGGATCTTATCCTCTTCACAGAGGGTTAATGCAGCCTTGGCACTGCATGTCGGCCAAATCACTCTGGTGGACACGTGCCCCAGAAAACAACATGATGACCTTCAAGACAAGTGGAGAAATGCCAAGAAAGAGGAGGGAGAGGATTTGAAGAGTTTTAACAGAATAGATTTTGGTGGACAAATATGATATTGTTATTCAAAAAATAAGTTTATTGTAAAGAATCCTTCTATCCAGCCAGAGCCTGCACAATAGTGACATGCACCCATACATATTTTTTTTTTCAATATGGTAAATGCTGAAGGTTACACTTGTAACTCTCCTGATAGAAAGGGAAATAATATATTTTTTCTAAATTGACTAAATCCACTTTGACAACAGTCCAGCTGGTCGACAGCCGGCCGGAGCTCGTCTGCCGCAGCAAATCTGTCTGACAACCTGACAACAAAGTGGAGCTCTAATGGGATCTCTTTAAGTGGCCTGTGTTTAGTGAAGCTGAATACAGCAGGGACAAAGATGTAGGTTATGAGCTGTACATGTTGAGAGGGCTTCACAGTGCTGCAGAAACACAGGAAACCACGGTGTCGTTGTTTATGTACGTGTGATTACAGGGTGATGGTTTCTGTTGTGTGATGTCCCTTCCTGTGGCGCCTCGTTTCTTAGTCAAAAGCACGTTTAGGGCTTTGTTGTTTCACAGCTACTGTATCTCTGTGCATAAGGCCTCTGGGCTTGAAATTTACATCTGACTGTGCGTGCACGCATGTGAACTGTGTTCAGCCTTGTGCAGAACAGGCCAGTCATTTCATTTAAAAAGCTGTCTCATCAATATTAGAGGAGACGAGCCTGGCGGAGGAGGAGGAGGGGAACTCCCAATCTACTTTGCATCAGCATAAACAGAAACCTAAAAACAGCAGGAGGATAAAGTGCAGGGTCCAGAGGGGAAAGGTGCACAAGCACCAGAGGATGGTTTACTTTATTCTCTAAAAACTAAGACTGCAGTCTAATCTGTGCTCATTTGTGACTACCTGTAGTGAGTTACAGCCCTCCTGTTCACTCACACAGATGCACACACACACTCATGCTTAGCTTTGTGTTGTGTATCTTGCCCAGATTGCACATCTTGCTTTAAACAGACAGAGGCCACCGCTAATTTAAGAACAGAGCTGATTTGTTCTTATTACTTCCAGTGCGTGTGTGTCTGTCAGACAGAATCATTGTGTCTGACCCTCTGTTTCCATCAATAATACTCCAACAATGCCCGGCACACTCCAGCTTCACTGATATATAAATAAATGAACAAACATAGTGGATTGTCCTTCCTGTGTCTGTCATGCTCACTCTCTTTCTTTCTCCGTATCTCTGAAGAATATTAATAATACTAACACATGGATGCAGCTATTTAAGTGCCTGCTGTCTTTTGTTGTTTTGATGCCATATCATCCTCAATTACTCATATTGTGTCTTGCATCTGCAGAGGAGGAGAGAAGGGTCAGGGCCAATGACAGAGAATACAACGAAAGGTTTCAGTATGCGGTGAGAGATTTTGCTGTTTTCTCCTTTACTTGTTCCAAAATATGAAACAATTCAACTAAAACATAGTTAGATCAGCATGTAATTCTGTATTTTCTTCCATCATCATCCAGAGTAACTGCATCGTGACATCCAAGTACAACATTATCACCTTTCTGCCCGTCAACCTGTTTGAGCAGTTCCAGGAAGTAGCGAACACCTACTTCCTTTTCCTGCTCATTCTGCAGGTGAGGAGGAGAGAGGGACAAAAAAGAGCAATGTCGGATTTCGAGGGAGAGATCTGTTTCTGTGTGTGTGCTTTTATCGTAAAAGACAAATGATGTCAGTTTAAATCTCTAAAGATCCTAAACTCATCAGGAATTGTTAGAATGGTAACAAGAAGCAAATAATAAATTAAAACATGCAAATAAAAAGGAGATGAAGATTTGAAAACGCATTCAGAATCCATATAATTGCTCTCAAATCAACTCTGTGCGAGTTTCTGAAAAGAGGCTGGTAATAAAAGATGGAATTAGAAAACCTTACTTCACAGACTCAGGGAAAACGCACCAGTAGTAGCTATCTCTGTATGAGACACTGCCTTTGTGTCCTTGTTCAAAGTAATCTGCAGTTTAACCTCCTCTCTGTCTGTGCTTAGTTGATACCTCAGATCTCCTCCCTCTCCTGGTTCACTACCATTGTGCCTTTAGCTCTGGTGCTGAGCATCACTGCAGTGAAGGATGCCACAGACGACTATGTGAGTATATTTTTTCACAAACCACACTCAAGAACACAAAGACACCTGACGGTGTCTGTGGAATAAAAGTTCATAGTAATCTTTGTTGCCTGCAGTTTCGTCACAAGAGCGACAACCAAGTGAACAATCGTCAGTCTCAGGTCCTCATCCGTGGCTCGTGAGTCATTACAGTAGAGAACTTACCTGTGCTGTTGCTTCTTTAAGTTCTTCCGATTAAAATAAATAAGCTATTTTGCTAGTTTTCTTAATTTTCCTTGCTCCTGTTACGTCATCTGTCTTTACTATTTCTCTCTGATTTGCTGTTGCAGGCTCCAGAAGGAGAAGTGGATGAACGTTCGGGTGGGTGATATCATTAAACTGGAAAACAACCAGTTTGTGGCAGTAAGTGTGCAACCAACACAGTGATGTTAATTAACACACATACACATTCACACACACAGTGATTAGCAGTCCTGCAGGGCCCATTTTAATTAAGATTCATTTGTCTACCAAACTACTTATTGTAAGTCGCTTTGGATAAAAGCGTCAGCTAAATGAAATGTAATGTAATGTAATGTACAGCAGGGTCGTGTTTGAGGTTAAGTCGGCAACTTGCAAATCATTTTAGATCTCTCTTTGATCATGATAGCTTTTAATACTAAACAGCAGACCAAAAGCTACATGGATTTTAATATATTATTAATATATTAAAATACAGTTAAAAGTATGTGGCTCATTAGAGAATACGGTAGAGCTGCTTTCTTTTTTCCAGATGCAATTACTGCGATAATGGATGCACATTATCATCACTCCAGTCATCAGTGCTTTTCTAATTCTGTGAAGTCTGTGTCATGCAGTGATTCTAACCTCAGCTATTTGTTTCCAGGCTGACCTGCTCCTGTTGTCCAGCAGTGAACCTCATGGGCTCTGTTACATTGAGACAGCTGAGCTAGACGGGTCAGAAAATGCACTACCCCTCAACATCTACTCACAGAGCCTCACAATCTGCAGAAGCAACAGGACACTATGTCTAAAATGCTGTGTTGTATTATCTTGCAGAGAGAGCAATATGAAGGTGCGTCAGTCAGTCTCAGTGACATCTGAACTTGGAGGCCCAAACAACTTGGCTTCTTTCAACGGTGAGAACTTATTTCATCTTGGTTTCTCGTTCGGTTCATCGTCTTTGATGATGTAAAGGTAAATGGTTTTCAGTGTGCGCCCGAGTGCAGAATTAAGACACTAAACATGCACAAAAACACGCTTTCTGTCGTCCTTTGCCACCACTGAATGATAGCTTATCATCACCCACCCACCAGCATGCACAATGAAAGAGCTTTGTGTCAGCAAATCACGCCCACACGCTCCTCACCTGCCCAGAAAAATGCATTACTGCAGCAAATCAACCCACACGTTGCCTCATATCAACTTACTAAAGATGTGTGTTCCTGCCTCTGTGTGTGTTTAGGTGTTTGACAACAGCCTGATTTCACAGGGATGATTAATTCAACTCTAGAGGATACTGCTAGGGAAATATATGTATTACAGTAATTGGATTTGGTGGACAACAATGATATTGCATCTAATGTACATTTGTGTGTGTTTTGTTTGTCAATGCTCTTCTTTCTGTGAAGGTGAGGTGGTGTGTGAGCCCCCCAACAACAAGCTGGATCGCTTTTGCGGCACTCTGTACTGGAGAGAGAAGAAGTACGCCCTGACCAACCAGAACATGTTGCTCCGTGGATGTGTCCTCCGCAACACCGAGGCCTGCTACGGCCTGGTCATCTTTGCAGGTGTGTGTATATGTGCGTGTAAATTCATGGATGCGATGTGTGTAACATGTCAACCTTATCCTGCTTCTGTCTCAGGCCCAGACACCAAGCTAATGCAGAACAGCGGTCGCACCAAGTTTAAGCGTACGAGCATCGATCGTCTGATGAACACTCTGGTCCTCTGGGTAGGACACCCCAAACGTCTCACTTTCATGGCTCATAACTATTTCAGGACATGATCTCAGTGGCTTGAATTTAGTTTCATATATCTGCTCAAGTAATGCGCTCTGTTCTAATTTGGGCTGAACTGACCACAGATCTGAATGTAAGATGTTTGTTTATACATTAAGACACTCCTCTCCTGCTTACTCTGCCCTTAATGTGTCTCCATCTGTGCATCTCTGTCAGATCTTTGGCTTCCTGGTGTGCATGGGTGTAATCCTGGCTGTGGGTAATGCAGTGTGGGAGAGAGAGGTGGGGTCTTTGTTTCAGAGCTACCTTCCCTGGGACCCTCCTGTGGACAACTTCCTGTTCTCAGCTTTTCTCTCCTTTTGGTCCTATGTCATCATTCTTAACACCGTGGTGCCTATCTCTCTCTATGTCAGGTAGGGAGAAGTATGATGTGTTTGTATGTAATGATCCAGGACAGATATAAAACAAAACAAAGGAACAGACATTATTGTAACCCCACCTGGATGTGGTGAACTGGATAGACTGACTATATAAAGATACAAATGTAAACGGACCAAAGATGCAGTAAAAACAGAGTTTTTTTGTGACCCCATCATAAACGTATAAACATGTATATGTATCGTATACGTATCTATAGGTACATTTTAATCCATGTGCAACACCTGTATATCTAGTTTTGATACTTATTTCTTTGAGTTCAGTTAAATAAAAAGGAGCAGGCATCTGTGGAGTTTTAAATATGAATAATGCGTATAAATAAAACCCCACAGACAGAAACCAGGTTTGAATGTCAAAACATATTACTGCAATGACTGAAATATTGTTGGATGAAACCACAGCTTATCATACCTGCCCTTTTTATAATGCAAAGTTTATGAAAAGGCTACAAACAATGCATGGAGTCCATAGAATAAATACAAGTCCAAGTTCAAGTGAAGAAATAAAGCAAAAGGGCATATTGGACAACCTCATGTCTCGACACAGTTGGATGTGCAGACTATCGCCTGGTTTAAATGGGGTATAAACATTTTTGTACATTAGGACATTTGTAAAACCTACAGTTTCCCTAATTTTAATCATTTCTAATCCACTGATTTATTTTCTGCTCCCCAGAGCTGGTAGCCTTTATATTTTTACCTTCAATACTTCTAGACTGCTGCATGGATGTCTGACTAAAGGCCACTGACTTACACAGAGTTACCTAAAAATACCACCCAATGAGAATGTTATTGTCTTTTTGTGTTTTCATGTGGGGGAGTTATTGTAGCACCACTCCCTTGGTGATAGACGCACACTTCTATTCTACTGTTACTGTAAACTGCTCCTTCTCTCACCTCTGTGTGCATCAGTGTGGAGGTGATCAGGCTGGGCCACAGCTACTTCATAAACTGGGACCAGCAGATGTTCTGCTCACAGTGTAACACAGCAGCTGAAGCCAGGACCACCACTCTGAACGAGGAGCTGGGACAGGTGGGCATCCATGCTAAGGCAATGAATGCTGTGTGTGTGTGTGTGTCTGGGATATTTAATGCATGTTTACTGACTCTACTCTTCCCATTCATCCATAATACTTTCTGCTGTTTTTCTGATGCTTCTTTTAATCGACCTTAAATTCCGTTGAAATGCATCTTCCAATAATTTTACTCTGCAGTAACTGAATGATGGAGCCACGTGTTTGTTACCACACACAGGAAATACACCTGTAGGCTAAAAGGCTTTTTTAAAGGAGGCTGAACAAACAATAGATTATTCTGTCAGGCTGTAAATAGTGGGCAGTATAAGAAGTAACCCATTAACCCAGTTTACTTACTTTTATTTTAGAGATGAATGTTTTTAAAATCTTTGATTTGCTTTTTGACAAATATATTTTTTCTGTGACTTTATACTAACAGTAGTGTTAATATTTGAATTGTTTCCTTTAGGTTGAATACATCTTCAGTGACAAGACTGGGACTCTGACTCAGAACATCATGATCTTCAACAAGTGCTCCATCAATGGACAGACCTATGGTAAGTGGTTAGGTTAGGTTAGGTTAGGTAGTTACTTTATTAATCCCCGAGGGGAAATTTTTTCGCTACAGCAGCATACAGAAGCAATAAGATAATAATAGAACAATAGAAAAGCAATAAAATAGCAGTAAAAAATAAAAAATATAAATATAAAATATAAAATGCACAGTATATACAGTACAGTATATATTTATATATATTATATACAAACAACCAAGAAACACAGTCAACAGTGTTATTGTTATGTGATGTATTTTGCCAGAGGTGAGAAGTGCACACAAACATGTCACTCTAATATACAAAAAATGCACATTAAGTCTTACACATCTGGTGTTTGTGTTCCTGTCAGGCGAAGTAACAGACCAGTTGGGAACTCAGCCAAAGGTAGGTGGCCATTTTCTATATTTAACCTTTTAAAAATACTCCTATTTTTTAGGCCTCTGCTTGAAAATTGCATACCCATAATAAAAAAAATGTATATCTCTGCAACACAAATAAGAAAGTATAAATATATATATATATTTGTAATAATAAAGGGAACACTTGTGAGATTTGTTCAGATGTGTAAATATCAGTATATATATCCATATTTTAATAATAGTTAAATTGGGGGCCTTTAAGGTTTAAAGGGTTAATATACAACACACATCACACATTCATTCATACATGTATTTACTCCTAGTTTAAGGTTTATCATCATCGTCCCATGTGCTCTCATTTATCTACAGAGGATGGACTTTAGTCCCTTCAACCCGCTGGCGGACCCTGACTTCTGTTTCTATGACGACAAGCTGCTGGAATCAGTGAAAGTGGGAGACTCACAAACTCAGGAGTTTTTTCGCCTGCTCTCCCTCTGTCACACCGTTATGAGTGAGGAGAAGAGCGAAGGTGAGCCAAAGAACTGGGGGGAATTAAGATGGTTAAACACCTCCAAATAGTGACACCAATGTGCTGTCTGTCCATTATTTACTGTTGTTTTATCTGTCTGTACCCAGGAGAGCTGGTTTATAAAGCTCAATCTCCAGATGAGGGTGCTCTCGTGACAGCTGCTCGAAACTTCGGCTTTGTATTTCGTTCCCGAACACCTGGGACAATCACCACCACTGAGATTGGACGAACTGTCACCTACTCACTGCTCGCCATACTGGACTTCAACAACATACGCAAGAGGATGTCTGTTATAGGTGTGCAAACATCATCATTAGGGCCCGAGCACCGATGGTGTGAAAGGCCTATTGTTCTTCAAGGAATCTTTTTTTTTTCGGTCCTTGTTCTTACAAATGAATTGCCTTTTTGGAGGCTTTGTCATACTCAAAAACTCATTAAAGTTGGTACACACGTCTCTTCCGGCAAAATTTTCGTATTCTAGTGGAATCGCGAGTGGGCGTGGCCAAATGGCACGCTACCGCCCCCTAAACAGATGCCCCGGCGGCTACATTTACCTACATGCATGAAATTCGATGGATGTGTATCACACCTAGACATCCATATAAGTTACATTGCACCATTACGTCAACCCAACAGGAAGTCCACCATTTTGAATTTAGTCGCCATTTTTGCCGATTCGCACATGTTGTACTTTGTTGAACTCCTCCTAGAGATTTTGTCGGACCAACTTGAAATTGAGTCAGTTCACTCTTAACATGTTTGGGATGAAAAGGCGATGCGGCAAAGTTTGATGTCTTGCTGTGACACAGGAAGTTGATGTTTAAGGTCAAAGGACGCTTGAAACCTCATGAAAAGTGGCACATACATCCGGTGTGGTGAGACGATACATCTGATATGTGTTTAGATTGTGGCCAAACGGCTCGCTACGGCTCGCTACCGCCCCCTAAACTGCAGCCCCGACACCTAGTTTCACTTACATGCACCAAATTCGTTGGACATGTGTATCATACCGAGATGTACAAAAAAAGTCTCTTGGCATCATGAATTTGTTTTTGTCGATCTGTGTGCCCGTGGTGTGGTGGCCATTTTGAGCGTCTCGTCATGAAACTACAAGTGACTGTAACTTTTATGTACATATTCCAATCTTCCTCAAACATTATATCTTTGATAATAGTCCCGCCCCAACCTGACCCGGCGGCTCCCCAACATGGACCATGCGAGGGCCCGCATATCACTGCTTGCACTTTTAATTTTCTGCTGCTATTTTAGTGAAAAAAGAAAATAGCCTGAAGATTGTTGTTGGAGGCTTTAAATATACAAAGAGTTGATGAAATCCTATTTGCACTATCACCCATTTGTACTTATTGATAAGGGAATCCGATGCGTAATGTGTGCATATTCTTTGTATTTTAACTTTTATTTATATTACCTAACAAATTTAGTGACAATTTCTCTTCAAAGTTTGTTGTGGCAGGGAATGTAATATTGGTTTCACAGTGACATACTGTAAGATTCAGGGGAAAATCTGTTCAAACTGTTTCTTATAAAAGAAGAAGAAAGAGGTTAAAGCTTGTAAAATTCCGAAATTATGAGCTTTGATGGTGTGCACTCCAACTCATCCTACAGAAGAGAGGAAGCAGAAGTTGTTTTGAATTTTGTATCTTCTTTTATACTTTGAATGACATGAACAGAGGACGAGCTGTTTTGATTTCGCTTTTATTATACGTAAATCCCAAATATGTGCTTAATTCACGGCACATACAAGATGACTGTAGATGAGCTGTTAGTCAGCCTGACATTTTATCCCTCCGTGAGATTTTCTTTTTCTGTGATTTCTCTACCTGCAATATGCTGACAAATTTAAACAAGGGTCACTCTTGCCTGAGCTACAACTTTAATGTGGCAACAGAGCATTCACACCACCAGGCTCTGTCTACACACTCGTATAACATCACCAAAAGATATTCATAAAGATGCCTGTGTGACACATTGCATGTAGGAATGACATTTGGTGAAGCAGCTTTGGAAGTGGAGTGTGAGTATTTAAAGGGGATGGAAGAGTTTTATGGATCCCTTGGTATATTTTGTCTTCTTTACTCTCTATCATTCACTTTCAGTGCGAAACCCGGAGGGCAGGATCCGTCTGTACTGTAAAGGAGCTGACACTGTGTTGTTGGAGAGGCTCCACCCATGTAACCAGGAACTGATGAGCATCACCTCTGACCACCTCAATGTAAGTAAACACGCAAGCCTTCTTTCTTAGACGGACAGAGCTGCACTGCCATCTAGTGTCTCTACACTGTAAAACATGATCAGATGATGGATATCACCATGAGCTAAGTCAGACACAGACATCAGTGTGAGCCCATAAGACTGCTTCATTTCCTATCACGTGTATCCTCATGTTAGAATGTATATACCATATATGTTTGTGTATGCACATGTTTGTGTGTATGTTTGGGGCTCCAGGAGTATGCATCAGATGGGTTGCGGACCCTGGCTTTGGCCTACAGGGACCTGTCAGAGGGTGAGTGGGAGGCCTGGTCAGAGAACCACCGCTACGCTGACAAGGCCAGTGACTACAGGGAGGACAGGCTGGCAGCGGCTTATGAGGAGATAGAACAGGATATGATGGTCAGTGACGTAGTTTGAAGCTTGTATCTGTATGACTTTTTCCTGTACTTTTCAGTTTCAGTTTTCAGTGCCAGTCTGACTGTTATTTTCTTTGTGTGATCCGTTTGTTTCTCACACAAAATATGCACTGACTTTCCCGAACTAAGTAAAAATAGTGCAGTGAAAAGGGGAACTTGGAGGTGTCATCCAGACTTGAATTGGTCAGGGTAAATTCCTTTTTTTTTCACTGTAGCTGACCAGTTTTGTCAAGTCTTCATAGATGCTTTTTAATTGCTGGGGATTGACGGTAACTTGTTCTCCACTGCATTATTTAAAATGTTTCAAGTCATAGTATAAAAGCTGTTTTTAAGCCCTTCTTAAGTTTGTGGCCTGAATGATAACTGGAATTTGTGTGTGAGTGTTTCTGTCTGTCATCCTGTGTGTCCAGCTCCTGGGTGCCACAGCTATAGAGGACAAGCTGCAGGAAGGCGTCCCAGAGACCATCGCTGTCCTGTCTCTGGCCAACATTAAGATCTGGGTTCTCACTGGGGATAAGCAGGGTGAGATGCACACACTTTTTACACCAGCTTTCACAACTCAGTGTGCAAGGTTTTCATTAAAATTTGCAAACAAATACAACAGCCTCAGCCGCTCATGTACTGCTGCACCACGTTGCTAATGCATACCCCAATATACCCCATGCACACCACTCCCTTGTACTGGACTAGCTACAGAACAAGGAAATTGTAATTATACAAAATTCATGCAGCATGTATGTGAACATGTGATTTACAAGTTTCTCATATCCCATGGGATCCTCGAATACAATTAAATTAAATTAAATCAAATTAAATTAACTTCCGAGACAACAATGCAGTTGTATGACCACCGGCTGGTTACAACTGGGGGCTGTCATATAACCCAGGAATCCTCACCAAAGGACTTCAGTGTTCCAAAACTAAAAAGACATGTGGAGGGTCCACGTGCCAGCTGCAACAATGCAACTACTGTGATTTGATGCTGGAAGAGCGTGTAGAACAGTACAAAGAGCAATGAGGCAGCCAAAGTGGTGAGCAGTAAATGAGCTAAAAAGTCTTAATTAAAACAGAGGGTTTTTATTTATAGCATTTTCTGGACTCAGCAAGTATGCCAACTGAATGTTAGCATTATTGTTTTTTTCAATCTGTGCTGGCTGTCACTTTGGTCAGAGAAGGAATGGATTTCTCATTTAAGAATAAAGACTTAAATGTTATTAATGTTATACCTGCTCTCTTTATCATGTAGCTCCACTATGTTCTATTAAAATGCTACACAGCACTCCATCAATCTTCTCCCTCTCTCTTGCCCAGAGACGGCTGTCAACATAGGTTACTCCTGTAAGATGCTGACAGATGAAATGACTGAGGTGTTCATCATCAGTGGACATACTGTCCAGAGCGTACGGCAGGAACTCAGGTCAGTCTGTTTACTTGGATGCATGGCTGGCTGTACATCTTTCTACCTCTCAGCCTGTGTTTCTCTGCACCATGAAATACTGTTTCATCTGAAAAGAGTCCATTCATAAACTCAGTTTATTGAGTGTATAAACTGTAAAACAAAAATTCTAAAAGTGAACAAATTTAGTGTACACACAGCATATGTCAACTAATTTTAGCACGACTGCTACAATCCACTTTTGTTTGAGAGTTGTAGTGAAACTAGTGTAAAAGGTGTGATTATAACATTTTAAGACTGCTTTTTGTTGCATAGAAACGGAGAGCAGCACAGTAATGTGGGAGCAATAAACTTTGTGATAAAGTATCCCATGTTATGTCACTTGATCAACATCAGCACATGAATTATAAAAGGTTTTGTGACCACTGATATGTGAACATAACATTTTTTGTCAAATTTTTATGAAGCAGAAAAAAGTTGCTGGGAGCCAAATCCAGTTAGTAAGGGTGGTGAGCTACAATTGTGTTGTTGTAGGTGAGAAACTTGTAAATTTTCAATGTGCTGTGAGTGGACATGTTGCCATTTTGGAGAACCCAAGTGCCACAGTTCTGATCGTTTGCATCGAATTTTTTCCCTCAAACATCGCAGTTGAACTCTGTGTTGACCGTCTGACCCTGGGGGACGGACTTATGGTGCACAACCCCGTAAATGTCCAAGAAAACCCATCTGGTTGGGCACCTTACCTGATGTGCCTTTTTTCATTCTGCAACAGTGACGTTCTGCCCCTTTTGAAACAGGAATACCACTCAAAACATCTCGCCCAGTTAAGTGCATAATTGCTGTAGATTAGCATCTCATTGCCAATTCTCTGAGTTTGCCCCAAAATGTATTGTGCGCTTTCTGCTCAAGTCGTTGATAAAATTGCAAATTCATACATGCCAGTGTTCACAAAAATGAGTATAACTCAGATGTAGGTGTTGATTAAGCAATGTGACTTGGATACTTACTCACTAAAGTTGTTCCCTCCCCCTGATTCATGCACACCGTTCGCACACAACAACAGCAGTGTTTGAACTTTTTGAATGCACCTCGTATCATTCAGTGTAACAAATGAATAAAGAAGACAATAAAACTGCTAAAAATTTCACGTTCAACAGTTAAATATCCTCAATATAATAAAATATGCAATAGATAGAATAACTCTGCATCACCATCTTGATGTGTTTCATGTGATGCACAAATTAACATATGGAGCGCAGAAATGATTTAGGTGATACAGAGAGGCAGATTAGCAGTGATTTAATAATCCTGACATCCATGGTATTTTACCTCCGTTTTTTTTTTCCTTCTTGAAGATCCCTCTCTCTATTTTCTCCTCTTAATAGTCATGTTTGGTTTGACTTTGTGACTTAGACAATCCCTGCTGATGTGGAGTCTGTTTTTCTTCTTCTCCAGGAAGGCAAGGGAAACAATGATTGAACTGTCACGAACAAGAGATGGAGGGAAAGAGGAAGGGATGGAGAGATGGGGAGAGGCATGTTTCATGGGCAACGGGTTCAGAGAAGGACAAGAAGGAGACAGTACAGCAGCAGGAGGAGAAGGAGAAGGAGAAGAAGAAAGAGGAGGAGGAGGGAGGAAACAGGTGCGATGCACTCCACCTCCTTCATCTTCCCCCAACTTCATGGACATCTCTGGAGACTTTGCCCTCGTAATCAACGGTCACAGTCTGGTATGAATAGCACCCCTCATACTCACATACTTTATACAAATACATATACAAAAACAGCAGGGACCATAAAAATGTAACTGCCAACTGTCAGGAAATAGTGAGTTTCCATAAATATGTTATCTGCATCAACAAAACATTCTTCTACTTTTCTTTTGAAGCTGCAACTTTGACTCCTCTCATTTTACCCATAAACTTTTCAACTCTCCTTCTCTCCTGCCACCTGATAGGCCCATGCGCTTGAAGCGGACATGGAGACAGAATTTGTGTTGACGGCATGCGCATGCAAAGCGGTGATCTGCTGCAGAGTCACCCCACTGCAAAAAGCTCAGGTGGTGGAGCTCATCAAGAAACACAAGAAGGCCGTCACCCTGGCCATAGGAGACGGCGCTAACGACATTAGCATGATCAAAAGTGAGTCGTGCAGGCGGGATCAATGCATGAAGGATTGCAGAGAGGAGAGAAGAAGAAGAAGTGTAACTGGATCATTGTTGAGATGGAGTGAAAAGAAAGAAGTAGGGTTTAGCCTTGTGGCTGCCGAGTCTACCTTTAAGCAATGGAAATTCTCAGCAGAGGTGTGGTTGTAGAAGTTGTTTATCTCTGTGGTGTTACTACTCGTGACGAAGGCTCTGTGGAAATGTGTGTTGCAGTGGGTGTGATGTCCTCATAAGATTGAGAACTGGTTTCTAGTGTTACAAACTGATGTACTGTTGACAAACTTTGATCAAATTCAAAGAACTTTAATTTTTTAATTTAATGCAAATGCTCAAGTCTCCTAGATACCAAATATGTTCAGTATATCTTTGAGAAAATGCTTTCAAAATGATGAAGACGCACACCTTAAAACTTTAGGAATTAGAACAAGGTGATACAAAATTATACTGTCAGTGAGTGTTGACTAAAATGGCTTTTTTCTCACCTTGAAGGGAAGCTAAAGGAGACAACCCCATAACTCAGTGCTGTTTCTTTGTAATATTCTGAGTTTTGTAAGCATTGCATCATTTTGCTTGTCTGCATGTGGCTTGTACATCACGTCTACATGTATGGGTACATGTTTATTGAAATGAACTGATGCAAATACAAAGCAGAAACAGTGACTGCAGCAGTGGTGGGCGGTGTTGGTTCACATCCTGTGATTTTTGATCTTACAGTTACCATTTGTTTTTCCCTGAGGCATTTCATCTATCTGTACTTCCCTTTAATAGGACATACATAGTATGGCTAAATTTGAGATTAATGTCTTATTAATTTACTAGTTCTTTCTATCTCATTGACACACAGTTAATTGGAACAACTTCGAGTTAGCAGGTTGTATGAAAATGTTATGGTTAGTGTTCATCTTCCTCCAGAAAGTCCCTTGCTTTGTGTGGTATCAGTCTTCTCATCTAACTCTTTGCAAGGACGCTCATGAGTGTTGGTAACATTTTGAAATGTTAAATCATTTTTTCACCATGACATTGATTACAACATTTAATGAACGATGTCCTGTTAGAACATGATGCAGTTTTATCTACTTGATTTAAACGTTTTTTTCATCTCACCTGTGAAACATATGGATAATATAAAGTCATATTAAAAACAATAATGCCTAAAATAAAAGTCCAGTTTTCCCCAAATACAACCAGCTTTCTTTGACTTGCTTTTTATTTCTCGCTGTCCATCTCTCCCCTCCTGCAGGCGCTCATATTGGCGTTGGTATCTCAGGCCAGGAGGGGATCCAGGCCGTGCTGGCCAGTGACTATTCGTTCTCCCAGTTCCGCTTCCTGCAGCGACTCCTGCTGGTCCATGGCCGCTGGTCCTACCTGCGCATGTGCCGTTTCCTCTGCTATTTCTTCTACAAGAACTTTGCCTTCACCATGGTGCACTTCTGGTTTGGCTTCTTCTGTGGCTTCTCTGCCCAGGTCAGAGAGTAAAGATCACAAGGAAAATATAGAACCAAGAATCAGGAGTTAGGGAATCACAATCATGATTTTAACTGTTCGTGTGTCTGTGTCCTTTCTCTTATAGACAGTGTATGATCAATACTTCATTACACTCTACAACATTGTGTACACCTCCCTCCCTGTGCTGGCCATGGGGATATTTGACCAGGTCTTTACATTTTGTATTTTGTTTTGTTTTGTTTTGATGTCTGTGGTGATCTTCCCACTTCTCCATTTTAACATTTATTGATTAGCCATGGTCAATGTAACTGTGTTAGTATGTTGATGTTAGCACTTTGTTTAAAACACCAAGCTACTGGTTTGCCTGCAGACTCTCTGTAGTCTTATTTTAGTAAATGCAGCCTCTCACTTCCTCTGTTGTTGCAGGATGTTCCCGAACAGAGAAGTCTGGAGTATCCTAAGCTGTACGAGCCTGGGCAGCTCAACCTCCTCTTCAACAAGAGAGAGTTCTTCATCTGCATCGCCCAGGGCATCTACACTTCAGTGGTGCTGTTTTTTGTCCCCTATGCCGTGCTGTCTGACGCCACTCAGAGCACCGGAGTGCCCCTTGCTAACTACCAGACCTTTGCGGTCACCACAGCAACAGCCCTGGTTATTGTGGTCAGTGTACAGGTGAGCCCAGAGTGGTGTTAGTTTTCCTTATAGCTTCTATATTTAAAACCCTTGTTGTATTATCTGTGCACCCATGCTGTTTTCTGCATGTGTGTCTGTTTGTGTGATTTTTGTAGATCGCTCTTGATACAGGCTTCTGGACCGTCATCAACCATGTATTTGTGTGGGGCTCTCTAGGCTCTTATTTCACCATCATGTTTGCTCTGCACAGTCAGACCCTCTTCAGGATCTTTCCCAATCAGTTCAACTTTGTAGGTTGGTCCCCTGATTTCTGTTTATTTCTCTGACACACACACACATACAAATACACTTCAGCCAAACAAAAAAATATATTTTTGAGGCCTGTATTAAAATTGTTCTTTCAGAGTTTAAATAAACAATGATCTGGTCACAATATAATCATCCAATATATATTTATTTGCACACATGGATAACTTGATCTGATAAATTGTATGATCCCTTACATTAATATGTATGATCAAATCTAAAAATTAAATGAGTATAATAGTACATTTTTAAAAGTAAACTTTAATTAAAATTGTAGTTTAATTACTCTAAACAATTACAACTTTTAATAATTGTATATAACAAAAATTTATCAACAAGAATTGATGTTTACTGTGGTCTGAAATCAGTTCCCTCCTCCAGTAAGATCATTCTATAAGTAGTGGTTGTGAAATACTGTACATTATCTAAAACATATGTGTTCATTTTTCTGTCTCTATATATGTGCAGGTAGTGCTCAGAGCACATTATTGCAGCCGATCGTGTGGTTAACTATTGCACTGGCAACAGCAATATGCATAGTTCCAGTTTTGGCATTCCGCTTCCTCAAGCTGGACCTGAAACCTCAGCTCTCAGACACGGTGAGAAAACACACAAAAACACAACATTTATAACACCGATGAGTCCATCGTCTTCCATTGCAACATGCCTTGGTGTCCTCCCAGTGTGTGGGTTTGAAACTAGCCGCAGCAAATGATTAACTGCACGCGTAAAATCCATTCATCCGAGTGTGGTGATGAGTTCATGCTTACCGTCACTGGCCTCATGCACTATCAAATATTGACTTAATCCGTTTACCCTAATGACACAAGTTGCTTTCAGAAGATGAATACAGGCTCACTGTGTGGCTATATCAGTCACTGTGTCTTGAGTTAGCTGGTCATTCAACCGAAGCCTCTGTCAATGTGGTGTGAAGAAGTTCCTTTTTTGATTTGTATGTAGTTTCGCTACAGTCACTATTACCGTTTTTTTTACTGGGGTAAAGTTTTAGTTGGCAAGTACGAAAAGGTTTCAGTTTTGATGAGCTGGAGCGTCAAGTAAAAAAGTCACCAAGACTTAGTGTGATCAACGATTGGAGTGCACAATTCAGTAACTGCAGGGACCTTCGGTCAGACAGTAAAATGCAAAGCACACAAGTGGCTCAAATGCAACTAAGAGAGTAGTCTAAGGGAAATTGATCATCTGAAAATCCTATATGCTAAAAGTTGCACTCTTTAAAAGAAATGGCATAAATGTGAGGCCGTGAAGTTTTTTTTTTTTTTTTTTATATTAAATGACCTTATTTCTCTCTTCTGTTCCTTCATCAGGTGCGTTACACTCAGTTGGTGCGACAGAAAAGACGGAAGCCGGTAGGTCATAATGTTGGAGGTGCCTGGCAAGGTGCAAGCAGTGTGTCAGAGGGCCGTCTGGGTGCTCGCAGTGGTTCTAGGAGGTCAGGTTATGCCTTCGCCCACCAGGAGGGCTTTGGAGAGCTGATCACTTCAGGCAAAAACATGAGGCTCTCGTCTCTGGCCCTGGCCAACTTTGCCTCCAGACACAGCTCCAGCTGGATCGACACTCTTCGCAGGAAGAAAAATACTCACACTTACACTCCCCCTAGCACCTCAGGGGAGTGCAGCCCAGCGCCCAGTTGCATCTCTGGGTCGGTTCCACCACTATCAAACTCTTCTTCTCTGCTGGGTGGCTCACAAGATACACCCATTGAGGAGGAAACGGCATCAGCTCAAAGTATGCAGACCGTTTCTGCTTCTTTCACACAGACCCCACCAGTTTTAGCACCAGCTTCAGAAGCAGCTGCACCTCAGGGCTCAGCTCAGGCCACCAGTGCTGGCATCCTAACCCCCACAATCCACGGGGGAGATTCACCAGGAGGCTGGACATTTTCTCTGGGGACTGTGCAGGTCAGCTATGTTTATTTTCTTATAACAGCAATAACAAAATGTCTATAAAACACACAGAATAATACACACCAACATTCTTCTGTTATTTCTGCATGTCTTTATTGTTTTAAGACTATGCTACCAGGTAATTTCTCCTCCCTTGTCCAATAGGAAGCTCTGTTTGGTTGGAAGGGTATTACGACTCGTGCCAGTGCATCCAACAGCCCGGGCCCAACGTCTGTTGCCAAGGAAACCAGCCAGTCTAAATGAAACTTGGGCAACAGATAGATGAACCCCATATTTGCTACGGTCTACCAGATGTTTGCACACACATACATGAAGTGTTGTGTGCTCTTCTGGAGAGAGCACACAGACTGTTATAAAAACATTTCCCACTGTGTTGTCTCAAAATAAATAAGTTACTTCAGAATCAGAAGAGGAAGTGGCATATTCTAATGACACGGACTTTCCCAGCTATAAATTATGATCTACGTGAGATAGCTGATCCAACAGTGTATGATGACTGTGGTCATGAATGACAGAAATATACAGTATAAAAGTGAAGGACAGCAGCAGGAGCAGATAACTAGCTATTCATTATTTTTGTTATTTCACAAGCTGCAATCACAAGTAGGCCACATAGCATCTCAACAAAGAGATGAATGAATGTGCAGAATAACGAGTTTAAATCAGTGAGGTTCAGAAGTTATTATCTTTAAAAGTTTTCCGTGTCAAAAAAGCCTCCGTTTTCACTATAGTTCTCAGTGAGAACGGTATTTTAATTTACAGAAGACTTGGCAGATTTGTGTCCCTTATCGCTCACTGATCTGTTTTCTTACTTGTTATACGATACTTCTACTCCACAAGTTTTCTTTCCTTTTGTTTTTTGCATCATATTGATGTGTTTATAACGGCCTGGTTGAGTTACACTGTAGAGAAAGCTTTCATGCGTGCTTTCATTCGGAAGTTAGGCCTTTTTTTGGTCTAACAAAGGCCAGATCATTTTAATGTACGTCTGATGTAAAATAAGTCTGAAAAAGAGAATGAGAAGACAAATTTCTGCTGTTTTACTTTAAATTGGACCCGGGCAAAGTGCAAATATATAAAAAAAAAAAGGCAGCAAATTAACATTTAAAGGTGGTCTGTCAAACTATCAATCATAAATATTGTCATTTTGTGAGTGAACAGTTGTGCTGATTCGTACTGCATACATACACACCTGTAAAGTGCTGTAAAAAAAAATGTATTTGTTCATGAATGAAGGGATAGTTTGTGGATAATTTTGCCTTAACAATGCCAAAATGTCGGGCCCTTTCTTTGGTGTAATTTCCATCAAAATTGCATCCTAATTCCACATGTTCTTGCTAAATACTGACACCTGACCCATTTATAACCATTAAGTAGTATAGGTACGATATAAACCTGATCTTGGACATCTTCCTGGACTACAGTCATCAACAAAGCAGCGGAAAATACAACAGGAGGTTGATGTGATCTGCTAAACCTTTTTAAAATGAATGTACTACAGTTATAAGGACTCTATGAATTGTTTAAGCAGAGTTCAGCTTTTGGTGGAATATGGAGCTGTTGAATAAAAATATCATCTCTTTAATGTGAGACAAACATACTGTGTCTATGCAAATGTTATTTGATGTAACAACCAAAGTTTAAGGTAGAAACAACTGGTGGAAAGTGAAATGAGCTGAAGCAAAAAAATAACAGACAACTTTGGAGTTTTTACATTTTAAGTTAAACCACAAAAAACAGCTCTAAACCCTTTAGTCTTCTCATTTATCTTGGTGTATATTCACTTTCTATTTAGGGCAGAGGTTAAGAAAAAAAAAAAAAGAATAGAAGAGATTTTGAGTTGTGTCTAAATTGAAAAGGATAATGCTTTTTTTGTTTGCTTCTTTGTTTCTTTGCAATACAAATTAAAAAATATTGTTATTGAGTCTAAATAAAAGTTTTAATAGCCCATTTTCCCACATGTACCTATATGAGATTGGCTGCACTAGCTGGGACCCCCGCCTCGGCTGAGGGCGAACCTTCATTGATTGGGGGAGATTAAGCTAGGGTGAAAGTTTCGCAGTTTGGCGAAGGCTTAGTCGAGGATCCACTGTGGCTCCCGGGCCTTGCAGATCCCCAAAAGAAGCCATCCTAAGAAAGCGAGGCTGCCTGCCCTTTGCGCACATGATCGTGGGAGAGTTTGTTCTGCCTTTGTTAATGATGTCGACTACGGTGATATTATCAGAATGGATGAGTATAGACCTTTTTGGCTACTCTACCAGAGGAGAGCGGCGATAATGATCGGATATATTTTGTGGACTGCTGAAGATGATTGGAGGGAGCCTTGGAGGAAGTTGCGGAACTCGATGGGCCATTCAGCTGAAAACCATCATCTGCCGTAGTGGCCCCCAAAACCGGCGGAAGGAGCAGCGTCAGTATAGAGCTGAATGTCTTCTGGGTTGGAAAGTTGGTCATCGTCAAAGAAGATTATACCGTTCCAGTTGGAGAGGAGGTGCAGCCGCATTTGCATCTCTGTTCTGGAGGGGGTATCCATGGAGACGGGATCGATAAGTGAGGGTGTGGGTGATGCGAGGGAAAGCAAGTGCGAAATAAAGGAGCGGCCCTGGGTGATGATGTTCAAGGCAAAGTTCAGATGTCCCAAGAGGGAGAGCAGTTGTCGTTTGGTGCAAGAGGGAGTAAGAAGACAGTTTTGTAGGAGGAGTAATGATGCGGTGGAGTTTCTCCGGCAAAGAAGCTTGGAACCGGACAGTGTCGAGAGTAATCCCGAGAAACTCCAAGATGTGTGAAGGACCTTCCGTTTTCTCTTCAGAGAGAGGGACGCCAAGCTGAGCGAAGACTGATTTCGTGGTCAAGAGACCGTGGGCTGGAGGTGATAAAGGAGGAGTTATAACTAGGAAGTCGGCAAGGGGGCGGCGGCGCAGAGCCAAAAAAGAGAGCATGAGATGGTTGGAGGGTAGGGAAAGAAAGAGTAGGGACTGGTATCCCGGTGCCAGGAATCTCCATGGTAGAAGGGTAAACTGCGGCCCTTGTTGTGCTGGGAAGGTCGCTGGAGGCGCCAGAGGAAAGGGGGCAGAAGGGTTGTAAGTTGGCAGCCCAATGGTGATGATGGGCGCTGTGGATGGATGAGAGAGGAAAGAAGACCTGGCAACCCGGTGCCAGAGTAGAGGGCAGAAAAAAGGGGTGTGTGGAAGAACAGCAGTAGTACCGACTGATGGATCCAAGCCAGAAGGTGGGATGGAATGCTGTGGAAATTGAAGAGAGGAAAAGAGAGTCGGCATCCCGGTGCCGCTTTGCAAAGGTGAGTTTGCCGGAGGAAGTGGAGGGGGATGAGAGGCGACGCCCTGCCAACTTGGAACTTTGTGGGTGGGAGGGCGGGGCTTGGAGGTGCGTGGTGACGTAACTTCCGTTGACGTTACGCCGGTGTGTTTTGGATGGAGGTAAGTCCGTGTTTCTTACCTGACGTGACTTTCGGAAAGTTGCGAGGAGTTGGAACAGTTTTGCTTTGTTGTCGGAGCGGTGCTGAGGTATCCCCTTCTCTTTTAGCGCTTTTAGCAGACGGACTACGGTCCGATCGGAGATCTTAGCTGGTGCGTCTTCGACGGGGGACCTGGCTGGACCGCGGGAGCGGTGGCGGCGGCTTTGAGCGCGGCGCGCTGGGGAGCCGGAGTCGTCGGAGACTCGTTCCCGAGCGCTGGGCCTGGAGCGTTTCCGTTGACTAGATCCGGGGGTGGCAGGTCTCCCTCTGTCACCGGTGAGTGGGTTACTGGAGGACGGCTGTGGATCGGAACCTTCGTACAGAAGGATTGAGCAGAGAGGGATTCTGGTGGACGCAGCTGGTCGGCGGGTTTGGCACCGATGTGCTGTCTGGGTGTTCCCGGTGGCGGCGTCTCGTGGGTATCCGAGGCAGCAGATCGAGGGCTTCCCTTGGGTGTCTGGGTGGCCTCTGGGGAGGCAAAACAATCGTCGTCGTCGTCGGGCTGAGGAACAGTAGTTTTGGGCCAAGGTAAGATCGTTTTTGTTTTTTCTGCGTGGTGTCTGGTTCCGAATGCAGAAAACGTGAACAGGCCGAGGTTTAGAGTTGGTGGATATTTATGGTAGTGTGACCGGAAGGGGGGGGGAGTGGTTGAGGCGTGGTCCTGCTCCTGAAATTCAACTAAAACTTTGTCTCCAATTTAAAAAAAAAAAAAAAAACAGAATACAAAACAGTGTCAGTAAAATATATTTAACAAATCATAAAGTCCCCTCTCGAGTGTGACAGATGTTTAGTAATTGAATTGTTTAATAACAGGCCTGTGATGAGTTTTATTTTGACTGTGAGGAGGATTTCCTCTGTGTAACGGCGCTGAACAAGAGGAAGAGCGCAAGGATTTCACAATAACGGGTCTTACAGACAGCAGACCACTGCAGCCAGAGAAACCAGCTCTGCTTCAACTCTCCTGTCCTCTATGGAGATCTAATCAGCTGTCTGACCGGCTTTTACGCCGTAAATAGTTCGATGGAAGTCAACGAGCTCCAGCTGTTGCTGAAGTGATGGTGTGACAACGCTACACGGAGCTGCGTTGGCAAAAAAATGGGGATTTTTCTTCTCTGGCTGTGCGTTGTGTGCGTCCCGCTGATCCACAGCATTTTTGACGGAGCCTGTCCTAGAAAAGGTACGGTATGACATGAATATACATGTAATTTGTCAAACCGTGGAAAGGAGTTTTCTTACTAAATGTTATAAGGTCAAGTAATGAGGTCTAGAGAAAAGTATGCAAATAAAGTGTCGCTTAATCTGTTGAAAAAGTAAAATAGTTTATTTATTCATTCATTCATTTTTAGTGGAAGGTAGTTCTCGTCGTCCAAAGATCTATAATCACCCAAGGGAGTGATTTGATTTTAAAACATTTTTTTAAATTGGACTGGACATCAGAGCAAACAGATAAAAACGGTTGCAGCCTGCTTTGTTCGTCCATTGCACCTCACAGATTGTATTTTCCAAATGGTTCACTTAATACTAAACAAAATAATTTAATAATGTGTATTGACAATTCATTTTAATCCAAAAGTCCTTGCAAAATTAGGCTGCCTCTTGCTTCACTCTTATAATGTTTTGTTTGTTTTATTTATCTTTATTTCATTTTGCGAATTAGTTTCAGCCAGAAAAAAATGTGTCTTCATCCTGTCATGTTTGTTGCAGTGGCCTCAAACTATTGGAGGGTTTTATAAAGAAAGGCAAGCTATTTTTATTTTCATTTTCATAGCTGATCAACTCCCTGACTTTAATTATCCACGTTAAGAAAGCACAGAGTCAAATAAATTTAAGTAAAAAAATAACTATGAAATATAAAACTAGTCCCAATATTGTAATACCTGCACTTCTGCCCTATGTCAACTGCAGAGACTCTACTTTCTTTCAGATTTCTGGGAGAAAATACAGGCAAAGGGAGATAAAATATATTTGAATTATAGAAGGCCAATGGACTTCTGATGTCGAGCCAATCAAGTCCAGACAGGAGGCAAACAACTGTCTTAAGTCATAATTGTCTGTGTGAGCTTTGAGCAGAATGAAAACATCTGAAAGGCTGGGATGAATGTCAGAGATGTAAATAAAGAAAATACGAAGACACATGAGAGACATGTTAAAAGAGGAAGTTAAGAAGGAGTTGGTAATGTTGGTTACGCAACGTTGCATCGTATCTGTGCTGTCAATTGCAGCTAACAAGGCTAAAGAACCTCATCTCAATTTCTACAAAATACAAATGTACGAGAAACAAGTTGAGATTTCACATTCACACAAAAAAACAACCACATGCATGCATTAACTCTATAAATCCTGTGCTTGTTTTTCTGTGCAGACCCTCCACCTGGTGTGTTGGTTTTATCTCCAGGCAGCAGCTTGGTTCTGTCCTGCTGGGGTCATGTGAAGGTGAATGGTGTAAAGGTCAGCTTGTCCAGGAACAGCTCAGCCAACAGAAGCAGAAGTTCCTTAGGTGTAATCCCAACCCCTCCAAAATACACAGGCGATGGTGCAGTTTCACTTGAAACTGATAAAAGCCCCCAGAAGAATACTGCAAGTGAGGGACACCAATCTGACTTGATTGACGAAGGAGTCACCACTAAACAAGTACTCGGATATACAGACAAACAATACACAGCTTCTCCTCACATGGTCCAGCCAACCAGTGCAAGCAGACCGCTGAAGGGGGAATCTGACTGGGAGGCTGAAGAGATGGACATTGAGAGTGAGGATGAGGAGGGGAAGGAAGGGAGAAGGGTAACAAGAGGCATAAAACTGAGGCCTCAGTGGAAGTGGAACCAGAGGACAGTCGTGACAGGAGACAGAGACTTGGGAGAACTCACATTTGGTAGGAGTGGAGCTTTGCTGTCTCTGGCCTCAGTAAGACTGACAGACTCTGGGAAATACACCTGTCATCACAGAGGCAGAAAAACATTTGCTGTGAAAGTAATTGTCGCAGGTAACTGACAATGGCAATGAATTTGTAATGAAGGAATACATACAAATGACATTTAACTTTAATTTGATGACAAAATTAATGATATCGAAGATAGAAGACAAATCTCGAGGTTGAACATTGTGATTGTGGGTAAATGACTTGTATTATGTACCTTTTAAAACAATGGTGAAAATAGGTGCTTAAGTAGAGCAAGCTTGTGCAACTGTAATTATGACTTTGGCCCATTTATTTTTCACATTCACAGTTAGTATACCTCTGAATGTGAAAAATAATTGTAAAGTACCATTGCGTGTTTTCTTTACCTTTTAGATCGCCCTGAGAGTCCTCATCTGTTCTGCTACAAAAAGTCGCCCAGCAGTAAAATTCGCTGTGAATGGACAGCTCAGAAGCCCGTCATTAAACAGCCTGATTGTTACCTCTCACTGAGTAAAAGGTAAGGACACACTATACACTAACTTCCCCCTATAAATAGCTTGCATAAGTTGTGAAGAAAGTTAATGATACTAAAAAACAAGACAACGTAAATAGCTGGAGTTATATACCATGCATCAATTGGCCTGTCATGCAGACAGACGAATGTGTGTGAATGATTGGATTTGATCCTGTGATTACTGGATGACCTTCTCTATTAGCTAAGTCACTGCATCCATATGAAGACATGTTTAAAGGCCCATTGATTAATATTTTGACCCTGTAACCATGTGAACTATATTTACATATATGTAGAATAACTGATGTGTGCAAGTGGTAGATACAAAAAAATCTGTATATTGTGTTGTGTTGAAAATATTGACTTAAACAAATTGCCAGCACTCAGACAGAAATTTTAAATTAGAGCATTTCTTAATCTTTTTACTGTTACATACTTAAAATTTAAAGGTTGCTGATAAAACTTTACCATTAAAACATTTGAAATAGTTGCAGGCAAGTGCTGAAAGTTGTGTCAGTTTAAGTTGGAGCACCTGTATCAGTGTACATTCATGTACTACACACAGAGTTTGGGAATTGCTTTAAAATGCTAGAGATGTTGTAGTACTAATTTATGTCTTTTATTTTCCTCTATCTTTGTGTGATCGATTGCTTTTCTATTTCTTTCTGTGTCTTTCCTTCTCTCAGTCCGACAGAGGAATTCCATAAAGTGCCGTGCTCATATTCATCTCAGCACTCGCGCTGCTGGTGTGCTCTGGACTACAACGAGGACGAGCTGAGAACCCTTCATATGGCCTATCTGTGTGTTACAAGCATCACAAGCAACGCCACCAGCTCCCTGCTGCGGTTCACACCTTTGAGCATTTGTAAGAGGGTGTCAGGGCAGATGTGTCCATGTCAGCATGAGATTTGGCCTGCTGTAAACTGAGGCGCTGCACTCTCTCTGTTCCTTCCTGCTCCCTCAGTGAAGCCGGACCCTCCGTCAAATGTGTCAGTCCAAAAGGAAGAAGGGCAGGAGACGAGGATGCAGGTCACCTGGAATTTACCAACGTCCTGGAAGCAGCAAGACAATTTCTATGAACTAATATATGAGATCAAATACCGACCTTGCAACTCCTCATTATCTAATGAACAGGTGCAGTACACCAGTACACAAGCTATCGGGTGTGCAGGGTTTACTCAGTGTTCAGTATTCAAGGCTAAAACAATAACATACCTTGCTGTGTCAGTAGATGGAGATAATGTCTATCTGTATGTGTCTGTATAGATAAGGATGATTAAAGGCCAGCGTTCCTACACCATCACTGATGCATTACCTGGTGTTGTCTACAAGATACTGCTCAGAACTAAGGAAGAATATGATGGTCAGTCAGGTGACTGGAGCACACCTGTCTATGCCAGAAGTTGGACAGGTAAATATGCACACGCACACACACGCACCCACACATACATATCAAAGAAGCTTTCAAATCAAGCCATTTTTAGATTATAACATAGCTCACAGAAACTTTATGTACTGGCCAGAAAAAGTGATCATGAAAGTGCTCATGTCAGTAATTAAGAAATTTCCCCTCAGGGATTAATAAAGTGTATAAAATCAAAAAAAAAAAAAAAAAAATTAATGGACCTGCCTGCGGATCCTACCTGTATCACCCCAGTAATTCACAATCACTCCGGACACAAAAAATGTCATCATGAAAACCGGAGACGGCAGCGCTCCTGTTTTTTTCCCCATATGATAAGAATTTCTCAAGAAGCTGTGCACATAAATATCCTCTCGTGAACACTTTTACCTCTTCCAGTTTCTCTTCCTCTTTGAATAAGTTCACGTATTCTTCTGATCTAGCTTCATATTTACGGGCATTAAAGAGGAATAGGTTGTCACTCAGCATAAAAGCCAATAAGCACATTTACCCAAATGTGAAATTGTTACTTTAAATAGAATCCTGGTGGCTAAGAGGTTTTGTGTTGACCATGTGCAGTAAACACAATATCCCCTGTTTAAAGTGAAGACGTTAATGTCATCCCAGTTTCCTCTTCTCTCATTTCCAGTCACTACTGTCTGTTTTTAAAATAAATGCAGACACCCCCAGAAAAGGTAATGCAGCCCCTCTGGTAATAATTGAAAGACCCTTTAGTTTACTTTTGGCTCTGGGACTGCGCCTTTCAAATATAACAATAATACAATCTAGCAGATTAGAAAAAAGACATCCTTATCCAGTATTTCAAATCCAGAACTTTGTCTAGATCAGTTGTTACCAACCTTTGCACAAGTCTACTTTTTAGGACAACTTTGACTAAAGCTTACTGTTAGCGTCCTGAAAAAGCAAATATAATCCAGCCATTCATTACCAAGGGAGCAAAATTAAAAAAAAAATCTATGGATATAAAGATATAATGTTTATTTTTTCTGGTTCCTGCACTATTTGTCACCATTGTTATCTTTATCTTGCTAAACCCTTGAGGAGATCCCAATCCTGATTTGCTACAAAGTCTGTACGATCTGTTATGGAGACTTCTTTTCAGTCAGGGTTTTGATAACCAGTTATCTGTTAATGTTTCTCTCCTCTTTTTAAGATGCAGTCATTGATGATCTGAGCCACATAATTGTAAGAGTCTGAACTGTTAATCATGGAAATCCGTTACGCTCTCACTCACTTTTAATATCTTAGCACTAACTCACTGTCTTGCGATTTTTCTTTAATTAACAGTTTGATTTATCGGACCAGGACTTCCCAGGTTCTGGTGAAGGTTCTGGTGCAGATAACGACGCTGATGGTAAGATGTCTGGCAGACAGTAAAATATAATGGTTAATCAAGTGTGTGTGGTGTGAGAGAGAAAAGAGGAGGCAAAAGAAAAGAGGGAACTCTTACTGTTGTTGGTGTTAAAAATCCCCTCTGTCCCTCTGGTTCCTCTCGCCTTTCACACATAAATGCAGCTACACCCAAACAGACACTTGCATGGATGTTATTCTGGTCTGTTAGGATTTCTCACAGTCTTCCCCTCTTTTCTCAGATAGGGGGATAGAAGGGGAGGTTTCTCATCTTGTCCTCTGGATCTCTGGTTTATTTGCCCTCTTGTCAGTCATTTTGGCTGCATACATCTTCAGGTAGTGACATGTGCACTTTGTTATATTTTCATGTGTCTATAAAGTTAGAATTTTCTTTAATATTGAACATAATATCTCCTGTGCTGCAACAAAAATAGATATTATTACATAACAGGATTTTAATGCTAGCCAATGGATGTATCTAACTCTAACCTTAGATTTAATGCCTCAGCAAATCACTTTAGTCAACTTCTTCATTTGAAGTTCTCTTCTTTTTATTCCAGGCACAAGGACAGATTTATGTCTAAACTCCAGAGTTTTAGTGTCATCACCCAACGTGGTGACTTATCTCAACCTCCGCCCTCTGCCCCAACAGCCCCAGAGGGGCAGGCTATGGTGACCTTCGCCCCGCCGCAGTGCAAACATTGCTTGCCAAGGGAAGCAGAAGAAGAGGAAGAGAATGAGGAGGAACAGATCCCGGAGGAGAGAATAGAAACCATGCACTTCAACAACACAAGTTATTTCTTTCTCCAGCGGGAGTGATGGCTGTGCAGAAAAGAGAAAATAGCCAGGAAAATTGTGTTGTTGGTTTGTTTTCGGAGCCAGTGTTACAGATTACAAGAGGAAAAATTACTTCTCCAATGAGCTTCTTTGGGAAGCAAACTCAGGAAGAACTTGTATAATCTTTGCCTACTGTATATTGTTCTAAATGCCTAAAATATTTCTTTGAGACTTTTATGTTGTTGTGATGTCTTAAGAGTAGCCTTTTAGCTTCTCTGGCATCTGTGCTAATTTAAAATGTGCATTAAACTATATGTAAGCTAAGGCCTGATTACAGACTGATTTCTTGCATACCACCTCACGTTCTGTTTGTAAATACTGCTGAAGTTCATTAAATATTTTACCCATCCTATCAAAAGCATGTCAAAGGTTCATCTGTTTTCCTGTCGTTTTTTTTAGACGCAGTTAATCATCCTGTTTTTTTTCTGAAATTATTTCTGCTTCACCTTATAACAGTTTGTATCAGTGTTTAAAGTACTTTAACTAATCTGAAAAAACAAAGATGTAATGGATAAATGGTTTTAACAGCTGTAGGTAATGCTAGACGATTAAAAAAAATTTAAATGATCAGCTAAAATTAGGAATAAAGTATAGAAGACTTTATTAGTATCACTTACATTATGCTACATTTAACAATTTTTTTTTTTTTAATTATAAATTTCTAATAAGTGTTTCATATTGCAGGTTAATCTTTATTTATGAACAGATGTGCAGTGTTGTTGTGAATATTAATTCCTGGTCAATGCTGCCACCTTGTGGGCGCAGCCGTTAATAGCCGTGCATCGTTTCCATAGTAACGGCTGTTGTCAGGCCACAGTCGCTGTGTCAGTAACAGGTGACAAGATAACGTCCACTGGCTTTAGATTTATAGTCGATGTACACCGCAGAGGGCGCACAGAAAAATCATTACATTTTTAGAGAAATGATGGCTGGACAAGGCGGTTTGGCGAATCTTGACGTCAGTGTATTGACTCCTGAGCAGCAAGAGAAACTGCGGCAGTTTAAGGTAACACGGGGTGAATTTCGCAACGCTAACAAGTTGACCACGTTTGCTGGCCACAAACTGCAGTCTGATTTCTTTGCTGTAATCCTGACGTGCTTTTTGTTTGGACTCTCAGATTAAGACGAGAATCGATAACGATAAGTATTTGAGATCTCATCCCGAAGTCGAGGTACTGATAGGCGACTTTCTAAGGTTTGTTTATTTTCTCTCGTTTCAAAATTGTCACGTAAAACTGTCCAAGCTTTCCCGCCGTGTCCGCTTGTGGACTGAATGTAAGACTGAGACGGAAAAAAAAAAAAAAAAAAAAAAAAAGATCCGCAAGGCTCCACGTGATATTCAGAGGAAGGAGCTCGCTCATTTGAATAAAGAAAATCTCAAACAAATACCATTAAGTAAATTCACGACAAGACCGATTTTTGTAAACACGCAAACATCTGTAGTTGGGGAAAGTGACAAAGTACATTGACTCAAGTATTGTGCTTTAGTACATATATGAGGTAGGCCTACTTGGACTTTACTTGAGTATTTCCAATACCCCCACTTTTTCTCCACTACATTTATTGGACAGTTAATTTAAATATAATTTGACAACACAAGAAGCTTTTCAAATACAACAAATTGATGAAAATGGAAAGAGTGATTTCTAACGTTGTTGCTCTCTGACACTTTGCACATATAAGTGTGTAATTGGGTTCACATTTCATGTCAAGGAGTTTTTAATAGCGCCATCAAATAGTCTTTTTTTTTTCCTTCTAAACTTCTCACATGGTTTGATGTACATACAAATTTGAGAATAACTCCACAAATTGAAAACAAAGTTGTGTTTCAGAACTCGGTTTTTATTCGTTCCTCTCACAGTAATCATCTGATGACCCCTCATATTTATCTCCTGTCCCTTTACTAAAACTGGATATAAAGTAGTTCAAACTAGCTCCACCTGCAGCAGCTACAACAGTGACATGCTGCTGACACACTGAGGCTTTCTTATAAATAATCTAATGAGGTCATATATAATCATATATAAGAGGCACGGAACCAGAACTTTTACTTTAATACTTTAACTTAATTTTGCTGTTAACACGTATGTGCTTTTACTACCTGAGTTTAGGATTTTCATGTAGGACTTTAATGAAGTATTTTTACGTTGCTGTATCTGTACTTTTACTAAAGTAAATGACCTGAGCAGCCTATTTTTCCACCACTGTGGATCTGCTCCCATTTTTGTTTTTGTTTTTTTAAATTGTCATTTTCATTGTCAGCTGAGCGAAATAGTAGGTATGCTTTTTAGGTCTTCTTGCAGCTTCCTGTAAAAGATACGGTAGTGTCAAATTTAGCAGATTCAGAACATGGGTCTTATCATAATACAATGTGAGGAATACTGTGAAAAAAGAAATATTTATTCTTCCCTTTTCCTGCTCTCCTCTCACAGAGATGTGCTTCTTAAAAGGCCAGCTGACATCAAAGAGTTTGCTGCAGGTGAGTTGTATGCATACACACCCAAACGCACACATACACGGTCAGTTGCCCATTTTAGTGTTTAGCATTTATTAATCTGTATATTAATTCCTAAAACTGCCGTGCCCGGCTGTTTTAGGAATTAACTGAGACCTTTATAACTTATCAAAATGAAGATTTCCTGATCTTAAACAGTAAAACAACGCTATGGTAAGGAACAAACAAGGTTGGGGCAAAGTGCCACTGACAAGGTACGAAAGCCAGAAAATGGGAGACACATTTTCGTTGACAATTAGAAAAAGAAAAAAAACTTGACTAACGCCAGCCTTATCTTTTAAATAAACAGAAATGGATACCAAAGTAAAAACCAAAGGGGATCCAATTAAGACATACTGCAAAAACACACACACACACACACACACACACACACACATACAGAAGCATGATCTCACCCACTAACAATCATCAATGTTGTTTTTCAGATCACTTCACCAACCTAAACCTTCAAGTGGCCATTGGCCCAGAAAAAGAAGAACACAGTGACATTTAGTGTAACACATCCAACAGCTTCACCTTTTGGCCTTTCTCTGTACAGAGCAACACGTGTATGATAACAAAGATGATGCTAATATGTTCATGTCAGTCTACAAAATTGGTCAGTTGCTTCATTGTCAGATTGCTATTATACATATGCGGGAAGTCAGCCAATGGGGAAGATGGTAACAGCCTTCCCTAATGAGTGTGATTAAATTTAATGAGAAAAGGATGTCCTCTGGGTATTATATCGTGCTGTTTGTCACATCACCCGCATCATTGTGAAGCCATATATGAAAGACTTAATTGTGTCCCATGTACAGTGTCCACTCACATACATTAACCACTTAAAAAAAACTGCTCATGGCTCGAGAGGTTTCTGTGCACCATCCAGATGTTTTTTACTTCACTCATTCATTTTATTTTATTTTTTTTATGTAGCCTTTGCAAGTGCCGCATCTAGAGCTACTTCTGCAATGACTTTAACATTCAAATGTGCTTGTTGCTGCTTTGTATTTAGGAGCTGCTGTTTTCTGTTTGCCAGCTGTCTCCAGGAAGTATGTGAATAGAGCTTTGTTAGTTAAATAGTTACTCTATTTGGATAATGTAGTATCGGCTTATGATGTCCGTATTTTAAAAGCCCATGTTATTTCATAGTTGACATTAGAGAGATGTCAATTGTCAATGTTCATCTCATATAACCTCTGTCTCTTTGTTTCTCTCTCTCTCCCTCTCTCTCTCTCTCTCGCTCTCTCTCTCTCCCTAACACACACACGCGCACACACACACACACACACACACACACACACACACACACACACACACATACAGTCCTGTTTTAATGCCATGCATCTGCTTTGACTTAGGTCAGGTAACCACCTACTTAACTCGCATCATTTGTGAGATAAAGGCAGAGGAAGAGCACGCATATTCTCACCTCGTCTACATCTTGTTTTGAAACTTTTTTTTCGAGAATCTACCAGGGAGAAGACACAGATTCTGTAAGTAATAATGTATTAATACACAGATTCTGTAAGTTCTTTGTTGTTTTACAGTCTTTCTAATATGTTGTACTTGTGTGTCATCACAGTAAAACTTGTGCAGACATGATACATATATATATTTTGTATGTTTTAGTGTTGTTGTTTTTTTAAGCCTGAATTCATAATTCTTCATGATCAACTATCTGTGATGTAATGGTTCATGTCAATGCATCATATAAGCAGCAAATAGATAATTATATGTTAAAAGTTTACTTTACAAGGGAACAAGCAAGGTCATGGGATATATTGTTTTTAAAAGGGAAATTATTCTCATTAGTCTCGACCATACTAGTAGACTGTGGGTATATTCAAATGAGAAGTCAAATCAATGGAAAGCAAACAAATGTATTGAAGGCAAAATGCCAACATGCTATCAGGAACTCAAAGAGGCTGACAAAATGTTGTTCCCAGAACATCATGTACATTGCCAAACCTGTTTTGCACTGCGTGTTATCCTCCAAAGTCCACAGAGCCTCCCACAGGATGAGTAACACAGATGGTTACTAGGGTGGTATGATCGCAGGTCCTCAGAGGAGGAAGTATGTCAGAAAAGTGGAGGTGGCTCACATGGAGACGGGTTCCATAACAACTGACCTATAACAAAATCGTGACATCCAGAAAGAGTCTCAATAAAGCCAAATAATGAACTTTGTCAAACTCTCTTGGAATATGTGTTGATGTTAACATACACTTTATGTAATGTCAGCGTGTTGAACAGAAAGGCAGGCTTTTTTTTACCATGGCTCCAAAAGGAGGAACATGGCTCTTACTACTCATCCTGGCTTGTGCAGCCTTGGGTAAGCAGCAAAACCAGAACATGCATTGTTCCCATCTGTAACTGTCAAAATACATTTAATAGTATGACTCTATGTATGCACATTTTGTGTACGGTATATGTGTTTGTTCATAATTAATCATTACTACTGTGTCTGCACAGCTATGACTCCAAATGGGATGCATGGAAATAACGCTGACTTTAAGGACATTGCCAAAAAACTGGTAAGTAGTTTTTTGAATACGAAGTTGCACACAGAAGAACTATTTTTGTTTTATACTCAATGTCAAATCAGCAGAGCAGACATTTTCACAGTTGTTGTGAGTTAAAGATAGATTTTAACAATGTTTTTTCATAATCATAAGTTTCCAATTTTATTTATTTATAGTAATTGTAATTAAAATTGCATCTAGCAGTTTTATTGTCAATAAGGACAAATGATTGGAAACTAGTGTAAAAATTATTGTATCTCAGATATATTAAAAAAAAAAAAAAAAAAAACATCCAGGCGCCAGAAATAACTCTACTGTTTATTAGATCTTAAACTATAGTATTTCTAAACCAAGATTTTCAGGATTTGGCCCCATAATATGTTTTACATTGTGAAAAACCTCATTCAGCGATTTTAAGCAGTAAATTGTCTTACCTTAAACATCTAATCATGATATATATCTCTTTTTTCCATCAGATGATGAAGTGCCAGAAAAAGGGTGAGAGAACTCTGAATTCACTTTTAAATTCAATCTTAATCCCAGTACTGAAAATGTATTTGAGCCATGCATGTGTGTTTGCCAACTTTAATATGAGTCACAACTAATAAATGGCAAATAGTTTGACCAATCCTGTTGAGTTTTTATTGTGCAACATATGAATATGGAGGCCTGCTGTTACAGGATACCCGGTGCCTACTATGGGGCTGCTGAAAACTGCCGTCAGTAACAGGTAATTTTCTACATGTGTGAGTCTCTGTTTTGTGTTTTGTTAACTTCCTGAAGCAGCAAATATGAGCTGTGGGGACATAGTGCACATGTATTTTCTCTAAAACTTAGATCTTGCCAACCATCCATTTTAAGCCCATTTACTTGAAGTGATAAAAAGTATGAGCCTTTTCTTTTGGCTGGTATCAAGCTTCAGCCACTTTGTATGAACAGATGTGTTTGCTTTGTGCTGCAAAAAACAGTTCTACTCACCGGCTGTTATTTCCACTTTCATTTTTTTCGTAGTGACTTGCCTGTGGAGGACAGAAACGCTGACCAATCCAACACACTCCTGTTCACTTTTAAACATGTCCTGAATTTAGTCACTGGGGGTAAAAAACAAATCTCACCTGGTCAGCGCCCTATGGATGTTTCAGATATAATGGTATGAATACAGACTCACATACACCCACACTCATCCACATAGGCAGTACACACACAGTCACACACAGTTTACAAGATTTGTTTACTTAAGGAAAAAAACTGTACTTGAAACATGTCCATATTGTTTTTCTATCAATCTGTGTAGCAGGGCAGTCCCTGATTATCTGAATCAGTAAAATGATCTTAATGGTGTTGTATTTATTGTTCATGGTTGAATCACATATATTCCATGTGTCTTTTGTCTCTGATTAGCCAAACAAGATGTGGAATTCCAGTATGCTTGCGGCCATGATCAAGGGGATGAGAAACTCTTCTGTCAGTACACTACTGCCAAAACCTTAACAAAAAAGAACATAATCCATGGATTGATCAATGCTGCTCTCTGGCAATATTATCATGCCATCTGTCTTGTTCCCTCAGGAGTCATTTGCATGTTACATGCAAGCATTCATGGCGCCTCTGTCCTGGGCTACTGTGTACGCACAGACTGGAGACAACGTTGAATCAAACGACTATGACACTCTGCTTTCGGCTGCCAAAACTATGCTGCAGGATATACCTTCTACAACAATTAATCTTCCTACCAAATTAAAGAGACAAAAGCTAAAAGATATGTAAGTATGCTTTCCTGAAATTATTTTGTCCACTGCCTCTTAGCAACTTCTCTTAAAACTGTACAACTGCTGTTGGCTCCAGGATGAACATGCTTCAGGAGGTGTATGATCTAATGTCTAACGGTCAACGGACTCAGGTTGTAAACTGGGCAAAAGAGCAGATCACTCAGAACAACTTCAACTGTACAATGAGCCGACCATCCAAGTCAAGATCAAGTAAGAAATTAAGTCAAACCAGAAACCACTTTTTTCACTAAAATCTAGTCTTACACACACACACACACACACACACACACACACACACACACACAGGTTTGTTTGTATCACTTCAGAGGCCTTTACATTGACTCATATTGATTTCATTGAGACTTTCCCTATCCCTCATTATACCCTCTTGTTTAAATCTAACTTTAAACCTAAACTTACCTCAAATTTAAACAAGATGTTCACCCAAAGTTTTAATAATTTATAGTATAGCACTTGCTTTTTGCTTCCCATTTGTTATTACTGTGAAAATCTGATCAAATTCTACCTAATTCAACTTCAAACAGAAAGAATAGGATTGAAAGAAAGAAGGCAGAAACTATAGAAAGGAGAAAGAAGAAAGAAAAACCTTATCAACCCATTCTAAAGTTGAATTGACTATGTAGACAGAACAACTAGTTCTGGAGAGATGAAGAACAAATGAAAGTGAGAGAGATAAGCAAAAGAAAAGTGCAAATCTTACAAAGCGAGTGAGGATTTGTTAGATCACAAATTATGGTCACAAAATAAAACCGACATGGGAAAAGTACACACTGCCTCACTGTACTTTGTTTATGTTCTCCTCAAAGTGCAATGAGGCATTTTGTATTTTACAGAACACTCCCCCTGGTATTTGCAAACCACAGTATGTTTGCATGTTTGCAAATGTGTTCGATGTTTTGATGGAACTTATGATGACAATACAAATCACAAGCGATACAGGCAAGTGATAGTCTTTTGCACTCAGTGTGGGGCCGATGTCAAAAGAAAGTTTTCTGCCTCATTTCTGATGGGTATTTTATGTTAGGTGTGAATGCGCATTGTAAACTCTTCCTTCATTACATAGTGGCGATGGATCGCTGCCAACGTTCCCTGGAATGGCTGGATTCGGATGCGCTGGACATGATGGGGCCTTACATTTCCCGTTTGACACCAGAAGATGTTGATTCTTCTCCCAAGGAAAAGGTGAGTGGCCAAGCAAAGAAAGTAAAAAAAAAAACAGATGAAACTGGGAACAGCAAGACTTCAATGTTTGTCCCTATTATTTTCCTTCATGTTCTCTTCTAGCTGTGTGAATTTTTCCACTCAGCTAAGCTCAAATCCAGCATAAAGAGGGCAAAAAAGATGCAACCCAGTCTGAGCAAGAAGATTCTCCAACGAATTCAAGAGTGCGACAGTCAAAAGGAGTTTTCAGTGAATGTGGATAGGTAGGTATTTATACAAGAGCGATGGTACATAGAATCCATTAAAACTGTGGATTAGAACATTGTTGGAAAAGGATCTAAGCATTCATAACTTATCTTGAAAATTAATTTTGGTTTTTCATGTTTCCATGTCATTTCATAACAAAACAGAGAAAGATAGAGGAGAATACTCTTCTGGGTTTAATAGTTTGTGCTCACTGTGCTGGGTAACCCTAAAAGTCACAGCCTTGTTGAGTGCTATGGTGGTCTTGGATTTTTAAGTGAAAGATTAAAGAGAGAGAGCTTTATTATAGTAAGGTTATATACACATCAATGTACAGTATGTTATATCAATGAAGCCTCAATCAATTTCAAGGCTGAAATAATTACCCCGTTGTTGCCTTTGAACCTCCTCAGGCTTGGCCTTCTGGCTTGTTATTTGGATGCTCCAGAATTGACTCCTGATTTCAGCAGGAAACTCCTCCCTCAGCTTGACAACTGTAGCAACCCCACAAGCAGAACGGTATCTTTCCCTGACCCATACTTACCCAAACTTTAACATTTATCTTTCTCAGCCAGAGAAGTAACACATTTTATGCATCTCGGGAGTGTCTTAATTATTCTCTGTCTTTTTGCCCTCTGTGGACTCAAGCTGAAGAAGCGCCTTGTCAAGTCTGTGATGTCAAGTTCCAACATTTCTCAAGCATTACAAGAACTGGGCACTAGTATCACCTTGTTGCCTCTCAAACAATTCACTGCAATCCTTTCCAATAACTCCAAAGAGCTTCTCAACAATGAAAACATCCGATGGACGAAGACCCAGCTTCGCCTTCTGGTCAAGAAAATGCTGGGTAATAAGACGGTAAGGCTGTGTGGCTAACAACTTGTCTCCGATAACTGTCCTCCTCGCTTGATCCTTTTCTCATTCTGCTTCCCCTCAGTGTAATGAGGTATCGAGTGAGGACCTATGGGGCCTTCAGTCGGTGCAGGAAGGTTTGTCAAGCTGTGTACTTAAGAACGTAAAACCCCAGGAGATCCTAAGTAACACAAAGGCCCTGAAGAACATGACCAAGCGAATGAGGAAGGGACAATTGAAGGCCATGATGCAGGGGGTAAGTGAGGAGAGAGTAGGAGAAAATAGAAGTGAACTTATTGATTGAGATTGAGTCTTTTGGAGATAACTGAGAGAATACAAGATTAATGTGAAAATCTAACAAGAAGCACAGGTGGATTTTATTTCCCATAAAAGGTTATGTGTGCTATCTGTGATGTCCTTTAAATACATTACAAATATAATTTTACGAGAATACAATTTTTTTGTGTGTAGCTGCGTAAAAAAGTGGATCCTTCAGAACTAGTGCAGAAGTTGGCTGGCCGTTTGCTTCGCAGCATTTCTATTAACAGTCTGGACAAAGCAAACATCACCTCTTTGGACCAAGTGGAGAGTAAAACCTGGACTCGACCGCAGGTAATGTTCCTAAATACCTTGTTCCTGCCAACACCGCTGAGATATTATGTCAACACGGCTGTTGTTCCTTTGATATCTTTAACATAAACTACCTGGCCACTTTCTTGATGTTTTTACTCAAAACGTGGTGCCATTTTTCTTCTTTGTTGTCTTTTACTTAGGCAGCATATCTGGCAAAGGAGATGCATAAACTAAAGCAGCTTAAGTACAGGTGAGATATAATTTTGTGAACAAATTACCAGAAACTCCTCAGAGTCCAAAACAAGAGCCTTATTTGTATAACAATAAAAATTTGGTAACATTAAACCATTAACCTCTAAAATTCCAACTATGCCAGAAAACAGTGTAATCATGTAGGACAACACTGCTCACAATAATCAGATGTTTGCGAAAAAAAATGTTTTATCAGGATCTTTAAGACCACAACAAGACAAATTAACTCATTTGTCATTTCTGACACTTCTCAAAATATTGAATGTAAAAGAAATTAACAAGCTTTACCAAATTGACGCTTAATGCAGACATATTATATATAAATTGTAGGGTGCTTGATGTCTTCATGTTCTTGTTACTGTATGTACATTTCTGCCATTGCCTAAAATAATTTGACATACTTTTACATTATTACATATTATCGGCCAAAACAGGCGGCTGCATTCCATCTGGCAAGGCATAACCTGTAAGATGATTGACGAAGTTGCTGACGACGATGCAAAGGACATGGCTGATGCCATTACAGAAAATCCCCAGTGGCTCTCCAAAGTTCAAGTAGGTCTTCACTTACACATACAGCATACACACACTGTTATCTGTAAATAAAATATGTAAAATGCAGAGAATACTCACCGATAACAAACATGTTTTCAGGCTGGATGCGCTGCTCGAAAGCTTTTTTCGACTTTGGAGAAAAATAGCACTGACTATTTTAAAACCATCACTGAAGAGGAGCTGAAGAATATTCCCACATCCTTATTTATTCACCTGCAGTGAGCAAACATTTTACTCCCATGTACTCTTCGTTATCACGTTATCATGTATTTAAAAAAAATAACTATGATGAAATTTAACAGTTCTTCATTTCATTCAACCCAGGCATCAGAAGGTGAAGGACTTGCCTGACTCTGTGTGTCCTGTCTTCCTTGACAAGATGGAAACGGCCAACCTGAGCTCATTGTCTCCCAGCGCCCCGTCCCGTCTCGCACTCATCCGAAAAGCTCTGTCCTGCCTAACCAACGTAAACACAAGGATACATACAGAGTGGTGACAAATTAAAGGAAAAGCTGACATAAACTGTTAAGCCACTGCCTGCTCCTGGGCATTGATTCTCCAGGTTTCTGACACACCATTATTTTAGGGTATATTCCCTCATTTGATGTTCTAATTGCAGCCGGACTGATTCTATATTTTTTAAGGCAGATTCTGATGTTAATGTTTAAGACTTGAAAAAGCATTGAAAAACATATAACATGTAATCTCTATATAAAATCCTTTACATCACTTTTTAAAATTGTTGTTATTGTTATGCAGTTTCTTTTTATACTGATATATCTGCAATAAGCCAGTATATCAGCCTGAACAATTTATTTGTCTAGTAATTGATGATGGCGGTGGAGAGTGCTGTCTAACACTTCAAAAGCATCTTTTCCTTTAAATTGTCAACTGTCCGTAACTACCGTTCTGCACCTATTCAAACCACATGATAAGTTGGTCCACTCATTTGACAACAGTCTAAGAAGTTTACTGTGCATTTGCAGGGGACAGATTTATCTGGATTGACCACCGAGGATGTGTCCAGGCTTGGACCGCTCTTGTGCGAGCTGCCACCTTCCAAACTGCGCCTAATGGCCCCTGATGTCCTCAACTCCAGCCTCCAGGTCATTGCTTCCTGCCAGCACATTCCTCCACGCCACAGGGAAGATCTAATGCAGCTGGTCAACCAGAATTTTGGGTAAGATATGCTCCCAGTGGACATTGGAGTTATTGCAGAGAAAGACAGAGGAAGCCTAATGTTTTTTTTTTTGTTTTTTTTTTATTGTCTATAGGAATCCATCTGATTGGTCAGCTGAGACTATGGAATTATTGGGTCCTCTTGTTCTTTTGGATGATAACGCCACATCTGCTCTGCCCAACAAAGTGTGTATCCACTTTCTGCCTTACATGTAGCTCATAATCTTTTGTTTGCTTTTTCACATGTTCATCAATAAATCATGAATCACTCAAAACCAGGAGGGAATTTGGTTTCCTGATTGCCATGATTCATGCATTAGAATTTAGACCGCATTTCCAGTCTTTATTTTTGTTAAGTTTTTCTTGCTTTCTTTCTCTGTTAGCCTTGGATGAAGGATGTTCTTTATTTCCTGAAGTCACGCCTGCCCCGGGTTTCAGACCTCCTGAACAAGAAATTATTTGAACTTACAACCACAACATCAAATTCAGCACGTAAAAAGAGAAGCGGTAAGGAAATTACATCATGTGGTTACCATAATTTGTTCGTGATAATGTGTAAAACAATATAATGTGTTGTTCCATTCCGCATTTCTATTTCTCACCCACTCTGTGTCTCTCTTCTTCTGCCTTTCTCAGTCAACAGCAAAGGAAATGGTAACCGCAGCGCTCGCACTGAGAGAAGCAGTGACGGTCGCAGTGCTACAGAAATAACAGAGGCTTTGATTGAAGAATTGGGAGAAAACAATGTCTTCTGGACAAAGGAACAGCTGGACATGATATCAAAGGACACTTTCCTGGCTTCTGTAGAAAAACTTGGGGAGATCTCCGAGTACAGTGCAAACCAGCTAGCGGTGCTCAGTCAAAAAGTAACTGAGGTACATTGGTGTCACTCATCCTGTATCTGAAGATTCACCAAGCAGTGGGCACCCCTGGTGTACTGATAGAGGGAGAAAGTCAATTTACCATTGTCTCACCTTCATTTCTCGTTTATTTTAGTCGTTGGCATTAATTCATTTTGGGGTTGACATTGAAGGCGCTGTCGTAATGGGTTGTGTAAAAATGATTGTGGTGGGGAGGGCGGCTGATTATTATGATTCACTTATTTTTAATCGCAAGACTTCCATGGCTTTGTTAAAATTTTCAGTGTAATGTCTCAAAATAATATAATATTGTTGAATTGATACTTGTTTAATTAGAAAAACACGAGAAAGCATACTTTTTTTTTTTTTTTTTTTTTAAATGGTTTTACTATTTAAAACATAACACCTGAATAGAGCACAAATTTCCTCAAGATCTAGGTTCACATGAGACATTTTATAAGAAATCTAACAACAGCTATTACCACTGTCTCAGTGAATAAATTAACTGGGCACACTTCTCTGGGCAGCTCAAGGAAAGACATAAATAAAACAGGAAAACCCTCCGCTGTTCTTCTCACGCAGTCCCTCAGCAGCATCGTATAACAACGTATTCTGATGACTTCTAAATATCCAAATTCAACTTAAAACTCATTCACAATTAGACTTTTTAGGGTTGTAATTCCAAGTGTCAGTGTGGGAATCCTAGAATTTGTATGCATCACATTCATTTTATGAGCACAGTCACACTTAGAAATGTTTAAATAAGCATGTCTGTATGTTTCTGAAGGCCTTCGGCTCAGTGTCCGAGATGGATGACCGCGTGGTGATGCAGCTGGGATGTTTATCTCAGGGCTTCTCCACCTCCGACCTGGAGAAGCTCCCCTTCTCTCTGGACTCTCTGGAGGACATTGCCCGCTGTGGCTGGAATGAATTGCAGGTGAAGTATAAAAAGAGCCTCACATGATTGTGACTGTTATCCTGATTACACTCATGAAATGACTCATGTCTCAATAGTTGGAGTCCGTGTGGAAGGCTTTTGCTAAACGTAGCAGCCTGACAGCGCAGCAGCTGGACGCTGCAGACATGGTCGCGCTGAACCGGTTCATCTGTGGCCTAAGCTCAAGCGAGTTAGGACAGCTCAATGTGGACGCCTTCAAGTTTGTACACCATACAAAACTCACTTATCATTTTGTCTGTCACTTTCTTCCAGCTTCTTGTATTCACAAATTATTTAAAGTACAGTTAACCTGTCATTAAAAAGGGGGTGTTGCCTCACAAAAGCACCCGCTACAACTAGGAAATTAAAATGTTTAAGGGAAAGAAAACAACAACAACAACAAAATTGCCAAATACCTATTCTTGTCTCAATTTACTGTGTGCCTCACACATCTAAACTCATTAACCTCACTAATCTATACAACATTTATCATTCCCTCCCCATTGTTGATCTTTGGTCCCTACTCCATTTACATAGCAATGTTAATTAACAATTCTGGATGCATTAATCATTTTTTTGTGAATCCTGAATAACATTTCTTTGAAGCTTTTTGTATCATGTGTGGATGTTTGTGTGTGTCACAGGGATGCTGTGGGCTCAATGGATGGTATTCAGTGCTCCTTCAAGGATGTACAGCAGTTAAAAACTCTTGCTGTGTCTGCGTTTGGAGATCCCAACACCTGGACTGAAGCACAAGTATCTGACTTAGACAACATCGTTGGTAAAATAATTGATTTTACTTACTTATTAACCAAACCTCGAAGCAGTATCCCTCAAAAGAACTTTAAACTGCTGGCTGGGGGATAAACTACTTTTCCCTTTTTTTTTTTTTTTTTTTTTTTTTTTTTTTTGCTCTCTAGCATTTTTTTTAATTAATTATTATCTGTCTGTCTCCCTCAGCTGGGTTGAATACAAATGAGTTGGCTTCTTTGGACCCTCCTGTCTTCTCATTTCTCAGCGAGACTTGTATCCCCCTTTTTTCTCCCCAGCATTTTGCTGTAAGTACCTTTCTGTAACCTTTGTTTGTTTGTTCTGTGAGCTGTGAGCCAAACCCAGTGATGGAAAGAATCTAAATGCATTTATTACCATTTACTGCATTTAAAGAGGCTATAACCAAAGTTTTTGGGGCAATATGTTGTAAAATGTTAGAGGGCTCATTACCTCTAACTAGTGTTTGTTTTTCACTCTCACCAGTCTCTTAATGTTGTTTTTGACCGAAGCAGGCATCTGTTTTTGACAAAAAGCTCTAAAAACCCAGAGTACACTCAATTCTCAGCCCCAAACAGAACGGTTCGTGACCAGCTGGTGAACATAAAGGAGCATTTATAAAGGATCAACCGAAGAGACAAATGCTCCCCTTAGGAGTCGGCAGAGACCAAAAACAGAGCTGAAACTGAATGAAATTGCGATAATATTGTAACTTAAGTATTGAGATAATACCGTATTGCAACTTAAGCATTGCGATAGTACCACATTATGATTAAAGTACTGCCATAGTATCACATCGGGATTTTTTTTTTTTGTACAGCCATTATTTTTTAAGATATTATTTTCATTCAAAACATGTTAAACTTAAACATGATGCTGATCTCTTTTGCCCATTCTTTCTAGGTTGGGTTCTTTAAGGATTTATTATTATGTTTATTTATTATTATGTTTATCTATTGATTTATTAATATTATTCATGAAGGAGGAGTACTTCTTGAATTTTCAAAAATTTAAGTGACACACTTTGTTATTATTTCTTGTTTAAAGATGCTGTCACTAGGACTTTTTTTTTTTTAAACAAGTAGAAGAGTTCAAAAAAATCATTCAAATCAAAATTGTTCTTTTTTTCATAGTTTTCGCAAGGCTAAATGCTGTTCAACAATTAAAATCAGCTTAACCTAGACCAAATCCAACTAAAATGGGGCTAACGTACGTGCATGCATCAGTGATAATACATATGCATTATAGTGCATGTACTGTATTTGTACAATTTTGAATGCAAGACTTTTAATTGAAATGGAGAATTTGTACACCTATTTATCACTTTTACATAAGTGAATGTAGCATGCCCTTCAATTTTCCATTCAGGCACTCTCTGGTATTCAACTGGAGGCTCTTGGGCCTGACAATGCCGCCATGGTAACCAGTGAACAGCGAGCTGTGCTAACAAAGGATCAACTGGCCGCCCTTAACAGGGCTATGACTGGGTCTCAGGATGAACAGCAAAGGTCTTCCCAGTCAGGTAAGAAAACACACATTCATAGCATTACATCAATACATTCTTCACTGTTTGAATATTGCTAGTGTATTTTATCATTTATTCAACATGACATTCTATTGACATATTGATAAATCTGCTTCGGAACATATGGAACAAATTCATTCTGCAATCAAAAGATGTTTAAAAAAATAAATAATAATAAAAATAAAAAAAACTTGTATTTAAAGGTAATAAAATATATTCTGGGCTGTAAATCCATTGCCCCAGTGCATTCTGGGGGCATTCCCAGCACACCTGTGTCAATGTTCATGTAATCACATGTTCAGCACTCAGTCAATCAGCCCAAAACAATGCTGATCATAGTTTCAACTCTCTACACATATTCCCTCCATTTTAAGCACAAGATAGCTTTTTCAAAGATAAACAAATCAATCCTCAAACTGCTTCCAAAGAACCACATGATCTGGATGAGCGTTAACAGTATTTTAGCCCGACATCAGCATGTTAGCCTGAATTCGTTTAGCCACATTTGAAGAAGAGACTCAAAGCCATCGTCATATTGCTCCATCACAAACGAAGGTTTAAACAACTGTACAATTATTTAAAAGGGGGATATTTTAGTATGGTGTTCACCAGTGGCCAAAAATAATCAGTTTTTGCGGGTTGAGTAAAAAAAACTAACTTATCATCTAACTTTTCTTGGCATTACATTATTTCTTGAGTCAAACGTTGATGCACATCACATTATTCAGAGTAAGAACTTGTCAAAGTTTGTGGTTTTCATGATCTCATTTGCCTTCTGTTTACATTTACACTCTCACGTCCAGGAGCTCCATCTCTGAGTGTGGAAGGGATCTCGGCCTGCCTGAAGCCCCTCCTGTTTCTCCTCATGGGGTTCCTCCTGCTGTGAAAACAGTCATCACATACAACTGCAAAACCTGTAGGAGCTTCAGCTAACTTCACACAGGCAGCCTTGCTTCGTGAGGTTATTATTAGAGAACACTTGCGACAACATGTAATTCTTTCAAATTGATCTCATTTAAAGATGTTATGCATGGCTTGTTTGTTCAAGATAATTTAAGTGTGATTGTAGAAGTGTAGCTACAGGACACAACATAATCAAATGAACTAGTAAGTAAGGCTTCTTATATTATTCACTCTATATAATCTCCCAGTTATATATTTTTTAAGAAAGTATATTTTAATAGGATGAAGAGGGATATTTAATGTTTGACACTGTCCACTGTATACGTCTATTGTTTGGATTTTTGCTATGTACTGAAATAATGCAGGGTGACAAATGATTGAACTATATAACTATATACGATTGTTAATATAGTGACATAGTTACTGCTGCAATGATATTTGTAGACAAAAACGCGAGTTAAAGCCAATGTGCCCGTTTTTATTTTATATATGTATGGGTGTATATATCCGGTTAGAAATTGTTTTTTTCAATACACAGACAAGTAAAGTTAAATAGAACAATGTGAGGTAAAGCACTGGATAATCTCCTGAGAAAGTACACACACACACACACACACACACACACACACACACACGCACGCACACACACACAAAAGACACTAATGACAACAGTACATTAAAGTGCGAAGTCATTTTTAAAACTCTGAAGAATGCATGGATATTAGCATGTCTCAATGGAAATTGCTTATCAGAAATATTTCAGAAATGCAGCAGTTTATCAGATATTAGGCTAAATAAAATAAAAGACATAACTAAACATACGAAATAAAAAAAATTTGAGCACCCATAACCAAGCACTCTACGGCAGAAATGACAACATTTGGTTCTCCCTTCAGAATATCTAATTATTATCTTTAGTTGATTATGTAGGACAATGATTTGAATTTGTAATGGTGCCAAAGATTAAAGAAATATCATGTTTAACATGCTCTCGTGTTCTTGGGAAATCACAAGAAATAGACATAATTCATACATACAGATTTTTTTTTTTTACAGTAATATAATTAATGCAATATTTAGACAAACATATACGTGCATACAAAAAAAACCCCACAATTTTACTTCCATCTCTAGCTCACTAAGAGGGAATGACTCAGGTAATCTGATGTAAATGCTAAACATTCTATTTAAAAAAGGTATTAAATGCTAATTTAAATGTTTTCGAAAGTTTTACCCTGTAAGTATTGTGCCTACATGTCAGATTATTGCTGACAATTTTCCAAAGCATTGTCAAAGATTGCATCCCATTTTTGGTTTTTTTCAGTGTGACATAAATGTAAAGATGCAGGGACTCGCTGAGAGAGACTCATCAGTAGTCGTAAATATTTAAATACATAGCTCTTCAAACCAAGTGACATCGCAATATGCAAGATAAGGTATGACACCGACTACACGTCAGTCAGGGTACAATTTAGCAATTTTAGCAATTTTGTGATCTGCTGAATACAGCAGTAATATATACTGCGACATGTGGTGCAGTGGTTAGCACTGTCGCCTCACAGCAAAAAGGTTCCGGGTTCGAATCCGGTCCTGGGCCTTTCTGTGCGGAGTTTGCATGTTCTCCCTGTGCTTGCTTGTGTGGGTTCTCTCCGGGTACTCCGGCTTCCTCCCATCATCCAAAAACATGCACCTCAGGTCAGGTTACCTGGCGCCGCGCTAGTGGCAGCCTGCTGCAGCAGCTCCCCCCCTGAGAGCCCCCCCCCCCCCCCCCTGCTGTAGCGAAGAAATTTCCCCTCTGGGATTAATAAAGTGAAATAAAAAAAATAATAAATTAATGACCTTTTTTTTCCACTGCCAATCATGTCCTCAGAGCAAAACCTTGCCAAAATCAGTTTTATGAAATAGTCCTCAGTGAGGCTGTTTCCATTTGGCTATTTTAATCCAGACATATTTGGCCTGACCCTGATCGGATCACAAACTGGCCAGCTTTAGGCCGAGTGTCCACCGTGCATCAACATGGCTCTTGGGTGACCATCTGAGATCGGATCTCACTGCAGCTCAACACGTGACCAACGTCACGAACATATACAACTAAAAGAGAACAAGGACAGGAACCTGAACGTCAGAAACCCAAACGATTCGGGTCCAGATTAATTAATTGTTCCAGCACTGCTGCGGATAAAAGGGGGCGGGGCCTCTGTGTGTGTGTGTGTGTGTGTGTGTGTGTGTGTGTTGGAAATTACAGGAGATAAACCACAAGACAAACCCACACACGAGAAGAAGAGTTTAAGTTAATGTCCTGTCTGTTACAAATATAGGGCTAAGACGTATCTCACGTTTGTAAATGTTTGAACACTGAAGTTTGTAAAACTAATTCACAGCCTGAAACGTGAGGACCTGTTCGGCTCGTTCGATTAATTAATGATGAATTCATTCATTAATGGGATATACCCAGAGGAGGCTTTGGTGAAACAAGCGTCGTGTGTGTTTTATTTCACTAATCAGCTGCTTTATAACGTAAGTTTGCGGAGTTCAGCTGCACTGCGGAATCACACAGGAGATTTAATACAAATAAAATAAGAGCAGGCGGAGATCAGATCTGGTGAAAGACTGAATGGAGGGAGAATTTTTTTTTTTTTTTTTTTAAATCCAGAACTAACGAACCTGCAGTAACACACCGGAGCACCAACACAGGAACATGGAGCTGCATTTATTTTCTTTTTGATATTCGGAGGATGTCAGCTAAGTAGGCGGTCCCACAGCGTGTTCTCGGGACGCATTGCTTTCCCACTGCTAAACAAATGTGGACACGCATGCCCGGCCACACCCGAACGTGGCCTGAACAGATCGGATCTCACTGCGGCCTGACTGCGTTTCCACCTGTACTTTAGCTGGTCGCTTGCGATCTGATCACGGCCAGGTCGGATATGTCTGGATTGATGAAGTCTGTTCCTCTCGCGTCAGTATTTTTTTATTGCAGTAAAATGGGATTGTCAAGCAGAAAGAAAAAACAATACGGTCATAAAAAAAAAAAAAATGTAACATGCATCTGACAAGTTTCAGCTGTTTTGAGTTAGACGGGGTAAGTAGGACTCTAAAAAAGTTGTCTATGGAGAAAAAAAAAATTCCTTTTGATGAGGGCATCCCTCCATTGCAGTTTAATCAGGAAACATTATACGTGAAAATAAAAAAATTTAAAAAAATGAACAGGTTACCCATCTCGAGTAAAGCTCAAGTATCTGCTAATTCATTTTCATGTACACAAATAAAATGCAAAGAAGCCGGTGGCTTAATTCAAAGTTAGGATTGAAGCTAAAATATTACTGCATGCCCTGGAAAATGACTGGCAATAAGTTAAAAGTACAGTCAACAGCAACTGAAGCAACATATTCTAAACCACTGCAATGATTCTTTAAAAATATGTAAAAAAAAGAAAAGAAAAAGACTTTACAGGAAAACACCTGTGCTGTGTTCCAAATGACATACCTCCCTTAGTACGCTAACAAATAGTGCTCTTACATGTCAGGACTTTTACTTGTGTGGTACTTGAATTTTGAGAGTAGTGTTGTTTCAAATCGCACACGGCATTCTGCGCTGACCAGAAATGACCTCCGCAAGTGAGTAGATCGCCTGCCAAAATAACCGCAGCTTTAATTATTACACCCAGAAATGAACATGCTGTTGTGCCCTCCGTTTAACACACTCAATAAACACACTTACGGCTTCTGTCCGGCAGCGGTAGTGAAGAAGAAACACTTCCGTGCGGTGTTCGGGAACACCTGCAGCCTCCTCGTATGCCTTCATTTGAAAGTTCTTTACATCGGTGGCCCCGCCCCTTTTCCTCTGGGTAGCCAAGAGGGCGACCGTGTAGGTATGGAAAGTGTCCCGTGTTTCAGACTTCTTTTCTGGACTGTTTCGAGTGCATCATCCTGGTACTTGTAGTGCACAGCATGTTTCTGTACTTGACGGTGTGAACGCACTAATGCACTCAACATAGTGATGGTTAGTACACGAGTATGTCATTTAGAACACAGCACCGGGTTACTGTTCAGGAATTTCATCAGTAGGATCAAAATATTGAAATCAAGACGGGCACATTCCGCTGCTGTTTCATCCGTAACATTCATCGAAACAGCCGTCATGGTCACAGCCGGGTTCGATTGTTCAAACAGTCACAGTTCACTGCGGGCATATGCAGACTGAGCGTCCAGTGAACGGGAAGTCGCTCTCATGTCATTAGCATCATTCACGGACACTGAAATGCAGCATTAGAGCCGAAGCGTCAGAGGGTTAAGGCTGGTCTCGAACAGTGAAAATCACATTTGACTGTTTCACAGTGTACTCAGAAAGACTCTACAATCTAGACTACTACTCTTTGGTAAAAAAAAAAAAAAAAAATCAGTGCATAGATGCATAGCTCAATTTAAGGAGAAAATAGCAATAAAAAAGGCACTTGCAAGTATTTTTATCACCTACAGGTACTGATCTGTTCCCTCTATGTCATCTCAAGTAGGTTTTCCTGTGTTCCTGGCATTGATAAAAGCCATACCGTGAGTTCTGAAGTGTGTATTCAGATCTGTTGCCTTTTCAAAATGCTTGCCACACACCTTACAGGCCAGCGCTCCCTCCTCTTCTGTCCCCTGGCCGACGGAGGGCTGACTGGAGGGCGACACCGGCGCGGAGCCATTCAGAGGACTCCTGTCATCGCGGCCCCTGCTGTTACCAGGCGAGGATGCCGAGTGCACACCGACAGTTTGCTGGTTGTCGGGAAGTACATCTCTAACTTTGTGGCTGATGAAGCGATGGCGTGACAGGGAGTTGGTGGACGTGAAACACACACCGCACTGCTGACACTGCAGACTGCCGCCGTCCGTCCCGCCTCGTCTGTGCTGGCCGATGTGCTCCAGGAACGTTGCCTGCTCCTCGGTGCTGAAGCCACAGGGGGCACAGCGAAACCCAGACTCGGGGTGCGGAGCGAGAGCAGAGGAGAGCCGTGCCTTCTTCTCTGGACTCGTCCTGTCCGTGGACTCGTCGTCCTGCTCCATCCTCGCAGCTCCTCTCCGTCTCCGGCAAGTCCCTAACCCTAAACTGTGGTCCTGTTCTGATGAGCTGTCAGCCTCGTCACCGGGTCCCTGAGAACCGGAAGACGACGATTAAGGAAAACATCTCTTCCCGTGTGCATTCTCATGAGAAAACGTGGCTTACCAACAGTGTGTCCTGGCTCACGGTGTTCGTGTGTTTCAGCTGAACATGCATCTCCAACATTGCTCTGCTGCTGAAAGTGTTCTTGTCCTCATTACAATGCCTATACACACACACACACACACACACACACACACACACACACACACAAAAATGTACTCCGACATGATTACAGTAAATGTTGTCGTAGGCATCATATTTTAACAACACAAATTTCAGGTGTTATAACTCCGCCTGAGGTTTTAAGCAAATCTTAAACAGTTAAACAAGACTTTTTAAAAAAAAAAAAAAGGTTCCCAACCTTTGGTCTGCGGACCCGCGCTGGGCCTCGGAAGGAACGCATGCGATTAAACTACAAAAACGTTGGCTGACTATAAAACTTATGGGCAAAAAGAGGCTTCAATCAGGTCAGTTGAACAAGGTGCAATAACTACGATGTACTGATTTTGAACTTCACCTCATAAAATCAACATATGAACCAAGTACCAGAAAGGTCAACTGTCGTAACTTAATAAATATGGAGGATTGACAATAGGGGGATACTCACGGGCAGTGAAAGCCTCGATTCACGACGGTGTGTTTCTCTCTGATGTGACGCGTCAGACTGGAGGAGGTGGCGAACGAGCTCTCACATTTGTTACAGGGAAACTTCTTCAGAATCTACACAAACATCAGAAATACATATCTATATATCTGCGTGTGTAAAACTACAATAACAAATCTTACACGGTAAAGCAATGGTGGACTTCCAGACCTTGCCATGCTTGTCACTCATATGTTTGATGAAGTCTTCCCGGTCCCTGTAGCGTATTTGGCAAGGTTGACACCTCCAACATGACGGGGTCTTTGTCTTTTCGGTCCTCTTTTCTTCTTTTTCTTCGTCCATCCATTCTTCTCCATAAGAGCTCTCCAATTTTCCAGAAGGCCTCGAGCCAGATGAGGCAGCTGGAGGAGGCAAAGGCAACTCTTCTTTTAACACGGCAGTCTTGTGGGTCTGAGGAACAGAGAGAACCGGGTAAACAAAAATATGAAAGTGAGTAAGAACAATTCTACACTGAAGGGCTCTGTATTTCTGTGCTACATTGGACACAATATAAGCAACGACGTACCTTGAAATGTTCCAGTAGGGAGTTTCTCTGAGAAAACAGCTTGGTGCACTGAGGGCATTTGAACACATGCACCTTCTGATTGGTTAAGTGAGTGTCAAAGTGGACATGCAGCAGGGCCTTCTGCGTGAAAACAGTGTCGCACATGACGCATTTATAGATCAGCCTGTAAAGGAAGAAAAACGGTGTCAGTTAACTGAAAAGAAAAAAAAAAAAAAAAAAGGGTGTTCGAGCATATACATGCACATACATAGTCTGTCCTTCAGTGAGCGTCGGATGCTGGGCAGTCATGTGGTTCTGAATGCTGGGGGCAGATTTGAAAGCCATGGGACAGCTGGGGCACTTATGGAACATATCACAGTGAGCCTGTTGGATGTGAGACTTGACCGAGTTGAGCCCTCCAAACACCACCAGGCAACTGGAACATCTGGAGAAAGGGGGGGGAGGGGGGCATGATCAGTATAACATCACAGTATACCTGAGCTTAATTAAACAAGCACACGGGCGATATCGCACCTGTAGCCGATGCGGCGGGAAAAGTGCAAACAGGTCTCATCCAGATGTGTTTGAAACTGAGACTGCTTGGCCGAGCCGCCGCACTCCGGGCAGACGTGCGGTGGGCAGCCCTGGTGGGTGCGCTGATGAGCTGCTGCACTGCAGCTGTTGGGCAGGAGCATGGGAGGAGAACACTCTGAGCAGGCCTGAACAACAGAAGAGAGCAAGAAAGGGCAAAGAAAGGAATCAATATCATTTTAGCATTTTACGAGACACTTCAGGAAATTTCTCGCCCTTTTTTCTTCACACACTCGAGACTTACAGCGCCGTTTCCTGGTTTGACTTCTTGGAAATGTTCGGCCACCTCTTCCTTGCTGCTGAACTGAGCCTGACACTCAGGACATTTATTGCTTGTATACTGCAGCGCTTCTGCTTTCTTGCTGGGTACTGGTTGATTTGTCTGAGGCGTTGGCTTCGGGGTGGCCTGGCCTAAAAAAGGACGATGGTGGTGATGAAGGAGCGGAGGACAGAAGAGACGGAGAAAACACACCGAAGGAATGTACACTTGTAATCACATCAAAAAAAAAAAAAAAAAAAAAGAGAGAAACAGTGTTCCCTTACCAGCTGCCGTTGGCTCCTGCTGGCAGATCATCTGCTCCACAGGTACAGGTTTCATGACCAGGTGTGAACACTGCATGATGAGGCCCTTTTCTTTGTGCTCTCTGGCATGTAGAAGTAGGCTGCACTTGTTGAAGAAGGCCAGTCGTTTGGCACAGTGGTTACAGGTCACCTCAATTCTCAACGAGCGCCGATCGTAGTGCTGCGCCAGACTCTGCTCCAGGGCGAAGGCATCGCCGCACTCCAGACAGCGGTAACCCTGCAGGGGATCAGGCATCCTTCTTCTCAGACGGGCTACACAAACCAAAGCTATGTGGCTGCCGTGAAATCGCGAATTCATACTCGTACAAATTTCCCTCCTGCATATATTTCCTTTTACGTGACTTAAAACCAAGCTGATCCTCAACAGTTGATGAAGTCGGGCTGCTTGTCTTCATCAGGTTTAACCATGATGCTCAGCATGAGGACCAGACCGACCTGATAATCTACTCTGGGTTTGTGCAAGTTACACAACTGAGCCAAAGCAAACCATTTTTTAATACCAGTTAAACTTGTTTCCTTGTTTAGTCAAGTCTGTCGTTTTGTCTCCAAAACGTCAGAATCCAGTGAAAATGTCCATCGTGAAAACTTGTTCATCAGCAACTTGTTTTGTGCACCGCTCAAACCAAAGCCTTCAAGTATTCGGTTAAATATCATACAGCAACACGTTGCATCAGTTGGAATGACTGTTTGGCAATTTGTTTGAAAAATGACATGTTATTTATAACAACACCAAATGGACGCAAATCAATATAGCTGCTGATCTGTTAATTGATTGATTGTTTCGGGGGGTATAGGGACATAAAAGACATGAGGACAGATTACCTGTGCAGGAAGAGGAAGTCCCCACTCGGCCGGAGGAGAGCTCAGATCTGGTTTATAAATGGGCAGCAGGTTCTTGTTGTTGAGGATTTTGTTGAAGGCCTCAACCAGGTTGGTCTGACTCTTCGATATGATTGCCCCGGTGCTGTTGACTATGGATGCGGGCCTGCTGTTGCTTTGAGGGGGGAGCAGAGGTAAAGGAGAAGGCAGTGTCACCCCACTGTTAAGAGTTTTTTGTCCCAGGCTGCGCATGTTGATCACGCCCGGGGCGACTCTGGAAGAGGAGGCGGAGATGGACGGCAGCGCTGCGGTTTTTGTGATGCTCACCGCTGTGGGCGAGACCTTTGGCTTGGCGTCCACTGTGGTTTTCTCTTTAACCGTTCTGGCTCCTTCTAGTGTTGCGGCGCAAGCGTCCTGCAGCATCGCTACCGCAGGCAGCTGCTGTAATGTCTTCCTTTTGGATCTTGTGTTACGACGTTCTGTTAAAGGTTTTTTCTTGTCCGCACCCTTGGTAGCAGCTCTTCCAGTTCTTTTAGGTGTCACACCAGTCGCAGCCCTTGCGGTGCTGCCTCTGGGCATCCTGATTTTAACTTTGAGTGGTCGCAATGGAGGCGAAATGGACTCTGCGAAACCGGCAGACACGACGTCCTCAGCACCAGCATCACAGTTCTCCTCATTTACATTTCCCCCATCTCCAGCCACGTTTTCATTCAGCTTCTCGGTGTCAGCTGCCTTATCCTGACTGAGCTCACTTTCCATGAGCTCCTCTTGGTGATGCGACTCCTTGGGGTTGACAGCTGAACCTGGTGTTGAGCTCAGATTATAGCTGCTGGTTATATTGGGGACAACAAGACCGGTCTCACTGGGCGGCGGGCTCTCAGGTGAGTCTCTCTCATCAATCACATGCTCTGGGTATTTTTCTTCTTGGACAGATGCAGAACTCGTGCTGCCAGACGGGAGGCAGTCCTGGGGGCTGTTTGGGTGAGAAGCCGAGGGGGGAGAGCTGCGGGAGGAAGGTCGCACGTCCTCGTCATGCGGTGGTTGAGGTTTTTCGGGTGCCAGAGGAAAAGCGAGATTAGGAGGATTAGAAACACGAGGAGTAGTTTCAGGAGACCCGAGATGATCCGAACGCAGCTTTGGTTTGTGTTTAAATATGGGAGGGGAGAACATTACAGGTTCTGGACTCTCCTGGATCACCAGCGGACTTCCCAAATCTGGTTCCGAGTCGTCCTCATCTGTGTGCACAACATGCTTTATGCCCGTTTTCATATTCCCGTTTTGGGGTAGGGGGGAAGATGATGGACTACCACGGAGACAAGCATCATCCTTCTGTGGAGAGTGAGGAGAAAGATGAGGTCTGAAATCGGGTGGGGAGGGAGGAGATGATGGGCTGAGATCAGCGGGGGTTGAAGACTGGGCGTAGAGGAGGGGCCTTAAACTACTCATGACATCGGTCGCGTGCTCTGCCGATCCAGGCTCAGCTGCTTTACCGCCTTCACCCTCATTATCGTTCAGCGTGGATCTCAGAGGTGATGCCGGGGAGCGTGACTCGGACCGTCCCCGATCGCCGTGGACAGATTCCTCGAAGCCGTTGGCGATCTGAGGCTCCCCGGCAGCACCAGCGGACAGTTTGGGACAGAGCTGCGAGGTGAGGTCGTCCAGCTTGACCTGAACCCGGCAGGCGGAGGCGCTGCTTGAAGGATTGTCCGTTTTAAGCCTGAAAGACTTCTCTTCCTCTTCAAAAGACTCAGACCGCACTGTGTTCTTCACGATAACACTGACCACGGGGGGGTCACCGTGCGGGGCGGGGGGGCCGGGGAAACAAGGGGGGGACTCACGCTCTCTGTCGTTTGCAGTCGTCCCCACCGCGTCCTCTTGCACCTCATCCGGACTGGACTGAATGGCCTCCTTAGCGTCGATGTCAGGGATGTCAAAAGCTGCCAGCAAATCGTCAAAGTCCGGGGTCTTCATGTCCCCCATTGCCGGCGCAAGGCTTAAAAACCTATCGAGGCTACAAACGCAACAGTACATTTGATTTAATCAAGACAGGCTGACCACAGCGGAGCAATGAAAGTTAACACTTCTGACGTGTGATTTGAAAGCGAGAGCAGCTCGGCTGTCACAAATCAAGGCCAAACAAAGCTTCACTTACCGAGACGCTGGTGACCAAACTAACACGTTTAAAGAGGCGCAAAATGCGAGATAAAAGTTGCAGCCTGACATGTGAAACTCAAAACTGTCACGTTGCAACAAGTGGGCGCTTCTGCTAGCGGCTAGCTACTTTAGCAAAACGACTGCTAGCTGGCCTTGCTAACATCAACCGGCTGGCTTTCCTCAAGTAAACAACAACAACAAAAAAACTACACTTAAACCTGTAAAAACTACTGAGCTTATGAAATGTTATGTTTAATGCATCTTTTGTTTTTTATTTTTTTTAATAGATGAAGCGAACATTTGCTCACTTGTATGTAATTTTCGTTACCTGTCAGTAAGCGAAGTAGGCTCTTCACTTCCCTCTCGGTCGCATACGTTCCTCGTCACCAAATCGTGCGACGGAGATTTCTCAATAAGCGCCCATGTGTTTACATTTATAATTAGTAGTCGTCAACAAAATTCAACGTGTGACACGTGCTTTCAATCACTAAGTTGTTGTTGTTGTCAGTCTAAAACTGGAAAGATTTACGTACATGTATAGATCTACTTACTTGCTGCCAAAGTCTGTCCTCATATAATTTTTATTTTTAATTAAATTTGTATTTATTATATAAATATATATATAAACTTTTTTTTTTATCTGTCTCAAACTTCTTATTTGAAGTTACTTGAACTCAAACTTCTTACTGTACACACTGATTTGACTCCACATTATTTTAAGATATGAAAACACGTGTTGGAGATGGTTTTGTATCTTTCCCCGTTTACAAATTTGTGACTGGGGGATACATGTGCTGTCTGTGTGCTGTAATAACAGTGAAAGCATGTGCATTTCAATGCAACATTAATTTACACTGAAGAACATGAAAGAAAGTGTGTAAACATTAATCTGTTGCAGCCAACGCAACTGTACTCAAGCTTCCAATGAAGTACCCCCTTGTATTCTGTAAATTTATTGAGGAAATCTGCCCATGTTACTGAGTAGTTATATTACAAAAGATTATGCACATGTGCTCGACACAAAAAATGTTATGATCAGAACAGGCCCTAAAAAACAGAAAAGACAAAAGGTTGTTTACAGTTTACAGTTCCATAAACAAAAGATGAACAAAACATTTACTGTACTGAGGAGCGTAATAGCATGACTGTGAATAACACATGCAGTGCAATTCTCAGGTCTTTTTTTTTTTTTATTCATCATACTTTATATTAAGCTTTTCTCCGGGATGTTCATTTCTTTTTCTCCTCATCCTTCTTGGTGTCGGGTTTAGAACCCGTCTGGGAAGCCAGAGAGCCCATGGCATTACGAATGGCCTCATTGTTGGGGTCGACCCCAGGAAGGTTTTCTAAAACACTCTGAAGGAACTCTGGATCCTGCATTACATCATAGTCCTCTTCATCCTGCACACAGAATATGACAATGGAACCAAGCACGTTTCAATCTCATGACAAGTTAAGATTTAATACTGTAAAGGCTTACACTTACCTTAGCCTCACTGGAGTCCATGTCAGCACCTGTGTCCATGTCCTCAGCACCAAACTCTACAAGACAGATGGAAGAGAAATGTTTGTGCAGAACCAAAATGGGGTAAAAAGAATTGAGATTATTTTTTTTAACCTGGGCTATATGCTCTTGAATGCATTGCTGATGTAAAACCACACAAACATCCTTTAAACCACAAAGAATGTCAGAAGATTTACTGCCTGGTACAAATATTGCAAAATTAGGTGTTTGTTTTGTAACAAAAGTTGTACCACTCTTGTACTCCCGTGCTGCAGTTATTGCATATCACAATGGTTGATCACAAGTGAGACATGTGGAAATGTTTTTCAGGCTCTCACTGTGTCAAAATAAATTATATAGGAGTGACATTATAAACAAACCAGTAACACCAATGTCAGCATCCCTGGAACATCATTCTCAAATATACAGACAAATGATACGAATGATACAAGTAAATCAAATAACAGAGTACTTCTAAATTGAGACTACAAAACAGGTACTTATGGTTCTGCTAACATCCCTTGCACACAACTGATAACAGCCCGCCAGGAAAGTAAATAAGGGACAGTGTGAATGATAATAAAGTATAAAAGGGTCTATTTACATTCTGCTCACTGCTGAACTCATTTTTTTTTATTTCATGTAAACACATTCACCGACTGGATGTGATGTAAGCAGAAAAAAAGAATACAAAAACTGTGTATGTCTCAATTTCAGAAAATTTAAAATCCATGTTTCAACCTGCTCCTGCTCCCTGCATGGACATCTGCAGAGCATAGGCGATCTGTTCATCCTCCGTCATGCGGCTGAAGTCTGGTAAGGCGGGTGTGGCTGAGTCTGTATTTGGAACAGACATCTTCAACAGGGCGTCCTCGGACTCTGAAGCAGAAAGGAAAATATGCAGTGTGAATACGCTTGTGTCTGTCCGTCGCACTGAAGGAAAAGGGGAGAAATTAGTCATCTGTGACAGCAACTCAAGTTGGTGGACATTTCCTCACCATCTGCAACCGGGGAAGAAATGCCAGCTTCAGCAGCTGATGCAACAGCAGCTCTGCGAGCTTCGTCCTCCTGTCGTTGTCTCTGCTCCTCCATGGACACACGCAGAGCCTAGAGAGAAGTGTAGGAGACGACCAGAAAAAGTGACAACGAAATCTTCTCTAAATACTGTCAATTTAGTAAGTAATATGATATGATGTCACAGAAATATACAAAGAAAAAAAGAATAAAACTGGTCAGACATGGTGGTTGTGAAGGGGAAAAAAAGCAGCAGTATGAATGAATAGTCTGGATACATTTAGAAGCTGTTATTACAATAAACTGCACAAAGTAGCTATATTCCCCCCGTTCCCTCTCACCAAGGCCAGCTCTGGGTCTGCACTGGGATCCACTCCAAACTCAAAGTCGCTGGCACCGAGGCCCAACACTGCTCCTCCTTCTCCAGCTAGAATGGGTGAGGACAGCAGGGCATCAGCCAGACTGGGTCCCGGAGGAACTGTGACCAGGTGGGAGCCTGCTCCCTCTTTGCCGTTAAGTGTGTTGATGAATGCTGTCAGCTTCTCTGTGTTCATCTCCTGCAGGGGAAAGAAAGAATTAGGGTTGTGCAGACAACAATGTAGACAGAACAGAACAAAGGCACATTAGATATTCAGGAGATTGAGTGTGTGCTGAGCTGCGATAGAAAAATACCTCTTCTCCAAAGTTAATGACATCCACATTGACCTTTTCTTTCTTCAGACGCTTTGCCATTTTGACCATCTACAGGAGGACAGAAATACTTCAGTTGACACGCAAACACCTTTTTCTTAGGAACCTGATTGATTTACAAGTAAACAAATGGTATTAGACAATTTTTTTTCCCCATAAAAGGCGCCCTTTAAATAAACAAGCCACACTACAGAAAATGACAGAGTAAATCTGAATCAGTTCTTTTTATACCAGTTGAAGTTCAGGACGTTTCTGTGCTTCACTCAGCAGTGTGATGCTGATACCTTAAAGTAATCTTCCTTTGTGACAGACATTTGCTGTCTGCAGATTTCCACTAATAGTGTTTGCAGAGAAAACATTACATGAGCAGTAACTTGTATTTAACTCCTCAAAAGGCAATAATATTTGCTACCGAGTTTGTTTTTTCTTTACTTAACCCAATAACAAGAAACTGGCAACTGTGTTGTGGCTCCAAAGTGCACTCATTTTAACTATTTGAGTCCAGTCCAAGCTTTTTCAGATGTCACCTTCCTATTTAAAGAGAATATTTAGTCCAATACATTTGAAAGTCTCCAACTTGGTTATCATTACCACAGTCACAAATCCTGTCCTTCTAAAACCCAACAGTTAAAGACACAAAAAACACAATGATTTATGTCAGAACTGGCTCACGTCTTTTTCATTGTCCTCCACTGGGCTGCCAACAAATGCAATGATGCGCATCTTGTGGTTTTTGCCCTGTCTGTGCTTCAGCGCCAACTACATAGAGAGAGAGAGAAAAAAAAAAGAAAGACCACATTAAATGACAGAATACATGGTTGTGATTTGTGCGTGTTTGTGAAACGTTAACAGAAAAGCCCTAATTACAGGATATTTCCCTGCAGACATTTTGACATGTGACTACGAAAAGGACAAATGTAATCAATAAAATGAATGATGGCTGCATTATATTTAGGGTGCAGTTGTATATGCCGTCTCACGAGAATGGCTTACTTACTTGACTGGACTGAGGCAGTGTTAATGTTACTAAATATATGTGTACTTCTAACAATTGTGAATCACACTTTTGAATTTCAAACACTTGCTCTGTGTTCATACTGTATTATCATTGACTGAGTAAGCCTGAAGTTTGCCTTTGTTTTGAATAAAGACAATCTGTATATGTACAGTTGTGACTTTATCTGATCCATCCATGTGTCTCAGAAATCCCACTGCGCTCATCACAACTCTTTTCCAGCCCCTCTGTTGGTGGGGCAGGAAAACACCCATTGTATAATGAAAATCCCAGACTCACATGTGCCACCCTGATGCCGGTGCAGAAGCTGATGTTTCCACGTGGCTGCACAGCATGCAGCTTTGACAGTATCCTCCCCGTATCTGGGGTCAGTGTGGTCAGCACCTCGCAGTTGCTAAAGAGGGACATGGCACTTGCGTTATCATATCATCACAGTTTAAATGTCAGTACACTGATTGAAGCACATTGACCCTTACTTTGCCATGGTGATTAGGCCCACGTTGTTTTCAGGGTTGCTGCGGGTCTTGGAGTGACAGACAATATTAACAGCGTCCTGCTGAGCCTGCAGCCTGGTGGGCAGAAAGTCTCCATTTCGCATGTACTCACTGTTGTCCACACTACGAAAAAGGAACAGGAATGTAAACAATCACTAGTTGTAGAAAAAAAAATGTAAATAACACAGACTGAGCAAATACTGGTTCATGGTATGGGACAATACAACTAAAACGTATAGTTTTACTCTAAATCAAATAGTTCATTAACAGAGAATTTCATTCCACGTTATGAAACAGTCTTTGTCTAAGATTGTATTTTAAACCAGTCGTGTCCATCGTCTATCAAAAAAGACACTTTCCTTTTGTCAAGCCTGCAGTGTTTTCCTTAACTTTGTGGAGGACTTAGCAGCATGAGCTTGGTGTGGGGTTTGCAACTTCATAATGATAATAAATAATAAACAACCAAAAAGCTTCAGGACAAAAAAAATCCAAAGAATAATTTCTACAATCATTTGATCTGGGAAACATCATTCAGTTAGTTTTAACACTTCCCACTGTGATTTTACGTTCATTCAGCTAAGGTGATCCCCTGTCCTCCAGCTTATTTGATTTATCAGTTGGAAAAGAGTCCAAAGTCCTCTGTGATGACAGCAGGTCAAACAACATTTGTCTCACAAATGAATGCAGGTCATTAAACCCCAAAACTGTGGTCAAGTCTGTCAGACATCAAATGTTCTCCTGAGAGAATATTTGAGGCTTCATGATGTTGGTTGGACAAAGCAACCAACATCAACGTGCAAGTTTGGGCTTTGGGAAAAGTTGATTTAATAAACAAAATGAAAAGTATCTATACATAGCAATGATGAAAACAATTGAAGCACAATGACTTGAACCCATAAAGCAATGCTGAAGAGACTGCAAGTACTTCAACCTTTAAAAAGCTGTTCAACAGAAGGCTTTTCAGATCCTCTCAGGATGCATCCAAAACTGAAAGACAGCATCTATGTGGGGTAATTAAATGAGCTCTATTTTATAAGGTTGGTCATAAAAAGCAAACATCTGAACCGCCCTGGAGAACAAGCTGCATGTTTTATCAATGACAGCAGGTCTTTGGTTTTGTTAGCTGGCTAATGCTAAAGCGTTAAACAAAGCAATTTTCATTCAACGTCAGCCGCAACCGGGACTTTACAGTAAATAATAACTAACGTTGGCTACCAGTAATATAAAGCTGACTGTCGTTGGCGAACATAAAAAGTTGTTAAAAGTGTGTATGTCCTGTCTAAAAAGCTGTATGTGAGCTAACTACATCTGCTGGCTAACGTGAGGTTGTGGAGTGACTCAGGGAATAGCTCGCACTCAGTAAATCCACAACAAAGCAAGTAAACCTGTCCGAGCCAGGCCACACGAACACCCCAAAACACGCCTGTTTCGTTTCTCAAGTGACCGATTCTTTTAAACCAAGTCAGCATTTGAAATTTCAACTTTAAACACATTTTAATTTCCTTACCAGACCATAGTACTTTCAAGCACCATCTTGATGTTTTGTCGTTTACTACGTCTTCCTCATGATTTGTATTACTTTTCGTGTGCATACCGCCACCTACCGGACTGGAGTATGAAGGACAGGATACATTACAGTATAGAGACTGTAGGAGTTTAGGTATATATATATATATATATATATATATATATATATATATATATATTTTAAAAAAAGAAGTTTTTATACAGTTCCGTTATCAGTTTATTATCAGTCCATAAAATAAAATAACAAATTTGGTGTTTAATAGAAAATATGTTACCCTTATCTTTTTTTGTTTCTTGTATTCCTTCCAATTCCCATCCTTGTCCAACCTCTCTCTCCCTGTGTTGCAACCTGTCTGCGTTATGTTTAACACATTGCATAATAACGTGTTCATCAGTTGTTTTTGTTCTTGCTGCGAGGTCAACTGCAAAGACTGTAGACTATTATGTGTTTTAAACCAGCGACGTCCACAGACTCACAATCAGCCATACTTTCCTCATAATAATGGAGCAAAAATGTATTATGTGTGTGAACCATTAGAATATAGTATTAACCCACCCACTCCAATGCCTGTTTTTTTTTATTATTTTGAACTGGTTCAGTAGGAACAGTTCAACCCTTGTGGTGCCATTCTGCAATAATTTGGCACTTTGTATGAATTTTAAAACAGAACTTTTAGTTGATAAAAAAAAAATAAAAATAAAAAAAAAGTCCTGAGTCCTTTATGATGAAAGTAGGTCAAACAACATGTGCCTCACAAATAAAGGCAAGTCATGACAACCCAGCAGGTCATGACACCCCAAAATTGGGGCTTGGCTAATCAGTTTTATATTGATTTCATGTCTCAGTTGGGAAAGGGTCCTATGTCCTCCCTGAGGAAAGCAGGTCAGCCAACATTTTTCTCGCATAAATACTGGGGCTAAACCATTGACAATACGCATTCACAGCCAGGTGACAAGGTAAAACATACTTTGTGCAGCTCAAAAATTGTGATTTATATATTAATTTTCAACCTGATTCATTTTTTTTTTTTTTTTTTGGTATCTGATTGCATTTACTAATTTGTTTAAATTTCATGATATTTTCATTGATTAATAAAAAATAAAAAAAAAATTGTGTAAAAACAGTACCACAAATGAATTAAAACATTATGGAACTGGTTGTGATTGTATGACCACAAAAAGACCAACATAATTTACCACCATCTTCACTGATACAAAATTATTGTATTTTTGAAAACAGATGGAGAAACTTGTCCTTTTGTCGGTGATGCTTGCAACATGTTTTGCAGCACCCCAAGGTATGTCAACCTTTTTGAGTCCAAGTGTACAAGTTCAAACAGCAGCTGGAATAGTTCTGTTTTAACTTATTTTAAGTTGTCAGTGTTGTTGCTTACTCTCCTCCTCTTGTTGGTGTTATTTTCCTCTTGCGCAGATCTCTCAGGCAAAGTGTTCATCTTCCCCAAGGAGACCAACAAAGACCATGTGAAACTCATCACATCTAGAAACGGGTTCAGCGCGATGACTGTCTGTCTCAGGTAAATTGTGGTGCATTCAGAAAGCTTCTTTGTTCATGGCAATGTTGGAACAATTTTTTCTATTCTATCTTTTCAGATACCTCACAGATCTCAACAGGCAGTACTCACTCTTCTCTTTGGCCACCCCCACTCATGACAATGACTTTGAGATCTGCAAGGCCAAAAACTCTGCTGCCATAATTATGCACGCCCGGAACGCCGTTGCCACCTTCCAGTCGCTGACTCTTCCTCCCAACGATTGGCACGCTGTGTGTGGCACCTGGCAGTCTGAGAACGGGCTGGCTCAGGTGTGGGTGGATGGCAAGCCAACCATCAAGAGATATATCCACTCAGGGGAGCCCATCAGCGGAGCAACCAGCAGCATCCTGGGCCAGGAGCAGGACACCCATGGTGGTGGTTTTCATATCAGTCAGGCTTTCATAGGTATGATTACCAAAGTCCACGCGTGGGACCATGTTCTCTCTGACCAAGAGTTCAAACGCTACATGGACGACTCTGGCTTCACCCCTGGCAATGTCTACAACTGGAGAAACCTTGAATATGAAATCCAGGGCCAGATTTATCTGGAGAATGAGCCTATAGTTATGTAAACACCGTATCCAAGAGTGACTTAATCACTGGTCACTGTATATATTTTCTAGAAATTAATAAAAAAAAATGAACCAAATAAATTTCTTTTATCATTATTCACACCTCGCAACACACAATCAGGTAATACTCACAAATTAAAAGACCAAAACCAAGATTTACAAAATATGTTTAATCCTTTAAAATCAGACATGAAAACATCACCACCACATAACTGAAACATGGCAGGAGGGACAGGCAGCACATATTGCATGAGAAGGCATTTCTGTGACTCCTATGTACAATATACACATTTTATACACAGTAAAAATATAGCAATTGAAGCATATAGGACGACCAGCAACGTTGGCTCTTGGGAGCCGTGTGAAACATTCATGTAGAAAAAAGCATGGGAGATTAACAACCCAGAAATGTCATGAAGAGAAAATAACTATCATATCACAATCTAAACATGAAATATAAAAAAGTGAAATTGTCAATAACCCCCCTTTAAAGTTTCAGACATCCTTCTGTCAGTATACGGTTTACTTACAATCATCTAAGGTACATAATACAACTTGTATCATTTCAACCTACAGCAATCAATCGTATTGATAAATATACTTCTTAGAGCTCAAAGGTGTCAGATTGTGGTTCATATTGCATTACTTAAAATGTATTGTAGTGTAGTGCTCTACCCTGTAAGCACCAAGGGATGATGTTTTTGTTTTGTGCCATGGTGTTGTAATTAACTACCCAACAACTGGTCTGCATCAAGCATTTAACCAGTACCACCCATTTAAAGAAGTTCCTACAGAAAATATCAAAATCCAGGTGTCACAAAAAATAATCTGGATCTTTTTCCTCATCAGAAAGAAATTCTTGGAGTGTTTTCTTTGGTGGCTGTTTGGCTGTCAAAATTATGATTCTGACCTGATCTGGTTGAAATTTTTAGATCTCAGCAAAATATAAGAAATAATTAATTTCAAATACATCAACCTGATTACACAAATGTCTGTGATAATGCAGTAAACTGAAGTTGAATTTCACAGGAATGTGGAGTTAAATCTTGAAATATTTCAGGCCACAGCGTAATTAATTGATGAAATCTTTACTGGGACTGGTTTTATGTCAGATCCAGCTTATCGAACATGAAATTAGTTAGCGGAAAGCATCCAGTTTAACAACAGATCCTTAAAACACAGGTCAACCCAGTGTTATAATCATACAGAACACATCAGTCCATGCAGGAGTCTAACATCCAGGAGTGTCACTTCTATGTTAGCTGTACTGGGTCCTGAACATTGGCAGGAACTCTTAACCTGTCCACTCTTCTTCTCTTTGGTGCCGTGACTTCTTTATAATACAAAAGACTCAATCCCAAATCCTCAACTGTGCATTGATGAACATCTTCCTTCTTCCTATATCCACATCCCCCTCCCCCCTCCGCTGCATAGACCATATGTGCTTAACAAAACAGAAACAGCGATTCCTTAAACGAGACGACGTCTGGCGTTTTGCTACAGCCACTCGGTAGTGATTCAAATTTCTGTATCAGAAATATCTTGTGGGGGATAAAAAAAAAAAAAAAAAAGCTTTCTGCCAGCCACTTCAGTAGCTTGTTTAGTGTCCTAAACAATAAAATAAACACAAAACCTTTTGTGAAAACATCTTTTTATGAACAGCCACATAAAAGCTGAGTAAGACTACATACAAAAAAAAAGAAGGTATACAAAAATCACTTGTACACATGGTTAGTAATATTGGTCCGAGAATGGATGTGGGCAAGTGTCATTTCTGTAACCAGCAGAAATGAATAAGAGACAGAAAACCGGACTGTCTGATGTCGGCACAGTTCAGCTGATGAACCACAGTAGCTGAACAATCCACATACAGATACAAAAAAGAAAAAGAAAAAAAATCAGGATTGTACTAGTGTTTGCATTAAAATCTGAATTTCTTTTAAACCCAGACTACTGATTGGTTGGTCCAGACATACAAATGGCAGTCTGATGACTTCAGCTGTAGTGATAAGGCAGGTTTCTCTGTGTGACAAGAGCACTAACCTGTTAAAATGTCAGTCATACATCTCATGTTGGGGAAAGACAAACATGTAAAGGCACAGACATGACAGACAACAGACAGTAACTTGAAATGATCAGTACTCTAGTAAAGTAATACTATTAAGGTAACAGCATCTACTAGCAAGCAATGCTGTCGACAGCTCTTCACTCTGTCTTCATTCATATTTCAGCACATATGGCCACTTCAGAGGGGGAGACTCTCAGGGTTGTATAAATGTGGTCTGCCATGTTAATAAGACACATTTTATGTTAAGAAAAACACTATAATGTACATTCAGCAGTGGTAAGATCTGGGTGGCACCACTGTGGCTTCCAGAAGAATAACTTATAACAAAACATGAAACAAAATTACCGCATAGGTCTCGTTCAACACATCAAAATCAGATTCCAAACAAACACTGCACATCCACAATCAGTAAAGAGAAATGCATACATGACTGCAGAGTCGACTACAGCAAGTGTAGATTTGAATTCTCGGGAGTGCTGCTGCTGATGAGAAGCGCAGAGGGGAAATGTACGTGCATTAACAGGAACATCATGAGTGTGAGTCATGGAAATGTGAACCCACTTAGACTGTGCGTGAACACAGAGAAATATTCACTCCTCCTATGCAGGCTGTGGCCTTTCATGTGCTCTTAAATGTGCGTGTTCCTGCTGAACTGCCTCTGCCCACTCACATCTCTTCATGCTGTGAATAGTGGGCAGGATGACTGGCTCCTCAGGGGTAATTTGACGAGCCTTCACCATCCACTGGTGATGGGCTTTTTACAATATACAACTCATTATTTTGTGTATTATGTCATGGCAGCAGACAGACATGAAGGGAAATCTTTGTTTAGTCGATGTAGTGTTGCGGCAGCTACTGAAGAGCTTCCCCTTCAGGGCCATGATGCTTTTTTTCTGGGTATACATCAAAGACAATTAGACTTTGGGACAGGTGTGAACAAATATGCGCGCACAGCGACAGTGTTAATCGCCGGGAAAGCCTAAAGCCTACCACACACGGCCTCTTTCTCGATCTTTCCACCATCATTGCTTTCCTCCTTGTCGCAGCCTCCCCTGCACCTTGCTGCTTCATCCAGCGGCCCCCGTATATACTGAAGAGGTGAGAAAACAGAGGTGCAACGGGGGAGGGGGGTAATACAGTGGACTAGTTACGTTCATTCCACCTTCCTCACCATGTCCAGAAGTGCTTCGTCTTAAGATGGCATTGGGTCCGTTTTCTTTTTACTGCGAGGAGGAAACATAATTTTAATAACAAGATTTGTATGGGTATAAGAAATATGGTTGCTTCAACAACAACAACAAATCACAAATAATCGCTGAAACTTACAAAGCAGATGTTGGTCTCGGGGATGATGTCTGAGAGAGAAACTACATCTTCATTTCCAGACAGGTTGCCTGAATTATCAAGAGCTCCCTCCTCCCCAAAACTGGCACAGAGAAGAGGCAATTAATGAGACACAATGACTAACACGAGCAAAAAAAAAAAAAAAATATATATATATTTATTGACCTTTCTGTACCTGTGGGAAGCACCCTGGTCGTAGTCTGTGTTTGCCGATTTGTGTACTTCCACTCCAACAGACCTGCAGAGAAAAGTCAGTCAGACCAAAGGAAATTACAAGACAAGTGTAAACATGAGAGGCAGGACTTAAAATTTTACCGCAAGGGAGGAGAGGTGGAGGCAACTCCTGTGCTGCCTAGGGACGAGGTGGACAGGTTGGCCTCGCAGTCACCAGGGTTGTCTCCCAGTGGAGGCGTCCTAGGAACCAGATCTGGCCTCCCCAACTGTACGCCTGAGAAGTTATCAAGCAGAAAGTAAATTACAGCGAATCTTAAATTAAATAAATAAATAAATAATACAAATCTAAATAAAGCTATGAAGAAAATTATACCAGTGAATAACTTGTCAGTAGATTTAGTTGACGTGGACACATTACTTGTGATGCCTCAGTTCTTACCACTGTCAGCCTCAGAGTCTGTGCTTTTAAAATGACTGTAGTAGACTAGTCTGGGGTCGACCGATGACTGTCCTGTTGCGTGGGAGAGCGGGGTGGGAGCTCCCAGGGTGGGGGCCCTCCTTAGCCCTCCTTGTCCTCCACCACGACTCTTCTTAGAGGGAGACGGTTTTACTGAAGAAGACAAATACAAATGATCAATGCAGTCACCTGAACTTTTCACACCTGCATTTCCCATGTTTCAATGCAGCAGCTTCTTCAGTACATTTAAAAATCCAAACAAAAGCATACTCACGTGGGATTTTCTTGAACACTGTGTTGCACATGAACTGCTGGAAACGCTCCGCATAGAAACCGGGTCTGTGAACTGAAACTGTGTCCTGAAAAAGAAAAGCAACAGGACTATTACGCCCTGATACAACCTCTCAAGTCTATATGCAATCAAAACTTGCCTACAAACAGCAGGATGTTTTTTGGTTATCAAATATTATCAATTGATGGGCCAGTTATTGCACCTGTAAAAAATTTCCTTGGGAGATATCCACCCCAATTCTCCCATAAACATTTTTTTACAATTCTCCCAAGTCCAAGATCATTGTATAATTGATTAATCATTCCAGCTCTAGATTGTAAAGTAACACAATTTATAGTAGTGAAGGATTTAAAGTGCTATCAGCCGGCTGCTTCATTTCAATGACACTTTGTTTAGCTTTACAGAACATTAAGTTAGCGTGTAGGCTCTTACCCCATCATGGACCAGGGCCTTCCAGGAGTGCTCCAACTTCTTAATAAACCTAAGTAATGAGACATAGTAATATTATCTAGTGCAACTTCCGTATAGAGGTCATATAAATGCAAAGTTTGCTAATGTGCAAAAAAAACCAAGTCTACACACGGCTTACCTGTAGGACTGGAGAATGTCAATAATGCCAATGTAGATGAGCAGCCTTTCTCCTCTATTATTGCGAGCTGGAATACCCCCCATGCTGTAAGGTCAACAACACACTACATCATTTGATTGTCATTTCACAGTCACAGATTGCCCTACAAACAAACAGTAGCTCAAACACGGGTCAGCTGGTGATCACACTCACTGGTCCTCTGAATCCAAAGCTCCTTTCCCTCGAGCCTCCCCCTGGATGGACTCCATGGCTGTACAGTACAAGCTTTTCTGGGCTTGTGGCCGGCGCTGATCTGGGGTCACTGCACCTTCTGACCCAACGCTGTCTCCCGAATTGCCTCCACTACGCTCCCGCTCTCGATGGGCCTGGTCCATGTTGTGGATACCCATCAGTAGACTGTAATCCATGATCTTAAAACTCTGCAAGAGCTGCATAAAACATGGAAATGCAATGAAAAAGCTGACATGACCATCAATAGGAGCATCAACTCGAGTATCAACATCCACACACACTTTTCATGGGTAATGCCACACACAGAAAATACAGTATGTCTTCTGGCGAGGTTTGATTGATGGATGGTGGTGGACAGTGACGTGAAGTAAAGTGAAAGATTCTACTAAACTTAAGACACACGCAGACACCGTAGGCCTGGACAATAAAACAATCTTGACTAGTCTTAAAAAAGAAGCTTAATAACAACAATAAACTACTGATCAATTTATGTTGTGTATTTGTTATGCATCTGGGTCACACTCTTATCAGGCTACTGCAAGGGATTATATAGGTGACATCAAAAAAGATAGAACCAGGAAAAATGAAAAAAAATAAAAAAAAAAAATAAAAAAAAAAAAAAAAAACACGCACACATACACACTGTTGAAAAGTAAAATGAGCAATCAAATCAAAATGATCACGTGGTACTAAAATGTAAACACAACTGTCAGTACCAATGTAGAATCATATGTTGAAGTTTTGCACAGTATGTATTATAAAGCATTGTTGTCATTTCTTTATGCCATGTTGATACCACGTATCATTAAATTTGGGCTAAAATACAGAAACTAACAAACAATCAGAAAACAACAAATAGAGTGGTCATGCTTGTTGAGTTACAACAGCATCATTTAAATGTAAGTAAGTTGGAAGGGCAAAATAACAAGAGGCCACAAAGCAGACATGAAGAGGAGTTGGAGAATGATACGATTTGGTCAATAAATAACATAGAGCCGCTGTCATATAAAAACCGATAGCCCCAAATTAAACAACATATTAGGATTCTATGTTCACGGTAATGACAAATGCCACCAGTCCATTGCCAGCATTTTAAATAGTATGATCCCTCAAAGTAAACAAAGTATTAGTTTGCAGTGTCATGCAAGCTTGAGTCATCTCTTCAGCAATAGACACTTGAATGTTGATGAGCGGTTAACTGCCAGCAGTGGTGGAGCGCAGCAGTAAACAAGCAAACCAGACTATTTGCCTGAGGAGAAACTAAAATGATAGAAAACTCTGTGAAAAAAACAGGTTCAGAAAAGAACCAGTATTTTGTCTTCAAGGAGGCTATTGCATCTGCTGCTTAGTCTGTCAAACCGTCAGCAGAATATATGTATACAAAAGTGAGGGTTTCATTATATGTGTACTAAATAAATAAAAACACATTCACCATCATTACAAAACTCAATTCTGCCTGGTAACAATAGGCAAAAAAAAAAATCTCAACAAATTAACTTTAGATCTAAAATGGTCTTTCATAAGAAGGCATTAGGGATCGACAGATTTAGCTGTTTCAGGACTGATAGCGATTATTGGTAATCAAGGAGACCGATAAATCTTTGTGTCAAAATTTGGAATATCAAATTGTAACACGAAACCTAATTCAAACAGGGAATCTGTAAATAACATAATATCTTGTTTGTTTCTGGCGGGGCAGGAGGTCCCGTTGGCCGGGCTGCTCTTCCCAGACAGTGGTGGGGTAAACACGGGAAAACAAGTCGCTACGGTGTGATACGAACTTTGATGAAACACAACGTTTGAATAAAATCAATCAGTCTACAAGAAACAAGTGTCTCTGTGACTCACCAAGCAGTCCCTCTGTATAGTCTTGCACAGGGCATTGCAGTTGTCGGCTTCCAGCAGCAGGCTATCAGGCAAGTCCTGGATGAAGTCCAGGTCTTTGTAAATGGGAACAGCCTTTTCCCTCTCCTTCGGGGAAGCTCGTCTCTTATAGGTGGAGCCCTTCAGGTCGTATTTGAGGTGCATGGGGATGATCCGAGGCAGAAGATTGTTCATCACAACAATACGGATATTCTTGCCACCTGCCTGAACGCAATAGAGTCCATAGAATTTGGGTAGCAGGGTGCGCTTGTTTTGGTTTATATTCTGGCAGGGAGAAAGGATATGGAAAACAAATCAGATATGTGACACACAAAACCTTTGAAAGAAATTATTCGAGTTTCCACTCAGTTAAACCTCCTACTCTCCTGATAATTATAGTTATAGCAATAATAATCACTCATCCTGAACATGGTCCCATTTTCCACTCTGGTCAGACTCACCATGAAGTATCCAGGCAGCAGCTTCTGGAGGAACTCTGCCTCTTTGTGTTGAACAGTCTTGATGATAAACTCATCATCACTAGAGACATAGAAGAGGGATCCGCTGGCTCCGGGGTTCGACAACTCGATCAGTGGCTCGTTACACAAAGAATACTTCAGGAGAAAAAGGAGTCTGCATTAATATCCAATTAAAACTGACTTTGTTTTTTTGACTCTTGATTGCTGTTTATTGGGGTAGGAGGACAACAGAGACATAATCTCAAATTGGTGGAATCTTTTCTGATGCAGACGCTAAAACAGCGGAGTAAAAAGAGTCAAGAGAAAAAAATAAGCCAAAAGCAGGAAATATGGCAAAAAGTACATTGACTAAGGCTTCACATTCAGACTGTTGTGTTGGCATGGATCTGCGCTCGCAGTGCCAACAAATGTGGTGATGTTGCAGACAAAAGCCACTTACATTTTTTAATAATAATAATAAAAAAAGAAGCTACGTGGTTGAAAACCAGCCCTGCAAAAAGCTGTTACAGTGAATAAAAAAGCCTTCAGGCCTTGTTCATGATTTTCATCCTCTGAAGGGGGTTGTTATTACCACAAAATGCTAAAATCAATGAATATACGCGCACACACACATATATATACATGAAGAATGACTTTAGGCATAACAAAGTCAGCTGTTGTAAACATGGTAGCGTGTGCTTGGTGTAATTACTGACCAGGTAGTCATCCGGCCGAATGCCAAAAAGTTCTCGGAAGTAACGGAAAGCAATAGGAGCGTAGGTCTTAAAGCGAAAGTCACTGTAATGATGCGCAGGAGTCAGGTTACTGCCTTCACTGGAAACACACACGAAAGGAGAACAAAAGACAGGAAGTCCATTAGACTCAGTGCGCCTCATAGGTTGAGAAATGAATTGTGGTGGTTGGGGATTATTGTACAAAAAGTAAAGTATATGTACGGAAAACACCGAAACTACATGAAATGACATAAAAAACATAAATGTTGAACATATATATATATATTTTTTCCAACTAAAACTTATATTACTGACCTGGGGAAGAAGATGCTTTCAACCACCACAAAATCCTGCATGAGAACATCCCTCTCCGCCTTTTGGCTTAAGCTGCCAACCGTGTGAGTGATGCCCAATTGGATTGCACCTTTTAGGGCGGACGACGTGGTCTGGAGATGTGAGGGAGGAAAAGAGAGTAAGCTTTGGAACAAACAATATTTTACCCCATGTGACCTCTGTTGCGTCCCTCGCCAGTCTTGTGATTGTAGTGAGAGAAAATAATTTGAGAATATAAACACCAAATTACAAGTGTGGGCCTACACGCTGCTGGATGTCTATCATATACCTCTGATGCTCAGTGCTGTGGGTGTCACAGGTGTAGCCTGTCCTCACCTTTTTGTAGGTGGTCTCTCCTGTGGTGGTCTCAACGCCGCGGTGTCCGATGGTCTTCTTCATACTTTGAGTTGTACCTGAAGAGCCAGGCATCTGAGGAGCGAGACACATCCAAACAAAATCAGATATGGTCTGATGCGGGTGTTGTTGTAAGCTTGTAAACACAGAAGACAAAGAGCTAGCGTGCAGTGCGTGAGCTTCAGGTCATGCTGGATAAATATCGTCACTGGACAACCTCCTGTTGCAACCGAGACATCAAACGGGCTGACAAGTTACTGAGCTCACAGCAAAGGTCAAACTGTGACGACAAGGGAGGGAACTATTGAAATAACGGTCTCTGATATTAACTGCGTGTGAACAACGCCTTGATGTTAACTTCATGTTTGTTAAGTACCAAATACAAGTAACCTCTGTAAAATGCATGAAACTAAAGATTTGTACCATTAAATTTTCTTAAAATGGATTTCATAAAATTTGTTTTGAAAAAAGTAGCGGTATCAAAGTCAAGGTATTGGTATCAGTATAAAAAAAAAATGTTTGAATCAAATCCAGTCCTACTCTTGTTACTGTTGCACACGTAACTCAGACACGTGTATGGCCAAATATTTGTTTGAAAAGAGAACATAAGGTGTCCCAATGTCAGATTTAAGATGCACAAGTTGAAAAAATGATTTTATCTCTGTGGGCGGGCTGCCTGAATAGAAGTTATGTATGTTAACTGTTGTGGCTCATGACACAGATAAGATTTAGACCTATTCCTGTGTAAATGGAGCAAAAGTTATGCGGTTTAAAAATAAAAACGTGTTGGTGTGGATGTAGAGTAGCTATCAAAGTTTGGTAGCGAATGACAAGATATTTTTCAATGCTAGATACTACCAAAGCAGTTCAATCGATGTCATAACAGTATCAAAGTTTAGTACCCAGCCCTAACCTTTTAAAATTAAAACGTGTTAGTGTGGATGCAGCATGAACCAGCTCTCTTCAGAGTTCAACATTTACTTCTATATTACTTGGAGCTGCACATATTGCAGAGTAGTTTTGAGACAATTCCTGATATCCTTACCTCTGCAGGGGCCATTTTCCGAATGCTGCTGGTCCCTAAAGACAGAAAAACAAGTTAAAGTGGGATTTACAATGTGAGGAACACAATGACTCGAGAACCAACAAGAAAAATGTAATATAGTGTATAGATTAAAGGAACCGCTGGTTCCTTTGGTCAGGCGGGACTTTGCCGATGTCAACCCATGTAGTCAGTGTAAAATAAATATTGTTAAAAAGGTTGGAGTTGGAAGCTTTTACCATGGAAAAATTTGTTGATGACTGTTTATGAAACCCTCTGCTGGTTAATTAGGAGGGCTATTTCCAGCATTGGCTGATGACTATAAGGCCAGTGATGAGTCCAGGCCTAAATTCGGCCACAGTTACTGACTGCTGCGCCCGATACACCAGCTCTATGTGAACTGGAACTACTTCTCCCGAGCTGGCTGCTCCATATTCATCTGGTCCCTGAGGATGTGTCAACACATCCCCACCTCCTTTCAAAAGAAACGGTACAATTTCTAGCTTTTTCTGTCACAGCCTACTTTGCGTCTCGCAGTAACTTTGCTTCTAGCATTTAGAGTCCCTCCAACCTGTAAAACCTTAAGAGTAATGTTAAAATGTATCTTAAATCAAGCCATTTGACAAACTTACAGTTGAGCATACAAGCAGTATGCAGTCAGTGCAAACCAACACCAAGCAAAAATTGGATCTGTTCACCAAAGATAAGAGAAATTCCAGCACATGCACATTTTGTAAGAAAGGCACACAAGTGAAATAAAAGAAATACTCAACATGTCTTGTGCCCTTACATAAACTTGCTGTATAAACTCACTACCTCCCCCACTCTGCAAATCACCTCTTGTCTGTAACCAATGGCAACATCTACTCCAATACTGCAGTACCACAGGTCAATATGTACAAAAGGATCGAGGGCAGAAAAGATTATACACCTGTAATAACACTCCCGTGTGTGAAAACTGGGACTATTAATATTGATGCAGAATCACTGACTGCCATGCATCTTTTTTATCAGTTAACAGGGACACACTGCAATCCACCGGGAAACAATGAGCATCATTCTGCCCACATTTCCTCTTAGTATGTAAAACAACACACTATATCATCATCACTATTCATGCAGCTTCTGCTCTCACACACAGAAACACTCACTCACAACCATGCGAGTACCTCGCTGCAACGCTCTCCTCCAGAACTGAGTCCTTATATCTGTGGAGCAGGACATGGTCAACCTAGCTGGCTTAATCTAGTAAATGATCAACTCTGAATGAATTTGAAGCATGACTTCATGAATGAGGTATGAAAAACGGTTTAATCTTGCGCTGAAACAATTTGTCGAATAAATGACATTAACGTTTGTTCCAACTTTTTAATTTGACATTTTGCTGGTTTTCTTTTATTATGGTATGAACAGCTTTTGGACTGATGGTCAGACAACAATTTGAAGTTGAGCCCTTGGGATCGTAAACATTATTATGAGCTAATTTCTTACTGTTTTCTGTTATAGAAAGTTATTTCTATCTATCTGTTCCCTGTTATAGACAAAACAGTTGATTGATCAATAAACTACTTGGCAAATGAATCCTTAATGAAAATAATCAAAAGTACAGGTCTACTTTCATCCCATTGCAATTTTCTCAAAAGGTCGAAGTGGAACTAGTTAATAGCACACATTGTGCACCAGATTCAAGCCAGGAATTAGACTAACCCAATTACTTAACAATGACTTTAGCTTGTCAGAGGCAGGACTTACAACAATAGGCAAACCATCTGTTCCTCTCTGTATACTATACAAGCCCCTGCCAGCCTTGTTCAGTGTAGCCTGGAGCCTGCACAAGCCAATAATATGGGACATGAACACTGTCTTCAGGTCATTTTCTGCCTGTGAAGAGTCCATAAATATACTGCTTCTTGGCCCGATTAGGAAACAAGACCAATAAGAGCTAGTAGAGAAACCACAGTGTGTTACTGTCACTCAAGAGTCTGTGAGCATGTGTTTGACAGAACGCTGTATCGTGTATTTGTGCGGTCCCTGGATCTCAGCCATGTGGGAGAGCCATGAGAGTGCTTTAAAGCCACTATTTTTATTCACTGATTCAGACTGCGTGGTAACTGGGGGAAGAGCACCTCCTCTACACACTGGGGAGCTAATAAGTGACGCACAACTAAATGGATTAGGAAGATGTATCGTCCCCATTATCTGTCCTATCCTCAGAAAACAAGAAACCTCTGAAAGCACTTGAACTGCCAGCCACCAGCCTGTGTCAGTGTGGACGGAGTAAGACCAGTTTAAGAGCAATTCACAGTGTGTAGATCTGAAATTAGAGATAGTAGACAAAGCTTGAACAGCAGGGTAAATGAATGAAGCCTGCTCGGTAACTACCTAATGTGTGTCTCTGTTTAAAGGAATGCAGGGAATAAATGAGAGCAATGTTTGTTTAGATGATACACCCCCTAAGCTGTGAAACCTTGGTTAAGGACTGGAAAGTGAATTTTCTTACTCTCTTTACTACAAAACGTGGACAGAAACGGACGGAGGAAGAGGAGGGATGAAACAGGCGAGGAAGGCGAGGGGCTAAACAGCCATGGATGGACATTTGAAACAGCAGCCATTAAACACGTCCCGTTTGTGTACTAAATAACAGACTGATATTTTCTTAACCTCATCTTCTTACTCTGATGAGTTCAGCTTCGTTAGCGCACAAACACCACTTAACGTTAGCTTGACAGCAAAACACACCGTTTGGTCAAAGCGGTCCCGGGAATTACTTTCTTAAATATAATTAAAATCAATAGATGATCGGATCAAAAGACAGATAGCTCACTAATTGAAGCTTTGTGTGTTTACTAACAGCAAAACCGGTCAGGTTTAATTAACCAGGCAGTTAAACAAGGTAGCCATCGTTACGTTGGAAGCCTCGAAGCTATCTGGCTAAACTGGCTAACCGGGGACTTGATAAAGCCAGAGGCACCGTATCACGTCACTTTCATCGGCACAAAATGTTACACAGCTCATTTACAATGTTTGTTTTAAGGCAGCGAAGGAGGAATATTTGTACAATAGATACCTGTCGGGGCTGTTGATCCCGAGTCTGCTGTGCCAGCAGTCGCCATTACGATTTGACTGTTCACATCACAGGCAGCGCCGACTGTTGAATCCTGATGCTGGTGTCGCAGCAGCGCCACAGCGCCACAGCGCCCCCAGCGGACGGACGTGGAACGACTTCACTGCAGTACCACACGACTGTGACCCCAGAAGTTGCTACGTTAACAGTAATGGCATTTGAATGCGATCAAAACCCGGCAATAACACGAGTAAAGATATAGTTACTTTTAAAATATAATATATATAGATATATACTGTACTGTATATACTGTGCATTTTATATTTTATATTTATATTTTATAGTTTTTACTGCTATTTTATTGCTTTTCTATTGTTCTATTATTATCTATTGCTTCTGTATGCTGCTGTAGCGAAAAAAATTCCCCTCGGGGATTAATAAAGTAACTACCTAACCTAACCTAACCTAACCTAAAAGATAAAGTTTTACCCGTCCTGTCAGGCGAAAACCATGTATTTCCAAATCTGTTCATTTTGAATGTTTAAAAAAAAAAAAAAAAAAAAAAAAAAAAAGAAGAAGAATGATTAAGTGTTCTTGTATTGGTTGAGAAAATGACAAACTTGTTAAGATATATCAACTAATTAAATCCCTCTTGGATTTCCTGGAAAATGCATTGCCACAAAGCTGAAAACAACACCGTTTTTCTGAGCTCATATGTGGTTTTCACAGGACAGCAATACAAGCAAGATCATTTTAAAGGATTCAATCTTATAAGATATGATGCGTCACTATAAATTTTATTAACCAACAGTACATGTATGCAGAATTGAAATTAGCACAATCTCAAACATCTACAGCAGTAAAATGCAACATCATCATTTTCAGCAGTAATAATAATCGAAAAACATCATATATAGTGTAATTCATATATTTTAGGGAATAAAACTGTGAAGGAGCATTTTTAGTACATGGATAATCTTACTCGAGTAAAGTTTTGAAAGCAGGATTTTTACTTGTAGTAAAGTATATTTGAACAACACGATATCAGTACTTTCACTTAAGGATGTGAATGCTACCCAGAATCCATGCTTTTGACTTATTGCCATGTTTTGTGGCCAAATTCAAATGACTAAAGTAGCAAAAACAACAACACTTCACGGTCAATAGGAGAGCACTGTATGACAATATTGTGTGATGGTTTACATAAAGTTTAAAAGTATAGAACATTTACATTAACTTTAACTCACTGAAGCAGAAGAGGCCCACCATGCAAGGTATCACACAACAACCACAACGGAACATTTAAAAATGTTTTTATTAGAACTGTTGCAGATATGATGTTAACAACAAAATAATATAAACGGAGAAGACTAATCTTGAAACTCTGAGGGAATCAAACAAATGCATTTATTGTCAAATAGGCAAAGATCAGCCTATAAAAAATAGTAGTACAGTGACAGAGAAGAGTATGTTTTAAAATATATGCATTTACCAATATACTTGTTCAATTAAAAATGGTAGCAATGCTTCTTGTGTGTGATCTCAGACAACTGTAAAGTGGTAGTAGTAGATGAAGCTAGAATTTCCCCCACATTTTGACTATTGTTTACCTCTTACAGACCTTTAAGTGGGATTTGTGCTGCATAAATTGTCCCTCTTTAGTGATTGGAAACCATCTCTGCTGCTGCAGCTTACCATTTCCCTGAGTGGCCCAGTGCCAGTAGGGGCAGCAGCAAAAGGTTTTAAGGGTTTAGGAGAGAGGGCACCTTTTCCTCTTCTTCTGGCGCAAGACATTGGTTGCTTTGGTGATAGCATCCATGAGAATTTTGGAGATACACTTAGGAATTTCTTGTGAAGCCATGCTGCAACAGCGAGAGACAGCTGGTGGAGATGTCTTCCTCGATGAACACAGGTTGTTTGACATTTCATTAAGCTGTTTTCATGGGGAGAACAAAGTCAAGTTAAAAATAGAATAAGAATATCACGGTTTTGGGCAAACAGTTCCTAAAATTTGATTTTCAAATATTACATTTAACATGTCATTGGCTCAACATTTGTCATTTTATTTGTCTCTATTTGTCCTGAATCCATTTTATTTTAATGCTTTTTCCACTCACCTTCTGTACAGAACAAGTACTCCTCTCTTCTTCCGATAGGGGGCAGCAGTCGTTCAGAAAGGTCTTGAGAGGAAACCCAACAGGAAATCTAAAACAGTTACTGTGTTACTTATCCCTCTAACATTATATTGCTTACAGATTCTACACATTATGCTAAGATTGATGAAAATATTCATGACACAGAATATAATTTAAGTATTGTCGGCACATTTAAGATATTTCAGCATGTTAGAAAGTTTGACATTTGTTTTACAATGACAAAAAACATCGAAACAAAATCAGAAATTGTAGTGAAAGAGGGAATGGAGAAGACAGACAAAAAAAGATCCAAAGACATATGCAGGAAGTCCTGTCTTACCTCTTCTTGATGATCTTGTGAGTGTCACATATTTTGTTGAGGGAGAACTCATCACTCGGAGCAGTGTTGTTATAGTGGGGGTCAGGAGATATTAACATGAAACAGTTGTATCGATCATTTTCCCTGTCACCCAAACAACAGTTGAAGTCCACCTGTGCACCGTTCTCAGCCAAGCAGAACTTATCCAGTTCCTCACGCCACTAAAATACAAAATAAGACAGGTATCAAAAAATATTGAGTTAATCTAAATATTGTGTTTATAGATCTTATCTTACTTTACCTTCTGGTCAGCACAGTTTAGCACATCACGCTTCTTTTTGCAGCACCGTTTGAAACCCTTTTCTATACGATTGATGGCCTTTGCCTGACGAGCCACCCATTCATATCCTGAACCTGTCAGGCACTTGACATTGTACAGGGGGCGAAGCTTCTGGTTGCGACACAGTGACTCAACGGCATCTGCAGTGGGTCGTCCAGGAGGAAAGATGATGTCAATTTTCTGGGAAGTCGATGGTTTCGTCTGCTCCTTTTTTTTGTTTGTTCTGATACTATGTGGAGTCATCACTGTCCTGTAATGTATGAGGCAGAAGGAATCATTTACAATAACAGAAATAGGTTTTGAAATATGAAGTCCCAGAAAACATTTCTATTATCAATTTCTCTGAGAGTCACTTTCTTTCCTTTCCTTTTCAAGGCCGGTGCTCTTTGTCTTTGATCTGAATGAAACCAGTCTGTTTATGAGCCCGTGGCTCCGGCACAATGCTTCAACAGAGCTCAACTCTTGCACCTTGCCAGATGACGCTGTATTGTGGACAACCAAATATGTGCAAGTACACAATATAAAATGATTGCCACAATGACAACTTTTCACAGCAGTAAAACCTTTCTTATAATATTAGTGCTAGTAAAGCAATATTAAAGGTTTTCAGGGCATTTAATAAGCCTACAAACCCATGACTGCTTTTTAAGTTAGAGTTCTTGGTTTGTTGTTCAAGCTCCCATTTAGCCTGTTTATAAGTATTTTTTTCATTCGCGAATACTTCAGAAATAAATCCATAAAACAACTTTTAAAATATCAATAAAAAAAATTAAAAAAGGCTAAATAGGATGAAAAAAGTTGGGCATGTTAGTTTTTACCTACTCAAAGGAATAAACTGTATTTGACCGCACAGAGTATACTTGTTAGTGGGATCAGTTTATTGCTATTTTTTTATTGTTTTCATTGGATTTGATGACAATAAGAGAAACATAGAATTTTGCCAGACATATTCTTTAAGATATTTGCTTTGCTAGCTTCTACAGCAACTGATTTCCACTTTTGTCCCCTGCATAAGATCATAAATACTGCTCAAGTCACTTTAAGCTTTGAATCCCTAATTGAGCCAGGGAGCAAAAATGATCCTCTTTAATATCCATGACTTAAAATATTGATTCTCATTTGATTTATCTTTCCTGCTTACCGCTGGCAAGTGTTGAGGTCAAAGCTGAAGTTGACTTTCAAGGGAAGCGATGGCACGGGCAGCTTCTCTGTTGGCTCATAGTTTGGGTTTGGAGCATCCTCTTTGAAGCAGTTAAGTAAATCAGTGCCATCTAGTCTGCAGCAGTGATAAATACGGTCTTTTACGGATGTGTCCGCCTCACAGAACAATTCAACTGACAGCTCCCACTGGAGTAAACACAGAAAAAAAAAATACAGTAATAAATAATCAGGATGTCTGAATTAAAACCTTAAATATTGGCAGGAAGTATGCACGACGAGTAAATTAACTTCCCGTAATTACACAGTCAAGAGACACACTTTACTCAAGACTATAAACAAACAAGGAATGTGTTGTGATAATGCTTTCACCAGTTCACTGAAGAATTGCCCTCCCTCTGACAGCTTCACTGGTGTTCATGCCAAGGCCTGTCTGTTATGTCTGGCTGGGCTGCATTTAATGGGCTTATCGACTGAGAGCCCAAGGCATTCAACTTTGTTTGAAAAATGCAAGTACCATGATAACTGCAATGTTAGGAATGTTTAATGCTCTTTTTATATTCAGGGGAATTCAAAAACATAAAAAAAAAAAAATGTTGGGTGTGGTAGGCCTATATCTTCACAAATTAAGTTAATATGAATGTAAGGTGGCCAATAAGATGACACCTATAACAGCCTTCTACCACGTGAAGGATTAAGTGGAAAATATTAATCATAACTTGATTTGTAATATTAAATAATATTGGTTCGGGACCCAGTTTTATGTCTAAAATGCAAAATCATATATTGTGTTTTTATCATGTTGCACTGGTGGCTGAATGTGTGTTGAGACTCGTGTGTAGATACTGCTACACAAATCTGAAGGCAAAAAAATCGCCACCAAAACGGAATAAACCAAGAAAAAATAATATACAGGATGCCATGTTGTCCTTAAACATTTATACAGAGTAAAGAATTGCTGAATCGGCTATAACTTGTGAAAACTCACCGCCTGTGTGGCGCAACACAGTGTCACTTCTCTCTCCCATGTCTGGTTCCCTTTGCAGCATGTGCTAAACCAGAATTCTCCCATGTTGACAGCCTCGGCCCTTCGCCTCCCCTGGCCATAACCAGATTCAGGAAAGTAAGAGTTCGGATAGCGAGGACGATGGTTTCCATGGAGACAAATGGCTTGGAGATTGTCTGACGTTGGTCGACCGAGGGGAAACTGAACGGGATAGTCAAACATAGGACTCCCACCAAAAGAATGGGGTCCAAAACTTGGTCGACCTTCGATGGAAAGACAGGAATCATACTATTAATTTTTACACTAGAAAGTGGTACAGATGCAGTACATTTAAAAAAAAAAAAAAAAAAAAAAAAAGAATAGAGGGAAGTAGATACATACGTCCTCTTGGTGTCAAGACTCCTGGTCTGGGATACCCTAATAGAAAAAAGCCACATCATTAAACTGTACTTTCTGTATAACATTGCCCTGGATGGATGTATGGATGTATGGATGTATGGATGTATGGATGGATGGATGGATGGATGGATGGATGATTGATGACTGCTCACCTCTCTCCCTCATGTTCCTCTTATATTCTGGTGAAGACTCTAGCATCTGCTTGAACTCTGTGAAAAAAGAGAAAACAAGAAACAAAAGAGTGCAGTTGGGACACCTATATGACTGTGGCTCTGCAATGCAGTTATGTCAGTTTTGCCAGAGAAAGGTCATCAAAAAAGAGATAAGAAGACGAACAGTACCTTCACGATTGAAGTCGCGAAAGGTCACCTCTTCCTGCATTATGGCTGAACCTGGTGGCAACACTAAAAGACAAATTTTATTTTAACAACAATTATTTGCAAAAATATTATGTTAATGTGTCTCTATAAACAGTATTTCTGTACTTAATCCTGATCTATATTAACAATAGTCTTGCCCTTAATTTTCCCATAAACACTTTATGTAAAGCCTAAAGAAAATTTAACCTTAAACTTAGAAGGATACTGTACTGATTTAGTACATCACTTTCATAAAGACCAAGAAAAACACACACAGACACACCTTCCACGATTTCTCCTATGTCAAAGGTGACCTCACGCTGCTCAAACCTGCGCTCATCTGGAAAAGACAGAGAGGCAGAGAGACACAGAGCGAGACAAAGTTATGCAACTCTCCATTGCTTCTTTATTATGTACAAAATAGAGGCTGCCAGCGATGGTAGAGGTATTCAGATCCTTCACTAAAGAAATAGCAGTAATACCACAGTAAAATACTCCATTACAGGTGAAGTCTCACCTGTAAAGATACATAAGTAAAAGTTTGGAAGCTTTCCAGAAAAATAGATGTACAAGATAAAACTTTATGAGATATTATAGAAGATAAAGAGGTAAAGTTACTTTAAAAGAAGCCTTACCCACCAATGTACTTATAGTTGTAAAATATAAAGCAGCCTACTTATAGAAACACAGAGTTCCCTGTCAATGTTATCCTACTTTATTAGACATCGGAAAAATACAATATTGTGTTGAAGGTAACGTTTACTATTTTGCAAACTACTTGCCTGTGCATTGTATACAAAAAAAAAAAAAAAAAAAGTATCATGTTGACTTATGTGTAAAATCTATAAAATAAATGTAATAATTGTACTACAGTAATATGTTACTTTAAAAAAAAAAATGAAGTGGAAGTGCATAAAGTGGAGACAGTCTCATCAGGGCAGTTATGTGCAACATAAAAGTATGTCCGCTGACGCAGCTGAGACCAACAAACATGGAGCCTGGCCATCAGCCGAGAAGCAAACAATAATATCTGGCAGATCAACGACAAAAAGGAGCGAAAAAACTGCAGCTCACTGACCTTTGGATGCTGCGCTCAGTAAAACCAAGACCAAAACGCCGGAGCAGACTAGAGCCCATGACCAGCCCATTTTGCAGTGGATCGTTTGTGTCCTGTACCGTTTGTCCCGCTGCTGCAGCTGTGTGTCCTGGCAGAGTAGCAGAGGCCGACCAGAGAAACACGCTCAGCGGGGCAGCGCGCAGGAAGAGTCCGTAATTGGTCCAACAGAAGCTGCTGTACTGTCCGTCTGAAACATTGCAAAACCCTGCAACCGAACAAACACTTTTTATGGTTGTTGTGGGGTTTGAGGCGGAGTGAGGAAAAGAGGGAGGGAGGGAAGTTTTTCCACATGACTCATTGGTGAGCCACTCAAATCTGAGTGCTGTTTAATGGGAAATTACAGTCTCTTTTTCTTTACAAGGTTGCTGATCCAGAGTGCATGTACGAACATGATCTTGTCTTTATTTTTATTTCATCAAGGTGCTTGTCATCTGTAAGCATTTACTCGTGAATCATTGCCCTGAGTTTAAGTTTTGGGTGCTTTAATCATCATGTTGAAATACTTAACTAAGTCAGTACAGAACAGGCTACATAAAGCCTACTAAAATACATCTTGGAATTCATACTGGATTTTATCAAACAGCCTAAGTGATTCAAAAGATTAGTATTTCTTATTGTAAATATTTAGTTGATTTCTACAAACAGTAAATTTAGGCTGCGTGTGATCATTGCTATAATATCCTATCCAATTTTAAATTAATGTCTGTTAATTTCTAAGTAATAAAACAATCTACTTTTATCCTAAACTGTATTTTCCCTTCAACAAATATTTTATTGTGCCCTATTTATCAAGGTTGTGGAGATCTTTGTATCACAAACTTTCATTTTCCAATACCAAGGCTTGTCCTTATCATTTATCAATGTTTTCTTCATGACCAATAAAACTGTTTGTTGTCTTCATATATAGCCTACTTAAATAAATAAATGACTGATACCTGGGATACAACTTTACCTAATCTCAGCTGTAGTGTGAGATCATAAGGGTATGTGTGATCTAGTATTTCACTCCCACAAGGTTCGGGACTGAAAAGAGACACATTTGAACAAATAATAGTTACAGTTAAGATCTAGTCTAAGATATCAACATTTTACTAAAAGTATGGGTCAAGGAAACACTAGGTCATAGCCTACCTGTAAGAAATGCACACATTTTGTTGCTGTTTGGCAAAATCCACGTTATACAACTGGTTTGACAGCGTGATGAATAGATGACGAGTAAACTGATCTCAATACAAATAAGTATACAATAAGTAAAGTGATCCTTTTAATACTTTAAAACATGTCTTTTTGAAAACATTTTAAAAAAGGTTGACTACTGGATCCGTGTTACATATGATTATTAGGATAACGCTGTGATACTTAAACGTTATGTGAATTTTGTCCATCTAAACCACTTTGTTTGCAATTCATTGTTTGTTCATCATGAGTGATATGAAAGTCCTTAAATTCTTTTTTAACCGCACGCTGAGTTGGTCTCCAGGGTTATCGTGGCTTTGGCAATTCGTGTTTTAAAGACTGACTGTGACCTCTACACGGCTCCTCCCACAAAAAGACAAATCAGATCAGACAAAAACTCCCTCTGCAGTTGTAAGCACAGTTTTCACTAATTGCTCTCCAAAAACTTTGAGTATTATCCTGCTTTCACTGCTTGGCCCACAGCTCTTTCCCTTCATATACAGTAGATATCAGCATTAAAGGTTTGGCTTGATGGTGATAGTGTTGAGGATCCAAAAGCTTCGCAGAAGTAGGCCTATGGAAATTCCTCTGAGAGGTCAGAGATTAAAGAATGACAAATGATCCTTGACTAGGTTGAAACACACTCCCTCTCCCTACTCTGGTGGTCCACATCCTATCATGAAAGCTTTGAGAAAATCAGATGCAGCCTTTTCTTTCTTGCAGTCAGGCTGTAACACTGCTGGAAACTGTTTTTGTCTGGTCAAATTATGTGCAGGAGTTGTGGGTAAAGTTACATGCAAGTCACAATTAAAGTTTCAGTGGACTTGAGAGGTCCAGGGCAGCAAATAAACTGTAGCACAAAAGCAAAAAATATCAAATAAATAAATAAAGTTGAACTGTGGCTGTTTTCTGTTCAATAAAAGAGAAAGAACATTGTGAGAATTGTTTACTGGACATCAATCACAAGACATGAAACCAAAAACCACTGCATAACAGTTGCTTAGAAAGTTTTCTTCAGCCAAAATCTGAACACAGAAGGAGAAGAACGATTTAAAGACATATAGCTTTGACTGGAGCAGCATTTAACTTCTAAGTGGATTTTTGGAGAACAATATTAACCACACCCATTTGACTCAGAGCCTTTTAATTTGCTTCAACATGGTTAGCAACAGTTTTTGTCTATATCACCCTGATGTCAACTTTGTGCAGACCACGGCCAAAGTCATCCACAATGACTAATATTTCCTTTTTGTTAATTGCTGTGGCTGCAGTTTCTTAAATAAAGACTTTGTCCGGATGTTCATACAGAGAATGAAGAACCATCACTTCCAGCTATGTCTGCTATGGCTAAACTGTTTGTTTTTGTTGTGTTACGAAGGATTTTTGTTATCATGCCATAACAAAATATTCTCATTGCTTGTCTCAGACTTGCACAACTGTTTATGTTACACTGTTTTCTTTAAAAAAAAAAAATAGTCAAACAAGGTTACACATTTTTGCTTGGTGTCACAGTCTCAGCAGTTTATTTGAAGGTTTACATTATCTTCATTAAAATCTCAGCTGTTCCAGGAATGCAGAGGACTAGATCCACACAAACAGAATTTAATGCTGGACCCCCTCCACATTTCCTCTTTACTTGCGGCTTTATCAAAGATATGTAGTGGGGGGAAAGAAAAACGTTATTCTGGGGAAAAAAAAGGAAAAGTCAGCACAGAGAGGAGATTTCAACTATATTGCCACATTTTAACTGAATATTTGTTCTCCATTTATTGCAACATCTTTCCAAAGTCTAAAAGATAAAAGCATGCAAAAAAATGTGTGAAAACAAAAGGACAATGTGTTTGTAGTACTGCTGACCTGCAGGATTCAGCCTGAGGAGAAACACCTCTCTAGAGACATACAGATACGAAGAGGCAGGTTTTTTTACATGGGTGTGTTTAGTATTCAGTGTGTAAATGACACATTCAGCTCCAAGTAGACAGCAAGTTTACTGAGGTTGAGGAAGAGACAGTGTGATGGGAGATAAAACGTCCTCAGCTGTTTTAAAGTGTAAATGCTGCAGCAATACCTGAGTAACAAACTAAAATATGTACTGGCTCAACAGGACCATGCATTACTACTAACCTAGCCATATTAAGAATATAGAATGAATCTGAAAAGACAGTGCAGATGTAGATTATGTAATTTGTTTATGTTGTGAAACACAGTCAGCATGTGTAACATTATAATTTTATCACATGATGTTGTTATTTTGCTCGTGAAGTGTGATGTTTAAGCTGCATGATACTGTAAGCACTTTGTTTTTGGGGCTTTGTTACACATGTTGTTACTGTATTCTTCTTTCCTTGTAGTTTAACTTGTTAGAGTAGGACGTGACTTACAGCTACAGCCCTAATTTATAGTTAGTGCTGGCTCAGGTTACTGTAAACCATCCTTTCATTCTGCTCTCTTTTTGTTCTCCATGCATTTGTGTGCCACTATTACATGTTGCTTTAACATTTCCTTAACATTTATGTTTTAATGTGGTTGTTAATTATTGTATTCAATGTAACTGTAAAGTGAATCAGTTCAATCCCATCAGGGCAGGTGAAGTTCCATGGTGATTTAGCATTTTAAATACAAATTGATTGATTGACTTTTGGGATTTAATTTTTGTATTTATTAAATGCAAACAAACAAAAGAGTCCATTGGAAATCCCAGCTGACATCCACGAGAGATCAAGCTACTAACATTATAAAATCAAAAGCTCAGGGTTTTCTGCTCAAAAGAGAGATTTTGGGTGGACTATCATTTTAACTTTTAATTGACAATAACCAGTGTCCTGCATCTTGGAATCTGTATGCCTAAACAAACTGTGACACACACTAGCTACAGAATAACTGGACAGAATAGCAATAGTACATCCTGAGAGAAAAGGAATCCTGTATCACTGTGCACTCTCAAAGAACATCAAAATACATGTTTCCCTGGATTAATCAAAATCATTTTAAACTATCAAAATATTGGAATTAATGTTTGACATCATCTAGCAAAAACAAAGCTCTGTTGGAAGTCATGAAATGTTTAACACACTATGATTACTGTGCTTTCTCATTTTTTTTCATTATTAGAAAAATAGATTCTGTCAGAGATGAGATTTAAAATAATGTATGTCTATGTGTGTGTAGATGTTTTTGTGGATTCGGGTGAATCATCAGTGAGTGGTCCCAGGCAGCAGCTCTGCCTCAGAGGCGAACAGCTCCTTGTAGAGTGGAGGAAACAGAGAGTGAGCAGTGAGCGGGTAACGCTGACTGAACCAGCGCAGCTTCTCCATGTGCAGACTGCACAGCGAACGCAACACTGCCATCCTCTGGTACAGCTGCAAGGAGGACACAGGCACATTTAATACCTACTTTCTAGCATGTACTTGTATGCATATTCATATTGTATTGCATATTACATTTAGCTTTTTACCAACCAGGTGACTAAACATGTACCTTATGCATCAGACTTTCTTGGCTGTCTCGCTGTAGAATGTGTGTGAGTCCAAACTCTACGCTTCTTTGAACCCGTTGAACTCTTCCTCTGTCCTCCAGACATGGACGATCTGCACACAAAATTATTTCCATCCATTATCTATACTCGCTTTATCCTGAACAGGGTCACGGGCCTATCCGAGCTCACTTTTGGGCAAAGACAGGTCGCCAGTCAGGGCCAACACATAGAGACAGACAGAAACAAAGACCATTCACGCGCTCAATCACCCCTAAGGCCATGCATGAATGGTGCACTTTGCTATAGTCTCATTATTTTACTTATGTACAAATATTCTTGATTCACTGGCCTGTTAATATCACCATGCCTCATAACAGACACTGGGGTGCAGAGAGGCTGACTGTGTGGGAATGCATGGAAAAGATGGAAAAGATGCCAATTTTTCTATTTATGAAATATTTCTGTCAGCTACATTTAGACAACAAGTGTTAACCTTTTGGGCTAAAAGATGATAGACTCACTAGATTTAGCCACAAACAATCATCAGTGTAAATGTAAAAATAAAGAGAATACAGGCGAAGGAGGGGAGAACAATCAACTTCCACAAGATAAAAATAAATATTGGAAGCCAAGTCAGTAAAGGATGTTACCTGATGGACAGTCCAAAGCTTGAAATATTTCTGCTATCCATCTCGCAACAAACTGTCACTAGTGCGTACAGTACACACTAAGGGCCTGATTTACTAAGAACTCAAATAAAGGATACTAAATTGCGTGTTCCTTCCAAAAGTTTGCACTTTTTTTGCACCCGTTTTGCGGGTGATTCACTAAGAGTAATTGCGTCATTGAAATCAGGTGCAAATCGCTGTATTTAAATGAGGGGTTTGTGTGCGTTAATGTGATTCCAACAATGGAAAACAGAGCGACCGCAAAAGGAAAAGGAAATCTGATCCCATTGAATTAAGAAATATAAATATAACAAGAACAAAACGGCATTTAGGAGATTATGAGCAAGAAAGTCAATTACCGTGGGAAAAACAAAAAGGCGAAAAAAAAGAGGCTTCGTAATAAAACATCAACAAAATAAAACAGGAGGGACGGTGGATGAGATCCTCTAACAAACACCGATCACCAGGTCCAGTTCTCTGTGATGAGCAGGTGACTTTTCATTCAGTGACTCGCGAGTGCTCGGGAGCCTTTTGTATCTGTGGATTCTGCTGGACACATTCAGGACCTCTAACAGCACACCTGAATAACAGGACGTGGTGAGATATCAAGCAGCGATACGCTGGAATGACCCAGAAGTAGGAAAATGCTGGGTCGTCATAAGTTTTTTAATTGCTGGTATTTCGTTGCTCCTCCTTGTTATTGGCTGTAAATCATCATTCAGTTCATTAAACAACTAAGAAATGTAATCACTGACAAACGATATGTCTGAATAATGTTTCCCTCTGACATCTCAAAATGTTTCCACGGGTGTAAAACCATGTTCTCAACGTATTCTTTAGTTTCCCTGCGTCTCCTTCTCACCACAATAAGAGCAGCCATGTCTCCAGATTTGCGCACCTGATTAATACATACCTTTCAGTCGTACTGAAATACACACGCAACCACTTCTCCTATTTCTACTTTCAGGTTTAGTAAATATAGTTGGGGTGCTAAATTGTTCTATTTGCATGTTCCCTCCCAGTATTGTGCACATTTGTGTTTTTTTTTAGAAACGCCCAGTATTGCATATGCATGCAGGCAAATACGCAAAATGGACAATGTGTTAAATTGCACATTTGAAACACGCAATCCTCAATGCACCTTGTTGGTAAATCTGCTAGGACATTTTTTTGCGGGTGGTATGGAGTTTGCACGTGATTTTACACAAACTTTTAGTAAATCAGGCCCTAAGTGTCCTCCCACTTTTTGTAATGGTTCAGAACTGAAAACTGAATTGCAACATGACAGATCAAGTTTATCTTACCTGCATTGATCAGCACAAGAGCACTGAAGAGAGCGATCTGCTGCTCCGTGAGCTTCAGAGCACACATGCCATGAGCAAAGTCAAACACTGCCGTGATTAAATCACCACAAGCTGCAAGAAAAGACACCACTAAGCATCAATAAGGAACCATATTATTATACTGAGCTCATTCAAAACTTTTAACAAAATCCTCACCCAAAGACTTGAAGACTTGAATTCCAGCAAATTTCCCATCAAAAAACACAGTGTTGTTCTCTGTGTTAAAATACCGACACATCCTGACCAGAACCACCTCCATGGAGCCTGAGAGAAAAAGGTAAGAAAGCACAAAAATGAATCAGATGAGAAACACAGCAAAAGTGTTTGATTGTGACTAAAACTCATCTTGCAAGTAAGGGGAAAATCACCAGTCTTTAAAAGTGCAATCTGGTCGTTCTGGCTGAGCAATCGGAAACCTGGGACATGTTTTGCAAACTCCACCACATACTGCACAGCATCGGTCAGTCGGATGGCACAGTGCTGCCACATCTCATCCACTGACTGGGAACGAGAGTGAGACAGAGAGAAAAGATACAAACAAGAGTGTAAGTTAAGTTTGTTTCTCTGAAATCCTTTTGCAACATAACATTAAAACAAGCCATAAAGAGCAAAACATTTTACTCATCTCACACAGACTGATCCTCCCTGTTCCAACCATTAAATCTACTGCCCAGCTTTCATTCGTTTATCACTTTATTTAACCCCCCCCCCCTTTTTTTTTTCATTACATGGATGATCAAAGAGAGAAGAGGAGGGGGAAATGATGAAAAAATATTTCTCAGTTTTCTGTTTGACTCATCAAACAAAAGTAGCGTCAGCCTATTAAATGCCATGTTTTTGGTTTTGAGAGCATCTGAATAAGGGGAAAGATGAAGCCTGAGAGATTCAAAAAAGAAAGAAACAGAAATCCTGGTGGTATACTTTGCTCTGGTAGGCTTGGATCTCCTCTCTGCTGAACAGTTTCCATCCAAGAGCCTGCAGTTCCTCCACTCTGTACTGGCTGGTCTCTCTGTGGGAATGCACAATACTGGCACACAGCTCATCTGAAGAAAAGCAGAGGCACTCATAAATATCATAAACATAACATCATTAGAAGCGCATTTAATCCCGCTGTCACAGTTTGCTTACCTATGTTTCGCAGAGAGTGAGGATAGAGGCTGTGATGATCTTCGAGCGGGTTGTAGGGATGAATCGCCATCAGATCATGAGACGACTGTCTGGAGTCAAATCCTTACATGACGAACAGAGAGGAGAGACAGATGAGGAATAAGCAGAGGAGGATTGAGAAAACTGGGCACAGAGAGTGAGTTGCAGTGCCTCACCTCTTACATCAGGGAGTCCGCTGTTGCCCCCCGCCCCTTGGGATCTTGATGTGGGAGAGTGGCTGGATCCTCGGTAGATCATGCCAGACAACTGAGAATTGTTTGGGGAGCACACCAGGTAAGGGTGAATATCAGTGGCGTAGGGCAGCAGCTCGGCGTCCCGGTTGTAGGAGTAGGCTGAGACAATGGGCTGAAGAAGTTGGGGGGAGCGGTCTTGACGGTTCTTGGACGGGTAGGACAACACCGACGGGGTTTCTCCCTGAAGCTGCTGTTGTTGCTGCTGCTGTTGCTGACGGTGCCTCTCCACTTCAGCAATTAGAGAGTCACGCTGACGTTTGGACATCCGTCCAAACTTCACAGCTGGCAAGAACAAAAAATATACGCAACAATAAGCCAAAGCTGTGCATGAATAAGAAAGTTGGATTTGTCTGTCTGTGTTTTGTCTCACCGTCTCTGCTCATGCCCTGTGCCAAGCACTTCTGCAGACGGCAGTGTTGGCAGCGGTTGCGGCTGGCCCGGTCAATCTGACAGTTACTTTGCCTGGAGCAGGAGTAGGATACAGTGGGCAGCTGGCTGCGCCGGAAAAATCCCTGAGGGTGGATTAACAGTGCATGAGCACAAGCAAAGTGTTTTTATGGGAAACACTGGTATCTAAGTTTAAAAAAAAAAAAAAATCAGATCACGATTCTTTTAACATGAACACAGAACATACCTTCTTTTTTTTTTAAACAAGAGCCGATTTTTTTTTTTTTAGTTTTGACCAAAATATGTACTGAGCGGAACAACTGAAAAATAAACTTGTCAGTGTTGTCTGGTGGACACTTTCTGAATTACCTCAACATATCTTTGAAATTTCTGTACTGCCATCTTCTCAGGCAACATATGCAGATACAAAAATATGTACAGTAAGCTGATACTGGCCCACATGGGGTAGTACCAATGGTCAAAGAAACAGTTAAGCTTTTTGGGATTTGTTGCAGAAATTTAGATGAGTTGAATGATACCACTGACATCTGTTGGTTTAATAAGAAGCTGGCGCCTGCATTCAGTTAAAATAGCTCACCATCTCATGAGGAAACAGCTAGCCAGGCTCAGTCGACCAGCAGAGACAGAAGAATTATCTGCACCCAGCATTAAACAGTCTGACAAATAACCCTGTATAAAATCAGATTAGGTCATTTTTACCCTATTTCTGACACTAAATACATGTCATCTTTTAATTGCTGATGTTGAGAGGTGCTGGGAGGCTAACCGTTTCATATTTCCAGTCTTTATGCTAAGCTAAGCGAAAAGGCTCCTCACCGCAGCTTCATATTGAACGGACAGAAAGGAGGGAAGGATCAATCTGATGTGTGTAAATTGTGTGCGTCTGTGTGTGTGTGTGCAATATTGTATGTGTTTGATGCTGCTGTATCTGACCTTGCAGCCCTCACAAGTGATGACTCCATAATGCACTCCAGAGGACTTATCACCACAGATCTTGCATGGGATAACTTCAATCTGGGCTGAACGAACACAGAAAAAGAAGTTGAGTTAACATTTTCAACCCTTGTCTTCTTTTCTCCACACTGAAGCCACAGAACGGTTGCTCATATAACGGACCAACAGGGACACGGCAACTGAGTTGAGAGTGGGAAGCAGCTGTTAAGCAACAGTCTAAGCATGCAAGTTCAATTTCAGTTCAATGATACTGGATCCTTAGTGTCATACGTTTTCTTCATGCAGCTGCTGAACAAGTCACAATAAAAAAGACACTCCAGGACAAGTGAAAAAAAACATTAAAAAAAAAAGAGAACAAAATCACATCTGTAGGAATTTGTGTATATTAAGTGGATCCATGTTCTTGTTATATCAACTCATTACCCCACATTCATGCTCTCTTTAACGCATATGGCAGCCCTGTATGATGTCAGAGACAATGAACAGTGATTAAACAATACATTTGTCTAGTGTTTATATTAAAGAAAATCTAAATGTAAAACTTCAATCTTAACATCTATATCAAACAGCCTATCAATGTCACTGCAAAGTGATTCCCACTGTGAGAACTTTGTCTTGTTCTGTACTTCCCCTTAAATATCTATCAATTGCTGTGTGAACATAGCAAGCCAAAGGTGTTTTCCTGCCAAACACCTCTTGTCTTAATAATAATGAACAAAATACCGTCAAATGCAATAAGAAGAAAGTCTTTTGAGGACGTGGAATATTTTCAAATGGAGACAGGCGGAGTATGTGAAGGTGTCAACCTCAGAGTGCTTTCAAGTGGTTGTCTGACTTCTCTTTCACTGTGACTGTCCCTCTTTCATGTAATTTCATTCTTTGTGAATCCTTCTCTGTCTCACTCATAAAGGACACAGCTGCCAGTAATACACTCTTTCTCCTTCATCACTGCCAGTAATGGCCACCCATCCTGGCCCCCCTGCCCCTGATCTTTGTAAACTCTCACACCCCTCAGGCTTTTGCTTAGTGGCAATTTTTGTCACAATCAGATGTGATTTGATTCATTCTGGAGTCAGAAATTTCAAAAACTGTTTGTGTGTTTATGTATGTCCTGACAAAAATATATTTGATAAACCAATAACTGAAGGAAAAACACATTTATTATGCATTATGTTGTGTATTATTGCAACAACACACATTCAGGAGGTATACTATACTATAACACAAATAACATAAAATAACCTCTTCTTTTATCTATTCCTACCATCTTCTCTCCTCCTTTCACAAATGCACTCAAGATGTGATTGTTTTCTGCGAGACAAGGTCTCACGCCTGCATGTTGGTGATGCTTATATACAGTAGTATTTGCATTTCCGTGCATAACTGTGTCAGATTCTTTCAGAAGTGTGTGTTAGTGTGTCAGTGTGTGCCCTCTTTATCGGGTGCCACAGGGATCACCTGAAGGCTTCTGAAGAGGACGGCCAGTCTGGGGTACAATAAAGGCAGACACAGAGCACAGATATGTGTGACAAAGCCAAAATCACTTCTGCACAGCTGAAAATACTGCAGGTCCTATTAATAGAGATGGCTCATCAGCCTCAAGATTCACCATGTTAAGGATTATAATACTTAACCAGTTTAACTATTGACATTGCAAATCACACCAGGACGATTTGGTTGAAATAAGCTGTTAGTTAGAAACATTTCTCTGCAAGCTAAACGTCAATCATCAATAGTTATCAGTAATAATTTAGTAAAACACAGTGCCTGATCTGTGATTATGATTGTGTTTCTGTCGGCAGTACGGGTTAGACAGAGAACATCAGTGGTCTTTATATTTTTGCTATTTCAGTTCTGATTGTCAACCCCAAACAACAGGAAATCCACTGCGGCCCACAACCTTTCACTGTTCACACACAAACACGCAGCAATCACACACCCTGTTCCTATAGCAACTTTCCATACACCAATCACAGCCGTTAATCACTTTCAGATGAACACTCTACACAGTATAAGGCAAAACCTATTCAAATCAGGACTTCTGTACTGTTGCCAGACAAAAAAAACACAACCTGTATTTGAAAGCCTGTCAGTATCAAGACACCTGCAGCTGTAAGGTGAAATTGACTTAACACCTGATAAACACTGAGGGATCATCTCCAATCACCAGCAGTTATGAGCTTTGTTGTCTTACATTGTTATCTTCAGCCACAGACCTCGACCGATCAAAGCCAGCATCTTCTGGTGTGTATGTGTGCACGTTTGTGAGAGATGGACAGATACAAATACCACACCACCTTTTTTTCTTCCATTAGTATCTTTTTTGGTAATCTTAGAGCGGGTTTATGTCGAGTATAGCTTCACTAGTTTTACAATTACATGTACATTCAATAGCAAAATACCAAATATTAAAGCTTATATTGGTTTACCCTCATGTAGCAAGCCTGCTTAACAGCTTAGCAAACAATTTTTGAATTATGTGCATGATGCTCAATAATAATCCATGGGATGAAGATTAGTTTTGCTTTCCAGTATGGTTTTTCCAAGCTTTTCTTTTGTTGCAACTGCGACCTCTTGACAAACCCTGAACATTTCATAGTTCCACTGCGATCCACTGACACCTTACAGTATGAAACCAACCATCAACACACTAAACAAAGTTGCAGTAACATAATTCATAATGTGGTGAGATAATTTAAGCAGAACAATGCGATCAATTGGAAGAGTTAGTTTGAAAGTGCATGATATGTGCTGCATACCGTCGGCAAGTAAATTGGTTTAAGTACGTTAGATGTTCAGTGATGGAAATAGAAGAGTGCCGCCTCCCACGCTTCCGCATGCAAAGTGTACCAAGATGCCACTACACAGAGATGGTCTGTGTTCAGGACCATCAATGACTTACTTGCACACTTAAAAAAGCAGTGCTGTTGTAAAAAAAAATGGAAGCTTCCATTTATAACAGCAAACAGAAATAATAAAATGTGGTTTCTCATATTTGCGGTGACTTCTTGCTGAAATCTGGTTACATCAATTTTGTTCCCAATTTATATCAGTCTTGACGGCCGTAACAAAGGGTGCAACCACTAAATTTCCTGGTATGATAAATGTATGGGTGGCGGGGGCTGGGGTGGGAAAGCAAAACAGATCAGTCTCTGCTTGAATTTACCTCATCAGCAGTTTGTTCTTTGCAATGTAAACGGACAAAAAACCTCAACTTTCCTCTGACGGAAGCTTACCTTTGGTACATACGCAAGCAAGAGAGAAAACAAAGTTTGTATCCACACATCACACCCTTATAAACACACGCGTGCACACACACGCACACATGTGTACACACTCAAAGATTGTTAACTTGTCATAGATACAGATTATTTATCCATCATTAGTTTTCATAAACCACATTAATAACCAGGATTATACACATTTTATGATTATTTAATTTATTTATACCAACGACATAACTTAAAATGATTTCATAATTACATAATATGACATTATAATATATGTTCTAATTATTAATAATATTTTTGTTGGGTTTTAATCATCTATGATTTATATAAATTAAAATGAATAATTTTAATTTAGCATTTTACAGAACCAGGATGTTTAAAATAGTTCAACAGTTTGGCTCATTGAGTAATAAAACAATAATTTTTCTGTCGTATCAAAACTCATGTAAGAGTAGGATGCTGTGATATCTTTATTCACAGAAGAAATAGTATACATAATCCTGCGTAATAATGCATGCTTTTGGCTTTTTTTCTGCACTTAAATAAAAAAAATAACATTTTACTATATATTATACGATATGCAACATGAGATTCATTTGTCCTGCCATGCAGAGCGAAACAGGATCTATCAAAGACAAAATAACTGCCTGTCAGATTTATTTTCTTTGTAAGAAATTGAGATTCATGAGATGTAAAAAATATTCTAATCTGTAAGTAAAGAAATACAAGCAGGGAAATAAATTTAATTATCTGATGATAATTAAATTTATCTGATGATAAAATAAAAAGTTTTTGACAGAAATGACAAACAGGTGCTTAATGAAAAGTATTTCAGTTCACTCTTGTGTATTTAACGTTTTATTACAAAACATCTCTGGTTAAATATATTTTAATGCTGACTACAGGTGTACAGGTGCTAAGAAAGTTTTAGATTTAAACTGTGGCCGCTGTTACATAAACATGAGAGCTTCTAAACTGTTGAGTTAATGTACATGATCTGAAATTTTTTTTAATTATCAAAGCCACTCTGAACACCAATTAGCATTACATTAACCCGTCTGACTTTGAGGTGCTTGCTGAATTTGGAGGTGTTTCAAAGTGGTAATGTTTTGACAGTAGCAAAGGGTATGAATCAGCTCAACTGCTGTATTTCATTTACCATATTTTGGGGGGGAATGTGTCACCTGCGAGTTTGATGTTCGCTTTGATCTAAAGCCAACCGCTTTTGCTGCTTTGGAAGTGCTGTGCAGGTTTCTGCACCCAAAGGAACAAGGAAATCCTTTCTGATGAATAAAGTGTATAAGATTCTGCACAGGAATCCCCCGAACACAGCAACAAAGCCGTATGAAATGTTTGTGTGCCTAAATTCTGATGGACTCAAGCCCACTTTGATGATGTGACACCAGAGAAATAGATAATTCATTGTTTTCCAGCTGTAGTGACACACGAACATTAAGTAAAAATTTTAATAACTTAGAACATGCTTTCCTCTCATTTACAAATACAGTTTCCACACACAGCTGCAAGGCAGAGATATGCTTCATCTAGGCGCCATCTAAAAAGCAGCTGCAGATCTGTAGGGTGCGTCTGTGTGTGCTGCAACAGTGAGTGTTGCAAGCAACTTTTATTGACAGATGAATTATTCCTTATCATTTGTCCCTTTGGTTCTTCTCCCCCACCTGCGTATTTTGTGTGTTTTTAATTTGTTAACGCGGACGTTTTTTGTGCAAGAAAGCAGATTTGTCGTCATTTTCATGATCACATTTTTAGCATTTCCTCTGCATCCTGTCTGCTCTATGTGCAGTCCATTCAAACTGATGCACTGCAGCAGTGAAGATCCTGTTTTCTGTTGGTTTGTATTCAGTGTAAGTAAATGCAAAAAAGGTTTGCACCATCTCAAATGTTATGGTATAACCTGGTTTCTTGGGTCTTTGATCTATGATTGGTTCAATGAATTAATAAATTATGATTATCTATTATATAAACAATAATACTGTAAACAATAGGTGTTGTGCAGAATTACACATGAAAATTCTTTCTTAAAAATAAACACAATTGTATAACTGCCTTACCTGATGTGTAATGTACAGGGAGTGACATGGGGAAGAAATATCTGTGACATGATTCAAATCTTAATACCATCAAAGGGAGCTCAAATTGAGTCATGTTACCAAATTATAAAACTGAAACACATCAGTTGGCGTGAATGCGTAGTCAGCCAATGAAGAAACTCTGGAGAGACCCAATTAAGTTTCAAAACAAATATGACCATCAGTCTTCTCAAACTCTGAATACTGCGAGAACTGAGTACATGAACATGTGTCCGTGTCTTGTACAGCGTCTTTTGCAGGGCTACTAGAAATATTTTTGAAGGAATAAAGCTTAAATATTTAACATGACATTTAAATCATAGCATTAACACAAGAGCAAAATGGTTAAAGTTAGTGCCACTTAAACTTCAAGTTCAAAAACTTAGTATGATGATATCAAGTGTTTGAAGCCACAGGTAACTACATCTGCATGAAAGCAAAGTTATTTCAGTTTTGTTCAATGCTAGGAATATTGATAACGATATCGTGCACTATCAGCATCAATTCATTGTCATGACTTTACTTCTAATAATCACAAACTATGAAATCAGGGAGGATTGAAGAGAAACTGTGCATGTAAACAACATGTAATTGATAAGATTGATAAAATATCTTTGGTTGTACTGTCCACAAAGACACACTCACACACACACACACGCAGACACTCAGACTAAAGAACTTCGTCCCTACCTCGCATCATTCTCACTCCTCCACTTGTCTCAGACGTTTGTCCCACTTTCACAAGCTCCCTTTTCCTCTCACTTTGTCTAACAGTAGTCTTTCTTTTTATACACACTTTTTTTTCCCCACCACCTATATCTTTTAATCTTTCTTTTTTTTGTCGTCCTGTAGCAAGCTGGCTCGGGTGCTCACTGCAGCTTCAGCAAATATTTTCAGACTTTTGAGTGTCAGTCACCGCCTCATCTTCCTTGTTAGTGTGTGTGAGAGAGAGAGAGGAGACAGAGACAAAGAAGGGGGGGGGGACTGTCCCCTGCACTGACTTTTTTTCTAAAGGTACTTTTTCCTCATGCCTTTGTTGTTATCCTTCACCCCCTCAGTCTGTAGTACACATCAAAAAAAATAATTATTTAATAGTGTTTGGCACCTTTGAGACTCTCAATGAGAATTTAAACTTATTAACAGGAATCCGGCGATGCAGTAAACAATATGTAAGTTACAGAGGCATTTTGATACAGTAAGATTTTATTTATTCTAAAACTTGTGATTTCAGTTTGGATTTTTTGTTGTTGGTTTGTTAATTGCTCTGATGTACACTGATTACCTGATTAGATAAAGATCAATATCAATTTATCGGTAAAAGAATCATCTCTTTCTTCTTTCTGCATTTTTTTTTTTTTTTACATCGTTCTCTCTTTCCACACTCGACTGTTACAGTTTAGTTTGCAGATCTGCTGTCACTTTCTTCCAGTAATGGAAAAAGTATTGAGGTTTTTATTTGTATATAACCAGCAATACAACACAATTAAAATGCTTTTTCAAATGAAAATCATGTATTAGTCATGTCATGTAGTAGATTAAAATGTAAACATAATAACATCAACAAATCAAAAATAAAGAATGTTGTCCAATATAACTGGATTAATATTACTGATGCATTGAGAGGTAAGCAGCATTTTAATGTTGCAGCTGATGGAGGTGAAGCAAATTTGAAGTACTTTATATACTCTTGGGGAATTTAACCTATAACAATGCAACATATTTTACAAGAGTGTCTGTGAAATTTGATCTTCAAAGTAGAAAGTAAGTTCTTTAGATCTGAGATAAAAAAAAAAAATAAAAAAAAAATATATAATATTTTATGCTGCAATGTAGTAGAGGGGAAGTAGAAAGGAACAGAAAGAAACAGAAACAGAAAATTCTAAACTACAACATAAGTACAATAAAATTTTATTTAAGCACAGCACTTGAGTAAATGTACGCAGTTAAGAGTCCACCACAGCTTCCTCAATACTCTCTTATGTCTACCGTTACTATCATCCCTCCATCTGAAGCACCTGAAAGATGAACCAAGCCACACAAGACCACCCAGGCACCAAAATCCCAAAGCAAAACTCAATATTATCCATCCTGTCTGGCTCTCTCTGGTCTCACATACATTCTTACTCACAAGCACTAATCAATGAATTCATTATAATTTAGCCTACATTTGTTTATCATCACACCACCTAATGTGAAGGTTGGTGGTGTGTTACGCACAGCATCTCCACACTTGATAACAAACCCAGGTGTGCTAAAGTTGTGGCGCAAAGTGTTAAACCAAAAAAGTTAAAAAAAGACGAGATGTTATCGCTGTCATCTGCATTCAGATGCCAAAGTAGTTGGTATTTTCATCACTGTGTGTGTGTACGTGTGTAAGGGGGGCAGCACAGGTGCAACACACAGCACACACACTGTGTTGCTAATGGCCCAACCCCAGCAAAACCACTGGGTGTGTGTGTGTGTGTTTGTGTGTTGCCATACAGGTGCAATATTGCATGTTCAGTAACTATGAAGTCAACCACAATGCATGCACAAATATCTAGCACAAACACAAGCAATGCCATTACCACTTAGAGACACACGCATGTACACATGCAGACACACACACACGCACGCACACACGCACGCACACACAGTATTTTCATAGATAACTTACTTAAATGAGTCTTCTTGGACACGACGCCTCCTGAGGGAGAAAGAAAAGTTAATGAATCAAAACTAAACAACACACACTGTAAGTTTACAGCTTTACAAACTGGATTACATCTAAGCATCCAGATGTGCATTTTAGAAACAAACAGAACAGGCAGTGTACTCAGGGGTTACACTCAACTCCATATTGAAGCTACACTTGTACTTTTTTTTATACTTCATCTCAGTAATTGTATTACCTGCCAGCACTGTAAAGTACTGTAAGTGCAATTTTTAGGTCCTAACTTGAGCATTTCTATTTTTGCTATTTTAAAACTTCACCTACTTTTTTGAGGGAAATATTGTACTTTTTACTCAAATAAATTTGTCTGACAGGTGGAGTTACAGTATAAAATAATACATAAATAGTTAAAGATTTCAAATAACTACACTGTTAAAGTTTTCATGTTAATGCAACAATAAGAGATCCAATAATATAACACCACACAGACGAGGGATGTTGTGCTTAATGAGTACTTTACTTGTAGTATTTTTAGAGAGTGGTATTTTTTTACTTTTAAGTAAATAATTCAAACATTTCTACCTGTGCAACCTGCCCAGTGGCATGGTTAACTGTAGTCAAGTGACTGACTGCTTACAAAGGCATCAACCATTGTAATGTTCAAATGCAACATCATAATCTTGCATGTAATGAGCTTCATCCAACATAATGTGAAATCTTAAAAATTAAATTAGCAAGGTCTGTCTTTATCTAAGGGTTTAAATAAAACAAACATGAAATGTGAAGGAATTAAACTGTAGCTAATACATATTCAGCTGTGATAAACTCCTTATTGTCAACACCTAAATGGCAGTTTAATGCAGCATTTGCAAAATGCAGTCCTTTTTTAGAATTGTTTTCCAATGTACAATGGCAGGTTGACAGATACGAAGGCTGAGTAATAGTAGAGGTTAAATTAGAGGATCCCTATTTACACTTGTGTGTGTATATTTTATGTTTGTGTGCCGCTTCAGCACATGTACACACAGGAGATAAGAGAAGGGGAAGGTGGGTGTCTGTGAAGCAATAGGTCCTCTTTTTGTCTGCCTGTTTGACCGCAATTGTGAGAAAGTCTGAATTCAGTCAGAGTGAGTAAACGCATGGAGGGTCGGTTCTAAACAGAGGGGTTTATTTCTGGAGTTGTATGTGTGTGTATGTGTTTGAGACATAGAGGTTTGAAGGCACGGCAGATAAGTATCAATGGAAGACGTAGAGCTTTGTCTGGCGCCAGATCAGGCCCTCTGTGGTTTCCCCTGTTTTCCTGCCCTCATCAAATCAGTTTTGCTTCATAAGCAGAAAGTCTGGAATGAAAGCACAGCAGTGCATATACACACGGAAAATCTAAAGAAATGTCAAGACTAACTGAGCAAGTGTTTTAAGGTGATTGCTGAATAAAGGGTAAACAACTATGATGAATAAAATTCAACCTTATCAGAATTAAATAAAAGCATAGTTTCTGAGTGAAAGTGATACATTTTTAAATTTGTTGTTGGGTTTTTAATGTATCCCTGGCCTGAGTGGTATGGAGCATAGTTATTCTGTTAAACAGTTACACAAGCATTACATTAGTATGGTTTCAGTGAAGACGGTAAAGAATGGATGTCCTTCTTTTAATTAGTCAACTACAGAAGTGTACAATAGGTCAATGGGTTCTTGCCTAATCAAAATAAGTTATTATTTTATCTGATGACAAAATTTAAGCTGTTCCTTGATTTTTTTTTTTTCTTTTTTGGTAAGTAACACATTTATCAACAAAAAACAAGCCACATTAAAAGTCACCTGTAACACTTTGAACTACAGGCATTCATGAAACGCGTCACAAATTATTTGAAATCATTAAAGCTGTCTTTGCTGTGGAATGGAATAAAAATGTGAAGTCGGTGGCTTGCGGTGGAAAAAAGGACCTAATGCAGCCACCAACATCTGCGTTGGTAGAAACTAAATGTGACACAGCATAGGCACATTTAGAAAGACATACCTTTCAGGCAGGCCATAAACCCACCACACACTCACCGTACATGACCCTACTGGTTGCAGAGACACCAACATCAACACCACCTATCAGTCAAAATCTCACTATAACGTCTCTACACTCTACACATCTAAGCTGACTGCTGAAGTGACAGTTGCTGCATTACATAACAGCACTGAAGACCACTGAACCCAGACAGTAGGCCGACAACTCTGCCTGAATATAAACTGTGACACGTCTACGGTAGCACCGAACATATACAAAATAATGCAAATATGTTACAGTCAGATAGGGTACATCATTACCAGACCAATGTAACAGACTCTGGAGGAAATAAATACATGAAGGCAGATGATGGATGACTTGATTGATAGGTAATTTAATATCAAAATTTATGTAAAAAAATGATTTACAAAATAATTAGAAAATACAATATATAGCAATAAAACCGACAACAAAAAAAGAACAAGTTACAAATGTATAAATTAAGTTAAAACCGGTGGGGAAGGTTTAGTTGTTTTAGGGTTCAAGTAGATTGTTGACCAATACGTGCAAAAAGTAATATATATATATAAAAAAGATCCCTATACATTTAGAAATAACCCTCCTCTGACAGGCAATATGGTGAAGCTAGATTATATATTCTGTCTTTTTAATTAAAGTAAGAAATGGAAACGTGGAGTGACAAAATGCAATGAGGAGAAGAATTCACACTTTTAAGTTGATTTAAAAAAAAATTGCAGAATCTCTTGTTGTAGAAAATAAAGCTTGACTGTCTGGAAATGTTGGCCTCTGCATTAGTTTAAAGAGTTTTCAAATCCATTGGAAAAAAGGTATTAAAGGTGTATTTAAGAACAGAAAGTATTTTTTGTCCCAAAGAAAATTAATCAAAATGTATCTGTATTAAGTTACAAGAAACTTGCAGACAACTGAAGAGGCTAGATGTTTAAAAAAAAACCATTATGGTTCACAAAGACATACAACTGAATATCACTGTTGCAACAAAAAAACAGCTTTGTTAACTTCGTAAATGGCAGCAGAATAGAAAAGAGCATTGGACCCACAATAGATCCCTGAGGGACACCACAAACAGTCTGTATCCGATGATGAACATAAGTTTCTTCCTAAAAGTAGGAGGAAAAGCAGTGTGGACAGGAGTGTGCCAAAGACTAAACCTTCTGCTTCAGAAAAATGAAACAACACCCACAACAGCCACCAAAACCAAGACACTCATCACTTTAAGAAGAGCCATCTCAGCAGTATGAAACTAAACCACACTGCATCTTCTGGCACTGACTAACAGAGGCACCTAGAATAAAAACCTGTAGTAAATGCTGCCTGTTTTCTGTCTTGTTCTTCCTGTTAGTCTCCTTTTTTCTAATGGTAATATAATACTATTAAATCATGATTAAAGACAAAGCTGTGCCTCTGTATACAAAGATGGAAATGTACTTATTTACTGTTTAGTAATTTATGTTACTTTCTGATAAACCTTGTAGACAGTTTCATCATTTGTATATTTGCTGGCAAAAGTCCAAATTGAAACTTTTGAAAGTGAAGTATATAGGTTATACAGGGTATCCAGCAAATTTATGTTTATGGAAATGTACATCATTGCTGAGTTTTTTAAAGAGTAATTCCAATGCTTGGAGATGTGACAAGAGTCTGAACCAAAAAACAAAACTTAATACATGACTTGAAAATCCTGGTGCAGTGAACAGTTAATTTAAGTGAGATTTAAAATACATAACTCAGACTTTGAATGCAGCACTGTGCATCTGTGATCCTCCTACATTTACTCGAGAGGTGTCCACTCTTCACTTTGCATGCCTTGAAATGAGACAATGTTATTCAAATAATTATCCCCGTGGCAGTAGGCAAACTCTAACAAACTATGTCGACATGCTAAGACAGTATGAGGGCTGTGCAGTGGGTTTCTGTGACAGAGGGACAGGCTCTTCCACTGACTGCCAATGGTTTGTTTATAGCCAGGGAGAGGCTCTGAATAGAAAAGCATTGAACAGAAACAGAAGCAAAAATAAGAGCTAATCCCCATGGATTACTCCAGATTACTGCCATTCTTACCCACTCACAGCACCTTAACCACATCCGAGTAAAAGAGATGAGGAGGGTTACTAGGGTGAAGATGGATGCGAGTGGAGGGAGTTAAAACATGGGGAGACAGAAGAAGAGTCAGATGGTGCAGGAAAGGTGAACAGATTGAGATAAAGAGTGAGCAAGGATGGAGGGAGTGGGTGAGAGTGAGCACTGAAGGGCATGCTGGGAAATAAGCATAGTTTGGTGTAAAAGAGGGAATGACATAAAGACACAAAATATCACGACACAAGATATAAAACTAAAAGTCAGCTAAAGCTATTCAACAAGTTGCTTTTTTCAGGCAGTGAATCTACACTTCAAATGGCCCTGCACGTGCTACAGCAGTTTAAATGTAATCTGCAGAATAAAATCTCACTGATGGGTCCTCTTACCTCTTTTGATGGAGATGTCAGCGGGGGGCACGTCAGGCTTCTCATATTCCATAACTCTCCTGTCAAAACACCAGGTGGCCCTACACACTCACACTCACTTTTCACACACCAACACACACACACAAACCACAGAAGGCTGCTAAATCAGTCGGTTTTGAAATCCACTTGCAGCCATTTGAATTATATGGTAATGTCACCAAACTCTGGCTCATGCTACCTGTTGGTTGTTCTAGCGCTCGGGCCGCCGCAGGCATTTGAAAACGTGCATTGCCATCTCGCCTACTTCCAGTCTTTACAGCGGTTCCCAAAACTCGGCCGTCATCTTCACAGCCTCTCAGCCGGTCTCCCCTGTTCAACAGTACACCTCTTCTTGTGTGGTTGTTATGAAATAAATTGGTTCCCCCCGTGGCAGCAGCAGCGGTGCGGAGAGTGCAGCTGGACTGGCCGGCCGTACACAAGCCGTGCACCAGCCACTCTCACCCCCTTCCCTGCGCTCTCCGTGCGCCCTGACCGTCCCAGGCTGGAGAGAGTTATGTCACCGGCTGTTACGTAATAGCAGCGGATCGGGTTTTGCTTTGAAGTGCTCAGTTGAGAAATATAATCCCATGTTGCTGCCACAAATTTCCGCCACACTAATCGAGAAAATACAACACATCGTGGAGACATTTGGTTCTTAAGGCCTGTTCACGGCTCCGTGGAAATAATGTTTAAATAAAATCAATTTTCATAGGCTGGTATAATTTTAGTGTCTTGAATTAACTGCAGGATTCTGCACATCCAATATAGCAATATACGTAGGAAGTTATTTCAGTGATAGTTTGCAATGCCTCACTTTAAAAGGGGTAGACATGAAGAAAACGATGAATAATCGATATGTCTTCTCGGTTTACATCATTGTGATGAACGCTCCTCTATGACACGCTTACATTGAGAACACACGTGCTGAACTGTCCTATCCATAACTAAGTAGGCTACGTTAAGCTTACTCAAGTAGACAAGTACTTCAATTGAATAGCATAATTTCATTTTTTACACGCACACATACATACACATACATACACATACACACACACACACCTAAGTATTGAACTGTTAGCTAACTCCACTACATTTATCTAAAAGCTAGATTTGGTTACTTTAATACAAAATATATGAGTTTTAAAAGTTTTTTTTTTAAAAAACGTGTTTTAAATGTAATTTAGATGTTTGAGCTGCACTGTGCAGAAGGACATCACAACTGGTTTAGAAGTCAATTCTGGCCCACTCCGCAACTTACACAAGAGTGATGTGGAAACCTAAAGGCTGTATCATATAATAAGAATTGTATTTCATTATGTAGAAGGCATCTTGTATTCAATGGTTACACTTTTAAAATATAATCAGATTCATAATGTAGATTCTATGTTTTTAATGAAGGATAAGGCGTAGACATCGTTTTAAGAGCCTTTGTCAGATAACCAGGCACAAATTGTTATAAGCAGAGTATTTTTTTTTTTATCATTGAATAGAGAGAAGCATTGTGCAATGCTGTTTTTAGACTTTAAGTACATTTTTACCATATCAATCTATTGTTGCCTTAAATAAAACTGAGCAGGTTAACCATGATTCCTCCAACACAGGAATGTGCCTGGCTGTTAAATATCAATAAAATAATCATGCTATTATGTCCCAGGATCAGCATGTTTCTTCGCACACAAGTTGTCATAACTGTTGATTTTGTCTCACCAAGTGTAAAAAAAACAAAAAAAAAAATAAAAAAAAATAAAAAAAATCCTCGTAAAACAGAGGTTGTGAACCAAAATGTTTAATTTACCTGATTAGTTTTCTCTCAAATTACTAATTGATAACTATTGCACTAAACTTTGGTATATTTTTGGGGGTAAACCGACTGTTACTGATATTGTTGTTAATTGAAATCCTGAACAGTGTGTCTTAGTTACAGATCACACTCCTCTCTATGTTGGAAGAAAATCTGTATGACAAATTCAAACCTTGCATGACAAACATTTCAATACCATGGGAATGTGAAACTGTTCTCCCTCAAAAAAAAAGTTGAAAGCCTGTGGCCCCTGAGCTGCTACAGTGGACAGAGGTTGTTGCAGGTGGTTTTAACTGAAAGTGGAAAACAACTGCCTCTCACCCCATCCGCTTCCTCAAACCCAACTTGACCACATGACACTATAGGGGAAAAGAAAAAAAACTGCTGGTGTTCATTTGTCCTGCACTCACACACAGGCACACACATACGCACGCACACACACACACACACACACACCACACACCATAGAGGTTTTAAAGGTAGCATTTCCATCTGCACTTTACTGAGGTTAAAGACGTGAGGGGCCCTCAGAAGACCACTGGGCCTGAACTGTGAAGAGCCCATATACTCAGAAACCACAAATCGGACCAAACTGTGTGAGAAGTAAAGTTAAATGCAGTTGCAAGTGTGTGGATCTTGTAGTGTAGTTGTAAGCAATATTTCTTTCCTGAACAAAAACATATTCACCATCTCCTGTTAATGCGCAAACATTTCTTTACATAAAATGGACGTAGTACAGATTAATGCTGGAACTGTCACATTCATTTCTACGTGTATTTAGATATTGGAGGGCATTTTGTTAAAAATAAAACTTGCAAAGGAGTAATATTAATAAATGGCAGGAAGCTGTACGTCAAATAAATCAGTGGATTTCATCCGAAAAAAGCTGAAAACAGAAGGAAACATTAAGAATGTAAATTAAAAAAAACTCCTTTCTCTTTGAATATGGCAGAATTAACAGTAGATGTCACTATCTCAGCCACTTTGGCTCCATTTGACAATTGTGGGGGGACTCAGCTTTTAGTTGTTGCTGTTTCCATTTAAGCAAAATTGAGCAAGAAGTTGTCAAATTATAGAAAAAAACATATACAGTCTGATGTTATATTTGAACAATGAAATCATGCCTTCTAAGAAAACTTGAAGCCATATATTTGTATACTTTGGTGTCATTTCATAAGTGTTCCACACCCATAGCATGAAAATAAAGTAGAAATGTCCTCTAGTCAACATGTCAAGCATAATGTGAGCCTCAGTGTTGGTATGAAAGTGTTAGTATGAATGTCAACATTGCACTCACATGTATCTTTTATGGTCCAGTGTAAAAAAAAATTCAATGGTGGCTTCAACCTGTAGTCAGTACAGTATGTGACGAATCCAAAACAGTGTTTTATATTCTTTCCGGTGTTTATCATAAATGTGTTATTTTAGAATCACAGACTGCAGCAGCACAGATCTCTGTGATGTGGACAGTGTTACTTTTTATGGAGTACTGTAGCATGCCTCAGTCATTTCTGAATGTAGGAACATGTTAGAAGTGTCGGATATGAACCAGCCAACAAACAAGACGACAGCGTGATGATTTTGGTTATGAAGCCCTTTTATCTTCATTGTCACAATATTCTCAGGGCATGCAAATCTGCACCTCACATTTAAATAGAACCACATCCACCATGTGCACGGGCACAGTTAACAACCCACACCTGAAAATCAAAACTAAAAGGGTAACATTTTTGATGTAGGAGGCACCTGACTCTATTCTATTAGCTGATATGCTACACTTATTAGATATCTGCAGTGACAGCAAAACTTGGGTTTCAACAAGAATCCAAACATCTGTGAAGAGTATCAGCTACAGACAAAACGCAGCCCATGACATTCTGCATTTATTCTTGACAAAATAATAATATGCCCTAAACCTTGACTCTTATCAAACATAGTAATTTAAGTACCAATTAAACCTTAGCATACGATATATATACATATATATATATATATATGTATATATATCGTATGCATTTAAATCATCATGTTTTTTCACTTGGGGCAATTAGAAATGGTGACGAGTGTTTTTTGGCAAAAACCTATGCACAATACAGTAACTTAAAAGAATATCTTTCATTGAATGTAGATGCAGTTCTACATCCGATTCAACATCCAGTTTTTAGAAGCACAAAACTACTACATTAACAAAAGAAGCAAAACAATTCCATTTTATTTCCTGTTGTAAACCATTTAATTTGTTGACAAACAGCATGTGGTTTGTAAAATGTGTACAGTACCCTTAAATAAGGCTTTACACGAAGAAACAAAACAATCATGTACATGTTGAGTAATAAGTTCAATGTTAAAGGCCCTAATGTTCCAGAAAACTATAAATACTGTCAAAGTTACAACAAATAACCCTGAATATTTTGTTCAGTAAATAAGGTTTAGATATGTACTGTGTATGTGTTAGTAACACTAAGCAGATGTGGTGAAGTCAAGATGCTTCCTTAAAGTTGAACTGTTACTGCTGTTAATACTATATTAATTAATGATAACAGATCAACAATGTCATTTAGAGAAGTTGCTCTCAGCTCAGCTGAAAATTAAGTACACCCCCCCAAAAAAATACCCCAAAGTAACGACACACTCACACATTCAGTGCACTCTCACACACGCACACACACTTGTTTTGGCCACCGCTTGCTGAGTGTGGCAGGCGGACGTGTTTGCGTCACCCTTCCCGTAGTAGATGGCTGACGTTGATTGACAGAAACAGTGCTGCATGTGAGGGATGAAAGAAAACAGAACAGTTTTCAGACAGAAGGTCAAAGAACAGAACGATGATTTAACTACAAGCTTTCTTTCACGTTGACGTGTCTATCAGGCACGCTGTGAGTATAAAAAGTGTACCTGTTGCTTCTGTGTGCAGTTTGGAGCCATCGTTGCTGGTCAGTTTACACGAAACACACATTTTTCTGCCTTCCTGCTTGTCCAGACAGGATTCAATCAACACCGTACTTCCCAGTGGAATGGGGCTTGGGACAAGACAACTGTTTGTTAGGGTGAACTGACCATGAATGATAACTGTTATACAGTATATTGATGTTTGTGCTTGTGCTTTCTGACACACTTAATGGAATCATTATTATAATCATCATTTTGATACGTTGGTTAAGGCGAGCAGTTGTTAGTCATTGAATGTTCATCTCAAATGATCCCAAGAAAATATCTGTTGGCCCTCCGGTGACCACAATAAGTGAACCAGAGCATCTGGGGTTAACACACAGTTGTTGCACATAGCTGAAATAAATATTTCCTTTGTGAACTGAATTGTCTGTGACATCATTTGATGTCAATCTACTTAATACTAGCTCTGAGCAAGGAGACACTTTCATAAATTACATGCAGTCTTATGAAGGCACTCTGCACCACCTGACCAGCACATTAATAGTGCATTAAATCCTGCACACAGCTAAATATCTTCCACATACATAAATGAGACTCTAATATCTAGAAAATTTGTGTCAATCATCATACAAAAAAAATTAAAAACTAGCATTTTCAGTATGCTACATTTTGTTGTTGTTTAAATGTTTAAACTTTGCTGCAAAACTTCTCTTAATCAGATTCATTGATTCTTCTAGACTAAATAAAAAAAATGTAATGATACAACAAAGCAAGTAGTACTTGTTAATGAAAATTTCTTATTTTTGTACCTGCGGTAGTTAATGTTGAGGTTGGCAGTCATAACAGGTCCAGAGAGTATAGCGGCATGAGATCCTGCCACAGTATCAATCATGGTTGCTATCGCCCCCCCGTGGACATGTCTGGAAACATACACATTATCGTTTACACGTCAACTACAAAGTTCAAAACGAGTGAGGTTTAGTGAAGTATGAAGATTTAAAATGAGCCCATTTTATGAAGTCATTCTGTTTTCATTTTGATTATTTATTTTTGGCAGTTTGCCTTTAATGGTAATCTGATGGTAGAACGGCAGACAGGAAATTAAAGGATAGAGAGAGAGGGAAATGAGAATAAAGGACCATGCAAATCAAACTGTGGACTCTGTCCATTCATCTTCTGAATGGACAGAGCCACAAACTACCATCAAACTACCTTATATCAGACCAAGACAGTTTTTTGGTTTAAATGTGCAAATGTATTCAAGAGAATATTTCTGTGCTGTTTTGTATTAAGTCCAGTTAAAACAACATTTTATAACTTTTTGCTGAGTAGCAGCAACAGCGACCTCTGTAGCCACAAGTGGTAATCACACAATATCATAATTTCAATACAAACAGACAATCTGGCTGTACACTCATGTCTAGTCAGAAAAACATGGGAAGTTAACAAAAAGAGCAGCTCGTCAGCTAAATGACCCTGATAAAACTTTTTCTCCTCACACGTGATGCAAATTTGGGTGGCAAGCTGGCCAAGATAACAGGACAGCAACCAGTTCATGAGCACTTATTACCAGTGCCGAGGTCCGAGTGTGTTATCTAGCAGGTTTGCTTACATTATCCAGAGAGGTAGGCAGTCAAATTGACCTCACTTGATGATCAAAAACTAGCAAGTTGACAACTTAACATAGCAAAACTAGCTAATATGACTTATTAGTTCAACAGCAAGAAGGCCAGCTTCGGCATCTTATATTTTGTATAGTTCTCGCCAACAACTGAGAGACAGTTTGAGATTTAGTGAAATCCAGCCTCTTGCTCCGTCTTTTTCTCTTCTTAGCTTCCCTCTGCCATGATGTCTTTATTTGAGAATACTGAGCTGTTTTCTCATGGCTAGCTGTACACCTTCAGCTGATGGTGTGTGACGTAGAGGCGTAAAGAATTACACACTTCGCAAGAGACTCAATCAACCCAAGTAAAAAAGAGCAAGAACCCTAAACCAAAACAAATAATTTTGAAGCTGTTAGTTTAACAAAAAAAAAAACACTTGCATAATGTTTATTCTTTTTCAGGTTCTGTTTAATTTATTTAAGTATATCTATTGTTTTTATTTTTAATTTATTTTTTGGTAGAAGTAATGCAGAGGTTAAATCTTAGGTACATACCACAGTCAGCTATAAACAAACTTGTAAAACACCAACAGTTATCTCACCCTGGTGGCCCCTCCAGTAGGTGTCCAGCCTGGAAAATGCACACACACCTCTGTTCCTCCTCATTCACAAAGAGAACATACTCAAATGCTGCCCCCGATTCTCGGATGTTCCTGGTAAAAAGACGAGCTTTTGACTGGATTATTTTACTGAGATACACTCCGCCTGATAGGAAAAACAAACAAACAGGTAAACATTCAGCAGCCCAAGCAAAAAAAACAACAACCAACAACAACAAAAAACAGGTGCAAGTAGGAGATGTAGAAATGTTTGAAGTTAAACCTTTAAGACTGACAACCGGATTATTGCCCCATCCCATCATCATGCTCACTCTGTTTCATGAACAAAACAAACAAGCAGAGAGACAGACAAACATCACAGTCGGCACTTGTACCTGGAACAAACTTGAGGGAACGATTGAAGCTCGGAATTCTCTTCCACGGCCCTCCCTGCTTCCCTCCTGCCTCTGTCTCCACCTCACATTGGATGTCATAGTGCTCATACAACCGCCTCATTTCTGCGCTCCACGAGGAGTTGGGAAGGCTGAAGTCTCGAGGCTTGAAAGAAAAGAGTGATGGCAAAGTCTGCAAACAGGGAAATGCATTACAAACTCAGTTAATGGTGGAATAATAGGAACACGCAAAAGTAATCTATTTAAACTCACCTGTGGATCAATGTGAGGGTACTGGTTTGTCAAATGTTTAACTGTGCCCCCCAAAAAGATAGTATATTATTAAATGTTATTTATAAACTAGGAGTGTGAGGAAATATTGATACTCTGTGTGTGTTACACGATGAAATCTCAAAACTATCAATGCAATCTGGAGCGAAACATGCTGCCCAGTGTTAGAAAACTCTGTTTCAGTAGCAGGTCATGGGTCCTCAAACAGGATAAGGCCCCAAAACACAGCTAAAATCATCCCTGAATGGCCAAGAACAAAACATGGGACTATTCTGAAGGGGCCCTCTATGAGTCCTGGTCTCAATCCTACCAAACCCACATTTCAGAAACTCATAAATACTAAATATATTATTTCAAACAGGCTTGATCAGACAGATCCTTCTGATCCAAAATGCTGCCGACAGGGTTACAACCAGGATAAAAAAAAAAAATTAAAAAAAAAAAGTAATCATATAACTCCAGTATTCAGATCACTACACCGGCTTGCAGTTTTTCAAAGTATCACTACAAAGTCCTACTGTTGGTTCACAAATCCCATAACAGTTAATTATCAGATCTCCTAATCCAGTACGACCCCCCCTGACCTCCATTTGATTCTGGATTAATGATTGTTCCAAGAGTGAAACCTAAACATGGTAAATGTGGAACAAACTGCCAGAAGAGCCAAAACTACACTGACCACTTTTAAATATGTCTAAAAGATAAGACCTACCTGTTTACCACTGCTTTTAAGTGATATCTCTGTCGTTGATTGTGGCGTGCTTTCAATTGGGCATTACTTTGACAGTTGTTTTTTTTTATCACTTGTTGTCCTTGTATTCTGTAAAACAGCTCGTGTTGCCTGTAGGTATGAACTGTGGTAAATAAATCTGCCTTGCCTTTTTTTTTTTTTAAGTCATGTTAATCTGTCTGCTCTAATTTATTTATAATTCTATTCGGCTGCGGGGAAAAATACAGTCACACCATTACAGAAACTTCTGGAAGAAAGGAGTTGTGTGTGTGTGAAACCAGAGGCAAACAAATAAAACCAGTTTCACAAAAACCCATCTAGTCATTTCAAGCACTTTCGTGAAAACAGTATATTATTCCACCTACCATCATGGTCCGTACAAAGTTGGTCCTGAGTGAGACGCTGGCAGACGGACGCATGAGTGGAGTGGACAAGAATGGGAGTGAACCAAGGCTCTGGAAGACCTTTAGTATCCGACCAAGGGATCTTGCCATCTGTACACTGTTTGAAAGCTGCCCAGGAAGTGATTCTTGATACCTAATAAAGTGCAACGCCGGTTCAGGATTACGAGGTGGTTGTCAAACGCTTCGTTAGCAGTAAAAACCGAGCGGCTCCGTAACAGTTCTTCAGCATGTTTAACACGTTTGTGTTCGGCTACCTCTGAAGACACCAACACAACCTACCGCGTCTCTCTACGAATATTTTACCGGTGACTTTCATGTGTCACCCGCATCATCGCTCGTCAACTTCCGGTACGAAGGATTTTTCTTCTTCTATTGGTGTTTTTTTTTGGTTTTTTTTGGCAGTTGGCAAACAGCTTCCGGGTGCTTTACCGCCGCCTATGAATCTGGAGTATGTACTAAAGATTTAACCTCTTATTACTTCTGCCCCCAAAAAATTGTATTACATTAAAACTTCTGTAATTTAAACAAAGGTCAAAGGGTCATGGTCTGAGCCCTCCTTTCCCATTCTTGTGAATGTGTTTTTTAGGAAGGCCTTGAGAGACTTGAGAGAAATGAGAATACCCAACTGTAAAAACAAAAACAACAAAAACAACAACAAAAACCTGATAGCTATACAAGTGTAGAGCAAGTACAAAGATACTCAATAATTTGAACAAAATGCATTAAAAAAAAAAAACCACTTCATAAAATGTTAACACCCTCAGTCTTAATCCTTTGTGCTGCACTAGAGGGAGTCAGAGCAACATGCAGCTGAACTGGTATCATTTGATCATTTGAGTTGTCTCTCCAACCTATCAAATCAGAGGTTAACAGATTAATATGTTTTGAACACATTGCATTTATTTTCTAACCTGTTAAGAATTTATGAGCAGGGAGAATATAAAGGGTCCATCTAATTCCAAGGTTACCATATTATAAAGGTTGGAAAGATGATATGTTTATCTGAGTGACAGTTAATTCAGTGTTTTACTCAGCCAGTGTTTTTCACACTTGAACATAAAAGAACGGGTATATTAACGATTCCTAGCAGGACTTCAGATATTAATTTGATGATCTTGTACTTTTCCTGTCACTCGGGTTTCATCACGGGTCAAGGCATCTAAAACAAACGCTGTATATGCCTCAGATCTATACAATATCTAGTTATCAGTTCAATCAGGGGAAGCCATTATTGGTAGGAACTCCACATGACAATAAAGTTAATTTATTTGAATCCAATAGAATTTTACAGAGAAATGGTCATAACATACCAACACAATCACATTACAAAATGAAATAAAACTGCAACCCTATTCCACATGTCTGGACCACTTGCCCTATGCAGACATTTTCCTTTTCTGGACATCCGTGCTATTACAAAATATATACTGACACACAGAATGCTTTGTTAAAAAAAAAAAAAAAAAGTTAACCCTCAGTGTTTGTGTTGACTTCATTGTGGTGCTTCATTTATTCCACACAGCTTTCTGCAAAATTAAAAAAAGAGAAAACAACTTTTAATTCAACAATCAGAGCCCTGACATTATAAGGCCCACCATCATTTATTTATACAGCCATGAGTGTGGTTCATGTGGTTCTGCTCTGTAGTGGGATGAGTCTCCAGTATAATGCTAGGTCAGGTGCTCACTAATGTTTTGGACTGCTCTACAGGACCACACAGTCTTTATTCTTGAGGATGCGAGTAGGTGTTTCAAATCTTACCGTGCTTCCTCCTTGGTTGTATCTGCAAAGGTACAAATGGCTCTGTCTCGATCCAAAACCTGTTGTTTCAAGCTCTGAATGTCCTTCTGAGCCTTACTTTTAGCTACTTCGTGCTCAGCTGAGAAAATAACAGAGAAACAAACAAATGAGAGTACAAACGAAATATTCCTATTTTAAAATGTTATAAATTGGTGACTTGAGGGTAGAAAAAACCAACAGGTTTTCACTGCTATTACAAAGACATGTTAATAGCAGCTGAATGAGATTTAGATCTGCTTGGTTTAGCAATGTGCAGATCAGTGACTGAAGCTAAACAGAAGTCTAATTGGAGCTCTGTAAAGTGCCATCACATCTAGTGCCATTGATTTCTCGTCATCAACATTAAATCTCAATACAAGACAGACAGGAATCTTGGCTCTTCAAAGATTTGAATGGGATGACATTAACCCACCCTCTGACTTTTCCAAATGCCAACAGAAGGCGTGGAGACAGTGCGTTTGTCTTATTCTCTCTGTCTGTCTGTCTGTCTGTCTGTCTATCTATCTATCTATCTATCTATCTATCTATCTATCTATCTATTTGTTTAGAGTGGATATCAGATCAGAGAGGTGAAACAAAAAGCTGCCTCACCTTTGATTTTATGAAAGTCTTCTACCATCTCTGCCTTCTTCAAGTCTGTAAGTTCCTGATAGGGGAACATGGGAAAGTTTATGTCAGCAAGTTTGACTGATATACAAGTAGAAAAAAAACAGAAATATTTAAATGTAACAGAATACAGAGATGCAAGTTGATCCTTACACAATGTCAGTAGCCTATCATATGTATGCATCTTGGAAAGTGATAGCCTAATGCTTTAACATGCAGTGCGTACACGAAACCCCCAGCTGTGAGTAAAGCTGGAGGTTGTGTATGTGTGTGCCTTGCCTTCTCCTTGTTGCAGGTCTGCAGATTTGTATCAAGGTTCTGCACCGTCTGCTGCATTCCTTCCTTTTTCTTGTTCAGCTCATCTATCTTTGCGTTGGTAGGCGACAGCATTGTCTTCAGCTTTTGGATATTGGCTTTCATCTCGTCGATGGTTTCCTTTTTATTCTGGACCTCAGCCGAGTTCTCCAACATGCGAGATTTCAGGTTACGCAGGCTCAGCTCCTGACGAGCGGCCTGGAAAATCAGTCCGATCATTACGATCACGCTCAACCCCACTAAAGCCACCACCATCTTCATCTTGGTCAAGGCTGGATCGACGAGGGGGCAGACAGGTGGATCACTTATTCATCCCAGGTCTCCTGCCAACCATGTGAGCGTGTCCCCTCGAGTTCAGTTCTTCGCAATGACAAGGAAGTTTAACCTGCTGAACCTGCTGACTGCGGAACCTGCTGAACCAACTGGGCGTGACGAACCACCTGCTTCCTCTTTGCTCTCTCCCTCTGGTTGGCGCGCACTTCTAGAAACACCTTGAATGTATTTGCATAATGATCATGTTAGTTTTCTTGAATGTCTTCATTGTTGCTGTCTGGTTTGAACCATTAAAATGAGACATGTTCCCTTAATCTGTGAGGCCAAATGTTTTTTAACTTGTAATATTTGGACTTACAACAAAGCATTTTTTTTTTACTGTGGTGTACTTTTTACCTGAATGTTTCTTCCTTCAGTCTCGAAATAAAGTTAAGAAATGAGGTCTTTGCAGCACACAGCCTATTTGTCACACTATCTTCCCTCTCTCACAGTAGCTCCCCACAGATTTAAAACATAGTGTGCCCTTCTTTATCTATTGTCACATTTGACCTGTTTGGAGCTAATAAAGTTCGAACTGATCAAAGTGCGCAGGACAGGTGAGCAGGTACAACCTGTTCCTCTTTGGAGCGCAGAGGGCGTTTTTCTCGGGGGACTGCTGCGCAGCTCAGACTCAACACAAGCTAATGTGTGTTTAATTCAAAAGCGCAGGTGAGTCAGCCTCCGACTGTGATCAATGAACGTTACTTTACCAACATAGAGAGGTATAACCCGTTTGGACAGCTTTGCCTTCAGCCTGACTCTGGCCTCCCCATGGAAGTTCAAGACGCGGCGCTGTGACACCTGTACAGAAGAAGAACCATCCACCATCAGAACAAACACCCCACACACGAAAGGAAAGCTCAGCTCGTATAAAGATGAAGGTGCAGGTGTTGTTGCCTCTGACAATATTCGTATCCCTCGCTTTGTTGGGGGTAATCAAATTACGGAAAAAGGAGCACGAGCGCAAGATTAGACTGAACAAGTTTAATGAAATCAAACTGCGGGTGACCCTCGACGTCCTGGACGACATTCAGAATGAGAAGAAAGAGACGGAGAGCCTGCTGGAAAACAACCAGGGTGTGCAGAAACTGCTAGAGGAAGAATTGAACACGCTCCGGGACAAAGTAGAAGACACAAAGGGTTACGTGGACAAGTGCATGGGAGATGAGGTGAGAAGCAGCAGAGAGACTATGAAACGTGTTTTAGTTCACGCACAGATATAGAAAATGGTGTCAGCTTAAAAGACAATTAAACGTGAAACAACTAAAGGAGTAATTTTAGACCTGGGGAAGGGTTAAATAGGCAATAAAAACTAAATTAAAATTCAATACACATTAATAAGCTTGTAAATGGGTCCAACCAGCTCTATATCGGTGTTATGTTTGTAACTATATCTTTATATTTATATTATTATGTTATAATGATATCTAACTCTAAGGGGACAATAGCTTTTACCGTGTCTAAGAAGAACCCGCATAACCTGTTTGAAATGGTTTGGACATGCATGTCTTCAGCATCTGTCAAAAAACAACCTGGCTTTACTTCTGTAAGAACAGGGACTGAAACTGCATTAGTGCCTACAACATTTCCCTGCGTACCATATTGTTTATAAACGGCAGTGTTTATTATTCAAATTATGTAAATGAATGTAGGCCCACTGTCCCTGCATGTACACATATGGCAGGTCTTAGCCTTAAAGGGCTCACTACCACCACTGACATACAAATACCAGAGGAAGATGCTATCAGTTATATTAAATGACAAATATTATCTTTCCTTTTCTGTTCTTGGCTCTACTGCTGCAGATGTTTTGTTCATATTCTTAAAAATTAAACTTCTTAAAATGGCAGTAAGAATGGAGACAGAAATGTATTGCACTCTTTATTTGTGGTTTATTCATGGCAAATTTAAATCAAAAATCACGCTCACTCATTTGCTGCTCTCCATGAACCATTTGTAAAAAGTTGATCCGATGGCTTCACTGTGGATTACGGTGATGAAAACATAGTCCTCCCAGGGCACAGAAAACAGGAAAATGACTCAAAGTGTCTTGTGCAGCAAAGTAAGGAGTGAAAAGAAAAAGAACAAGAAGTAAACCCTCATACTTCATGATGTCACACTGTTGATTTATCTAACCTTTTGACAAAAATGTTTTAATATTTACTGTGAAAGTCCCAGAATTGCCAGTTGCAAGATGAGCAGAGAAGATTTCTGGAACAAACTAATTTTTGTGTTGCTGTGATTATCTTTTCCACTTGCAGAAAACAGAAATAGACAAGCTGGTAAAAGCAGAGTCAGATTTGAAAAATCTGAAAGGTAAGTAATGCTTTATTGGCTTCAATGTTTAAAGCTGTCATGTATATGTTCAGTGGGAGACCATTTTCTCTCTTTTATCAAATGCATGCTGGTTATTCTCATCCAGTCAAAATTTTTTTTAAACTTTTAATCAGTGAAATGCTTACAATTCCCTATGTTCTATGATAACACTTACAGATGAATTGGATAAGGAGAGGAGCAGCTGGCAGACAGAAGAAACAGCACTGAAACAGAAAATAGCTGAACGGAGTCCAGTGTGTGACTTTTTGAAAAAAGATGCACAACTACCAGGGTATGGTTACTATTTTATTTTACTTAAATCTGCAGAGTGCACTCATAAATCCATAATGATATGTATGCACATGTTGCTCACTGCATTTTCTGTTGTCAAACTTCTTACTGTCTTAAAGAAATATGTGTGGTACTCAAGCGGTTGGTGAGGCTGCTAAACAAGAAGAGCCAAAGGCAGAGGCCCCTAAACAAGAAGAGCCAAAGGGAGAGGCCCCTAAACAAGAAGAGCCAAACGGAGAGGCCCCTAAACAAGAAGAGCCAAAGGGAGAGGCCCCTAAACAAGAAGAGCCAAACGGAGAGGCCCCTAAACAAGAAGAGCCAAAGGGAGAGGCCCCTAAGATTAAATAAAGTATTGCTACCTGTGTTTTCTGCTGTACAACCCTTCATCTTTTATTGAAACACAGTTGTTGATTCAATTAACTCAGATTCAACACTTTTTCACTGGATCAATAAGTGTGCTTACAGGGACACAAGTTTTCTGGTTCAGAGATGTTCACATGGAACACACGGAAATCTGGTTATGCATATCCCAGAATACACGCTGATTACTGCTTGCTGTTTGCTGAATCACCTGTGATATTTACAAACACAAAGTGGAAGTTTTGAATTGATCAATCTGACAGACTTGTAGTCAAAATTTCTATGCTTATTCCCATTTTAAACAATTTACGGTGCAGTGGAACCTAACCTCAGTTTAGGCCGGGGCTTTTCTGTGTGGAGTTTACATCTTTCTCCCACCATCCAAAGATGAAATTAACCTAACATACATATTAGATTTTTGGTGATTCTATATTGCCAGTAGGTGTGAATGTATGTGTGTCTGCTTCTGTATGTCTTTCTGTGTTGGTTGTGTGATGGACTGGCAATCTGTCCAGGGTGAACCAAAAGTCAGCTGGAATAAGCTGCAGCTTCCCCTTGACCTTGTTCAGGATAAAGCATTTATAGATAATGGGTGGACTGAGTGTAATTAACCCTTCCATTACCAAAGACAATTGCTGTAGAAGTCAGATATTTCCCTGTTCAGTTGGCTGGAGTCTGTAGGTAGTCAATAGCCTTCAGAAACCTTGAATACCTGAAACAGTATATTTCTGAATATTCCAGCCAGAAAATCTGTGTTTCTCAAAACTGGGATATGCAGATGTCTGAAATCAGGATGTTCACATGCAATAACACAAAAAACAGGATACATCAAAAACCCAATCATAACCGGTATGTTCCTGTTTGCGTAAACACACTCACTGTCACGTGCTCAAGGCATTTCTTAAAATTAATATCATATTGCTTAATATTGCTTTTCGATATCATTTTTATTTTTATGCAACAGAAATAAACTAAATTAAGATACATTTAAGATAAACATTAAGATTAAGATACACTGCTGTGGACTAACTTGGTTTAAAAAAAGATTATGCAATATCTTGTCTGTAATGTACTTGAGTTGAAGTTTAAAAAAACAAATCAAATACATCATAAATTACCATTTAACATACACGTGTCTCAGTATGAGGGAGATTATTTCTATAGTGTCATTGTGAAGTCTCCACAACAGTGCCTCTTTTTATTAACGGGTAGAATAATAAATCAAATCATTTATTTAAATGCTTATAGAAATACCACAATGCAAAATATACTCTATTACAAATGTAGAGTAGTCACAGACCATTATTGAACCTTATATGTATTCATGTGTAAACAGAATTTTAATGCTGTAGTTGGTCAATGAGGAGATCATTGTTATCCTTTGTATGTAAAGTCTCTAGCTGTCTAATATTTATCTCTGAAATGTGGAGTACTTTAAAGATGCATACAATGAAAATGTCTGAGTTGTACTTGAGTGAGTTCAGTGTTTATTTACATTCCACCATTGCACACCAATAGCAAGTGTTACCCCTTGTTGAATGTAGATTTTTTTTTTTTTAAGAATGATTTACCGTTAAATGGATGTGACACAGGATGCATGACTGTTAGTTCTCTCAATAATTACCAAATGTATGCAGATGATTTGATGATTTTCTGCTTATATATTGCTGGTTTTTAGCAGTTATTGTGGGTTTGTTCACAGTATGATATGGATTTTGACATTAAATATAATGAAATTAAGAAAAATATTATCATCGTTAGAGGTAAGGAAGACAGGCATGTTTTGATTTCTTTCGACTGCCTTTAAAGGTTTGTCATGGGGTTAAATATTTAGCCCATTACATCACCATTACTCTTTCAGATGAAAAGGATATTTATAGACAGTGACACATGCACATGTTGGTTCATGAATGTAGTATGTGTACAGTGATTCTGAAGTCCTCTCTCTTTAAAGCTTTCTGTAACCCCCTGTATAGTATGACTACCCACATGTGACGTAGCTACAGAAAAGGCAGTTTGCAGAAACTCACGGTAGCTCAGTCTATGAGGCTGCTGCTGAAAGCCCATCGAAGCTGCGGCACAAGCCAGATGTTTGCTAATGTCAGTGCACCCACCAGCACATCTGTAATATAAAATCTTATAGATACTATGTGTTTAGGTAATCCAATTGATTTAACCATCCTGAACTAAGCTCAGTGAGGCTCAGTCACTAGTGTTCATGTCCGAATGTAAATGCTTGATTACTGTGGAACATTTTATTTTATTTTTATTCTATATCTTCTGGTTTCTATTTTTATGTTTTTAATAAAGTATGAATTGAATTGAATTGAATTGAATGTGATATATAAGTGTATACGGCGGGTAAAGGTTTCAACCAAACATGAGTCTTTCTCTTGTTATTCGTGGAGGACAGAAATGTTATCAGTGTTTGACAATGCTCATCACATACTGTACACAATAACCAGGGTGTGGTGCTTAGCAGACACGCGGTTGTGAAATACAAACAACATATATCTTGGTTGCACAGTTAATGATTAATGCATGAAAAGCAGAAAGAAAGCAGAATGCTCTACATGCTGTATAGTGTGTATTTTTTCTCACCAAAGAATGCAGAAGTCTTCTTTTCACAACTCCATAAATTGAGTTTTTGTTTCTATATTTGTTTTATATTTGACTGCATGTAAATAGGTAATGTTAGAAAATACAAATTACCTAATGAGAAAGAGGAAGAAAAAAGCAAGTGAGAGTCTCACACTATTTCTTTTCAGTTTCACCATTTAACTTACAAACCATCAGTACCTCAGATTTGTGTCTTTTTCTATGTGCACGATGCTTCTTGGCCTTTAGTTCTAGTTTCAGTTATTTTTTTCCCTGTGTTAGATAACTCCTCCACCCCCAGCACTGAAAACACAGAGAAAGGTATTGAATAATCATTGTTAACCTTGTCTGCCTCTCTCTTCCTTAGTGACCCTGCCTCTGGGTGTGTGCGTGTGCGTGTGCGTGTGCGTGTGCGTGTGCGTGTGTAAGACAAAGAGAGAGAAAGCACTGACCAATCAGAGGCCAAACCCATAGTCTGTCACTCCCTATAAACTTCACTGTTATCCTGGTAGAGCTCCAGCCGGACAGTTTCTTTCCTGGTTGATCGGAAAGCTTCTTTATTTTCTGTTGGAATGTGAGTTTTCAGTAACATGTTTTCCTGACAGTTTCTTAATGTGGGGAATTACATTTAAAACATAATTTTTTTTTTGGAGAAAATAAGAATATAAAAACATTTTTAATCACAACACAGAACCTTATCTGGCAAAGCAGCTTTGTGAAGTATTTCTCGGAGATAGTTCAGCATGTTTTCATCCATAAAGAAGAATGATATTTTAAACAAAATAAAGCTGTTTAGAATCTCTGTAAGCTCTACATTTATCAAATATTATACTAATAACAAGTTTAGGATCATTTGAGGTTTGTATTAGAGATTACGTAAAAGGAGTAAGATGTGGAGCGACATGCAACAAAAGTTCTTACCTGGTTCGTTATACCAGAGACAGAGCAGTTCTTAGTCGGCACTAAAGTCTTTTAGCCATGAAACATTGAATTTACCAAGCAATTGTACAGAAAGGATTATGGACCAGATTAAACATATTATACAAGTATATCAATCATCACTAGTTTAAATGAGTGGGCTGCATGATCTGGTTTATAAAATCCTTATTTACAGTACTTTGATTTTGTTCATTTTATGATTATATTGTTATTTGTATTTATGGTTTTATATGATGTACTCTGTTTGTTTGTTTGTTTGTTTGTTTGTTTGTTTGTTTGTTTGTTTGTTTAAAAGTAAGAGTTCTTTCCTTGGTCACATTATTCTCCCTGGATGTACCAGCATGTGAAAATGAATGACTTGGCTTCTGATTATTTTACTGCTGCATTCTTATAAGCAGCAGTAAAAAAAAATACATAAGTAAAACTAATTGAAATGTCAAATGAAAAGAGAGTTCTTTCAGATTAATTGAGATAAGAAAAAAAATAAAAAAATCTATTCAACCAATCTGGAGCCAACTTTGACTTGTTCAAAGCCTGTGATCTTTTAACCTTTAATGCAAAGCATGAACCAAATTAAAGGAAATTATTTTCCTCTGAGGTCAATCAGACAAGGTGTCTATAAAAAGACTTACGAATGAATCATTTGGCTAAATATAAATTATATTTTGTCATTAAAAGGATTTGAGTTATTTTGTAATCCCTATGGTGTTGTTGTTTTGTTTTGTTTTTTAATAATTTTGCGTCACACTGCTCTCCATCTGTTGCAGATTAAAAAACTCCCCCGAGGCTCACAATTAGGCAATCAGAGGGCTATCATTCTGCCCCAATAGGCTCACAAGGTCAGCGCCATACTGACAGAGGCAGCACAGAGGGACAGTCAGTCGACTGATGTCATAAACAAGGACTCCTGCTTACGAAATGTAACTTTATATTTACAGAAATGTAAAATATACCATGTTCGTGCGTTTAAAACAAATTGCATATTTTTGTCACTGATGACATTATTTTATGTTTGTAAATTGAAATACTTACACAATAAAAGAACTGGATGTCACTCTGAATCAAAAACTGTGTTTTGGATACATCTTTAATCTACACCTGTTCTACACCTAATTAAAAACAAAAATACTCCCCCACTGGTGAAAGTTTTCTCAATTAACCATTTTATCTGACAGATTATGTGAATTCAACACATGTTAGAGTCCCACACCACCCCTAAACACAGAGAGAAAGCAATAATACTATCACTATTAATTCCTCACATCCAGAGGTCAAACTGACAGCCAGGGGTCACAGTCACTTTACAATTTATCTTTATTCTGATGTTACAGCTTTAACATGAGCAGTTAAATCCTACAGAGGTTAAATGATACGCTCATACTACAAGTATTAGATAGTTCAAAATGTAAATAAAATATGAACATATAACTGGGGATTATTCTTAAGATTGGCAAGTCAAAACAACACATTATTTTATGTTTCGGGTCAAAACACTGATCTACCTAAACTCTGTCCATTTTTTTGCTATGGTTCTATAGCCAATAAGAAAATTATGTCCTTCATTTTGGGAGATTCTTTCTTCAGTACAACATTTTTAAAGTCTGCATAATTGCAAATCAAAAACAAATAAACGAGCAAAGAAGTATCTATGATTCAGGGTAAAAAATACTGCGCTGCAAGTTAAAATCTCTCATTTCAAACATTTATTTACATAGAGAGTGCAGAAGTCTTAGCAACACAATGTACCTGCCAAATCTTCAGAACTGGTAACCGAGTGGGAAAAAAGTATAATATTTGCCTTTGAAATTTGGCAGAGGTGAAGTGTGAAGTGCAGTAAAAGAACCTCAAAATTCACCTCCACTTATTTCCTCCTCATACCAAACCTCCAATTTGAAAATTCTGGATTTAAGGACACTCCTTATTGCCATATTTTATAATACTTAAATAAACTTTCTGCTCATTGGGATAAAAAATTCAGACACATATATAAATGCATGCATATGAAGAATGCAGTTGTACTACTCACACATGTAGAAGATTTTTAGTTGTTGCGTACTGTGAAGGAAGATACATTTTATAATTATGTAGTATGTAAGCATTGTTATGCTTTTTATGTACATGGTTTTGTTATTATCCACATCCACAATTCTTTCTTCTTAAAAACTGAAAGAGCATCATCATACACTCAATACAACTGCATGTTTAATACAAATATTCATCACTTAGAAGAGGCAATAATTTGAAATATTTATCTTTTAATATATGTAAATTTTTTGAGTAGATGTTAGTGATATGATACAACAAGTGACTGAGTAAAGTGACCGTCATGTGTCATGTTTGTCCTTCCTACATGCAATAACTGAAAAGAATTTGACTCTGCATCTGTGGTCACGTCTGTGTGTACATGTGTGTGTGAGATGGCTCACAGTAGGATGAACATCACATCTATTGATCAGGCTAATGTGGGGAGGAAAGGCTGCAGGCCACAGCAGCTGATCAATACACCTCTAATTACATGGGTCACTGAGAGTATGTTATTGAAAGAGTGAATGTAGGTGGTCCCCCCCGAAACTCACAGGGATGTATATATAAATGCTGTCTCACTCTGGGAAAGCTCACAGGCTCACACACATTCAACAGTTAGTCCAGAGTCACTCTTTTACTTTTTAAACTGCCTCAAAATAAACTGACAGAACATGCAGGACGTTGAATATGGATTAAGGGAATAAGTAAGTATTTTTTATTTTTGTGTTTTTGTATGTGATGTTAGAGGGTAGTTTCATTGTTGAGTGTTCTTCGTCTTCTCTTGCTTTTCCCATGTTTCCCATCATCTTTGCATTTCCTGAAGCAAATAGAGACACTGATCTCAAATGTCAGCAGGATCTCTGATTCGCTGTATTTGTGTGATTCCTTGCCCCTGACACTGTTCCCATGTCATTTCCCTGTTGTGCTGAACAGGTTGTTCAAGTCCACCCTTGTTACATTCATTCTGACTGACTGTGTGATGTTATCTTGGTCACCACCTGATTTTCTCTCACTGCATTGTGTCTTTCATTCATGACAGGCTTTTTCCACTCTGCTGGACTCTTTCTGATTTGCTAGAGGCTGTGTGATATGTTTGATATTCGGTTGTTCTTGTGCTTAATCATGTCAACTAAATATCAGACATATTCCTATAGAGTCTGGCACTGACGTCTGAACTTGGTTCCACCTCTGAAAAAAAGGCCTGTGAGGTCATATGTTCAGGTAAACGGTTTTGGATGTCAAACTTTAAAGTCATGTCATTGTAGCGTTCATTGTAATTCATTTGGTTAAAGTGCAGTTTCTTTAAAAGACATTCATAGACAAACATTCTTAGTATATTAATGTTTTATTGTACAGAAAGCACACAACAAAGTCACATGTTAGTTATTAAAACTCTCTTTATATGCTGTGAATTAAACAAAAACAAAAGTAACCTTAGAATATCAAGTTTTCCTGTTTACCTGCTCTTTCATTCTCTGTCTTAAACACACAGACACCTGCATACAGTCCTTTAACAACAACTGACATTTAAACATCCTACTCCATTAGCAAACAGGTATTTCTGCCTGAAACCATGTTCGCGACATCAGGAATCATAAAAAAGGGAAACCTGGTTTATAGTCTCCACAGTCTAAAGTTGCAGTACCAGTTCTGCTATGTTTGTTAGCTGCTCTTAAGGATCCTTTTTCTTTTGCATGTTTTTCAGTAGTGATGTACAAACAATGACTTTTTGTGACTTTCCATGCAGGATTAAAATAAAGTCTGATTGCTTGTTAACATTATCTATGATGATTCATTACTGTCTCCTCGTTCCTGATTTACAATTGCATCTAATACAGTGAGCTAAATGCTTCAGTTACTCTTTTTATGCTTAATTGAATAGATTTTTCATTGCAATGATGTGCGTTGGAACTTTTAGCGAACGAAACTTCCTCCCTGCCAGATGATGATTTCTTCAAAGGGCATTTTATTATGTAATAGTCTAATTTCAAGGGAAGCACAATGAGTGACATCATAATGAGCACAAGCCTCTGGAAGCACTGGCTGGAAACCCAGTGGCACTGATGTGAAGAATAATATGCCCCTTAATCAAATGATTGCTGTATAAAATCAGTGTCACAAAATGGCATCTTATGACTTTTACTTATAAGAACTATGTTGTATTGAAGATTTAAGGACAATAAAGCACTGCCTCAGGCCCCACATAATTTTTTTTTTTTTTTTAAACCAAAACTGTTGTGACAACAATTACAAAACTTTATAGACATGTCAGGGTGCACAGAAGCCATCTGAACCATGTCTTTTGAAAATGGGAATGCATTTGGAGAGCAGAAAACAGTGAGGGTGGTGCAGCACTAGAGGGCATCCCACTTTTATGAGCCAGTGTAACTTGTTTGATCTGTGGTCACATTTAAGGGCAAATTTCTGGTTTGATATGAAACCTGATGAACAGGGATAGTTGTGTAATTTCAGACAAAAGTCATATCCTTATGCTTGTTGTCACTGCAAATACATCAGGTGTGAGCTGAGACGAACTGTGTTCCCCAAAGGCAGGTTAAGGTTCGAGTAAGCCTCATACAAATCTGTGTGTGTGTGTGTGTGCGTGCGTGCGTGCGTGTGCGTGTGCGTGTGCACGTGCATGTGCATGTGCACATGAGTGAACGTTATCAGAGTCCTCAAGGTGGTTTGTTCAAACAAATCCCAGCACACAAGAAAAACACTGAATTTAAGCCTCAGACACGATGCCTCGCCCTCCTCCTCCCCACATTAGCAAGAGATTTGTAATAGGAAAATTAAAACTAAAGTTCATTGAATCATTTAAAACCATAGTCAGAGACCTTGCATGATGATTCATTAAGGATGTTACATGAAATTGAATTAAGCGTCTGATATGCATCAGTGAATTTTAAAGTCATTCCTTTGTAAGACAATTATCAAAAACATCTTTAGGATGTCTTTTTGAAAAATATCAAATAATATCAAATATTTACAATAAAAACACAAACCTTTTTTTAAATTATTATTATTATTTTTTGAGCAAAGAGTCAAAGGTTCATGTTTATGCACATACACATACATGCAGCTCCATGCTCCATCCACTGGACAATAGGCCACAGCTTGGTTGTCCTATAGATGGTGTCACCAGCCTGATCTACTGATAAGGTCAAATGGCACCCACTGAGACAAATGTTATCTGAAAGAGTGCACACTGTATACTCTGGGGCACTGACTTTGAGGCAGTACAACGGGGAATGACGAACATTGTAATAATGATGCTTGTAAGTGTGTATTTGTGTGTCTGCATACTGTTTGTGTGTGTGCAGATATACAATGGTAATAAATCTGTGGGTGGGGGTGCCCAAATGACAACAAGGAGAGCAGGAATGCAGAGATTAAAAAAAAAAAAAAAAAAAAAAAAAAAAAAAAAAAAAAAAAAGTGTGCTGGTGCAGTATAAATGTCTGAGACCACTGGGAGAGAGTGCATCAGATAAAGAGTGTTACTGAGGAGGAGACTCGGAGAGACAAACAAGAAAAAGAGGGAATATTAAAATGCCAAAATAGTGAATGAAAGAAACAGGAGCAGAAAGAGAAGACCTGAAAGACCACAGTTTTTATACGTTGTAATGAAAACAGGTAAGATTATTGCAACCCAAATCCTGTAACCTGATAATTATGTTGTTGGCATTTTTAAACTTTTGTACTTTTTTTTCAGAAATGGCAACCACAGCAGGACTACTCTTGGCTTTGCTCTTATTCCTGAGTGCCAGTGTGCCATGCTTTTCTGTGTACAACAGTGGTGAATGCTTCTTCAATACTAAAGGTGCAGTATGTGTGTGGAAACATGTGTGTATGTTCATTATAGAACATAATGTTTCCTATAATCTTTATATATATATATATATATATTCAGATGGATGCCAATGAAATAAGCTATCAAATATTAAATGGTTACATTTTTCCCTACACAAACCTTCTGCAAAATTTGAATCACTGTATCCATTAAACAAAAGTAATTATTAATATATCTCAAAGTGAAGGGGAGCATAATGAGGAATTTGTCCTTCTTCAAAGTGACTGATATTAGTAATTTTCAGGTAGATGTGAACACATGGGACAGGTGTACGGGATCGGAGAGAGCTGGCTCACCAGTGACTGTTACCAGTGTGTCTGCATGGAGCCTTTTGGAGTTGGATGCTGTGACCAGTGAGTATGTTTTCCAAATAACTCCAAACAGAATTCAGTATATTTGGTAATAGTGATAACACTCTTACTCTAATCTTCCCTGCAGGAGATCCAGGCCTGTGGACTATCCAGGCTGGTGCGAGGTCATCCGTAAACCCGACTCCTGTACCAGCGTTGTAGTGATGAGAGTCAATCATAATCTGCCTTGCCTCTGGGGACAGGGCCATCTCAAAACAGGCCAGTCATGGAAATCTGGCAATCATCCTTTGTTTTGAGTTCAGACATTCATGCAAAAGATAGCAATAGATCAAATTTGTTTTTTTGGGGGGGGGATTTAATAAATAAAAGTCAGAGATTTTATTGCATCATTAAGTTTGTGAGAGGGTAAGCTTGCTAAATTTTACAACAAAATCATCAAATACCACATATCTGTTCGCTCTACGTTTACATTTATAATTTTACATTTTAACATTTTGGTGTTGATGTTTGTTGTTAATCAAATGTCTGATATGATTTTAATTCATGTTTTAGAATCAAATAAAAAAACAATATGTCTAATTTTTTGAATTAAATGTCAAATGCATTGCTTGTTATTATGCTGAATAAATATTTAACACTGTATTTATGTGTTACTGTTGTGACCAGTTGTTTGTTTGCTGTGTATAGACTGAGTAATGTCAAAACTTTTTCTGTTGAATTACATTTAAAAAAAAAACTAACCAGGGATTCAGAGCATTACACCTAAACAGGGGATGCCATCTTGTGACAAACAGAATTTCCGTAATGTTAAGATTGAAGTAAAAAGACAAAGCATGCGATTTGGAACAAGTAGCTTTCCTTTTTATGCAGGATTGTGGGTCAGAACAGCTCGAGTAGCATGCTGGCCTGCATACTGCAAAATACGACCGGATGTAGTAGGACAACCTGGTACTTTTGGCATCCTACGTTTAACGTACTAAGTATTGGGACATACTCAAACTTTTTTTTTGCATACTAAATAGTATGGTAGTGTGGATATTGGAACGCAGCAGGGCGAGTTTTATTTTGAAAAGAGCGGCGCAGTGTTATGACGTCGTGCGGTGGCGCGCTGTGTCCACCGTGTTGACATGTTGGGGCTGGTCTGTTTGGACTAAAATGGTTCCTTGTTTCTGACCAGCATATAAGAAAGCAAGAAAAAGCAGTGAAGCAACAAAAAGCAGTAAAATGTGGATCCTGACAGCCCTGCAGCCTGGAGGTAATCTTTTTTTTCTATCACGGCTGACGTTTTAAAGCTAATTTATCATCACTCTGCTGGCAGGCTCAAGTAATCACCGTGATAAGGTCTGCTGAAAACAACTAACACGAGGTGGAAACGAAACTCTGCAAGCTTTTATCATATATTTATAATGACAGTTCAAGTCTGGTGGCCGAAGTGACGGTTAAAAGGCGATGTTTGTGAGAAGAGAGGCTGTGTGGGTGTGATGTGATTGTGATGCATAGATATTGTTTATTGCAGCTAACTGCAAGCTGTGGAGAGATATACATGTTTTTGTTTTATTGTAAATATATCTGTACAGTTTAATGTTGACTAAACATGCCTTTGGGTTTTGAAATTTCAAAATAAGGCTGAGAGCAAGTTTAAATCCCTGCTAACTTGTTACTTTCACAAGTATTGTATCCAATGTGTCCCACCACCATCATGTACATCAGGGTAGATAGAAAGAGCACTGAGGACTAGACAACAAATATTTAGTCAATTAATGGCTACAAATTACTCTTTATGTTAACGGGTATATTGCCACACACGTTCTTTTTATGGTATCAATTTCAAACCGCAAAATACAAGATAAACATACTAAAACAGTAGGGGCCTGTTTATGATCCAATTAAAACAACTCCAAGCAGACCTAAGGGCACTTTTAGCAGGTCCATATCTGTTAAAGGTGAAAACAGTGAAAAAAGTATCCAGACAGGCATCTCTGAGATCAGATAACTCAAGAACGAGCAGAAACCTTTCTGAATAAATTTTACCTATCAAAGAGGGAGCACTGATTTCTGAGAAACAGCTGCTTCACATTTTGAGCCAACAAACTGATACCTGCAGGTATGTAGAGAAGACAAACAAATATTTCCTATTTAAAGAGCTAATTTGCTTATCAAGGAGGAAACAGATCTTTCCCGTGGACACATCACTCTACAACAATACAGTAGAGACTGCCCACAAGCTTGACTGTGTACTTCACCATTCATTCATTTACACACACACACACACACACACACACACACACACACACACACACACACACACACACACACACACGCGCGCGCGCGCGCAGACCCACAGACCCACATAGTTGCCATGCTGAGCAAAACTTCTGCTCTGCCACTTCAACCTCAGCTGTGAAAAAACAGGGTTGTTTCAGTTTTTAAATTTTTTTCCTCAAGGATCATTGTTCCTATGGCTCCATAGTCTCCCTAACCCTAATTTAGTTTAAATGTTTGGGTGAAACCATTAAATGTCTTACTGATGAGTTTGTGAAACTAGAGTTTGCTTGTCCATCTGTGATTTTACAATAAAAAGTCGATAACATGCTATTTGTATCTCGCAGGTGAGACCCACTATCTCGTCCCCGGTAATGAGTACGTGGTGGGACGCAAGAACTGTGAAATCCTTCTTCCCAGTGATCAGTCGATCAGCCGGGTTCACGCTCACCTCACTGCTACTGACCAAGTGAGAGAAACAGAGGGAGATGAGAAGATCATACAAACAGAGAATTGTCAAATATATATGTGTATATGCTTTTCCAATAATATTAGATGGTTAAATCAATAACTCAGAATATATAGAAAACTACATGTCTCTCTTGCTGGTATTGAGCCTCGTATGAAGACCCTGAAGAGAAAAATCATATTCACTAAGTTATGCACCTAAAGTGATTTCTTATGTGGAACTGCTGCCGAGTTTGATTGATCTGTTCATGTCTTTAATTTGTACTGTACTCATCTCTGGACGAGCTTATTTACAGTTTGTCCAGAGACTCTTAACAAGTATGGTAAAATGTTACTCAATCTTTAAGTATTAAACATTCGCCATCTTTAGGCTTAACACGTACATTTTATAATGTCACAGTCATTCACAGAACAGAGGATACAGTCAGTTTGGTTACAATTGATTCCAGTGGAGAAAACTTTAAAAATATATATATATATTCCAATGGAGACAACTTTTCTAAAAGAAAAAAAAAAAAAAAAAAAAAAAACGGCCAACAAACAAAATGAAAATATCCATTGACGATGCAGCAGCATAATTCACTTCTCCATTGTTGAATCAAATGCACAATTCGTTCCAAGCGCTACTTGTTTTCTGGTGAAATACTCAGCAACCATCTGAACACATTAACTCACCATGAGCTTATTATCACTCTGTTAATTTTCAGTGTAATATCATCCTGAATCTCATGAGGAATAAAGATTTGATAAATTTCTGCTGTGTAAAAGAAAATGGCGACTAAAATCAATGTACAAAAGGTCAGTGCATGATTTAAATGTTTTGATTACAATATTAAATACCGTCACAAAGGGACTTAACATTTTTAGCAATAGTACGTTTATTTTTTTCCATATCACCTAATAATATACAAGTAATAATACACAGTAAATGAATGATACAATTTTATTTGGAAAAGATCTGCCTGTGTGATGACACTTTTACACAGAAGGCGGCGCTATTGCACAAGCCCTGCACACGTGAATCCAATACTACTAAATAGTGGCCACTTTCAGGTGCACACCACTCAGCTATATTTATAAGGACTGCTCAAAGACTAGTAACTTCCAATACTAAAGTAAAACTCTTACTATGTTGTTTTTTTAAAACCATGCAGCCATTGCTGTGTAATACACATGCAAAATACAACATATACAAGTGTTTTTTCAACAATAATTTTAGTTTAATACAAACAAAAAAAGAGAAATGCTGCTGATACTTTGCTGCATTGCAGGGATTTACAATCAGTGTTACTGGCTAACTTTTTTCTCTAATCTCTGTAAACAACAATCGTCATCAACTGCTAAACATAAATAAAAAATTTTCAGGGTTGTCACAATCCTCTTCTTTTTATGGTTACTTTGGCCATTTTAACTAATAAATTCCTAAAACGTCTGTACAAAAAGGGCATGGGGAAGGTATTCAATATATTGGCCAATATATTGGCTCATACTGAATTAAACTTGTCTCTTTTCTTTCACCACTGTGCCACTTTTTGTTGGATGTGACCTGTTTATCGTGAAGATAAACCTGTCCTTTACATTTGTTCCTACCCTGATGTTTAATTGATTTTTTTTTTAGCGTGGGATACATTTCCATCTTTGGCTTTATTTTAACGGATGGGTTTCTCGTAGAAACATTAATAATTTAAGAGAAAGATGTTGGATAGTTTGTTTAATGCATTTAATGGTTTGCTCTCATGTATTTTGCTTTGAGGCCCTGACTCTAAAAGACACCTCCAAGTACGGCACATTTGTCAACAACCAGCGTCTAACAACTCCGGTGAACCTAAAGTCAGAGGACGACATTACGTTTGGGGTTTTTCAAAGCAAATTCAGGTGTGTAACAGAAAACAAGACCTGGTTAGTGATGTTTACGTCACAGAAACATGATTTTACTATTGGATACACTGAACTAAATTGTTCTTTCTTCAAAATGGTCACAAATGGCAGGTTAAAAGGATCGTGTTGCATATCTCTCTCATTGTGTCTTCTTTGCCTCAGTGTGTGTCATCAGAAGCCTGTGGTCTGTTCATCATGTCTGGACAACAATGGGAAGGTATCACTCTCTCAGGCCCTGTTAGCTTTGGGAGGAAAGCTGGTCAACACCTGGACTCAGGACTGCACCCACCTGGCCATGCCTTCTGTCAAAGTCACCATCAAGGTCAGGACCAGACTTCATATCTTTATTAGTGCATGTGATGTGTTTGTCCCGACCATGTGTTGATGTGCTTCCTGTTTTTTTGTTTTTTTTAATCAGACAATTTCTGCTCTGCTGTGCTGTCGCCCCATCGTGAAGCCAGAGTTCTTCTCAGAGCTCAACGCAGCTGTTCAGCAAAAAACACCACTTCCCAAAGCTGAGAGGTACAAAACAATCCATCCCCACATTCATGTTCACACTGATGCTGCACAGAGCTGAACATGATCTCCTCTCTACATCGTTTTTAAGTTTCATCCCTGAGATCGATGAGCCCAGCTTGAGTAAAGAGGATGTCAAGATTGGAACAATTCCAGGACGCAAACAGCTTTTTACTGGAAAGACTTTCATCTTCCTTAGTGCCAAACAGGTTTGTTTCCTCTGATTATTGTTTATATAGCATAAAAACCACGACATAACTACTGCAGTCAGAGAATAGCAAGTTTGCAGGTGATGAATGCTTGTTTATCCTCGATCAAGGATAACAAATCCTAAGAGGGGCAGAGCTGAGTACTTGTTTGAGGCAATAACTAAAAAAAAGGGTGGGGTGTAAGTCACATGATCTTGTAAGCTTCACATTTATATATCAGTTGCCAGGCAGTCAGTAGCCTGCGATCCTCTGAGAGTCACTGCTCCAGTTTAGAGCCTTGTTTTCACAAGAGCTGCAACTACTGATACGTTTCACTTTCATAGGATCTGTTACCTTTTTCTAGATAACATCTAGATAAGGTTGTGATTTAAAACATTTATTTACAGACTCGTAACCAAGCAAAAAACAACATGAAACATAAATAGGGAATTTTGATTTAATAACAATGTGGAGGAAAGGAGATGAAACCAAACCTTTGTCCTTTTTAATCTGTAATAAATTTACAGTATTTTAATTGTTTTTGCTAAAATATTAGCTCATAATCAAGAATGTTTGCAGTTTACTAATTAATTGATGAATTAACACATCATTTCAGCATTGCACTTGTGTGCCTTTACTTCATGGATAAATCCCACAGAAATAAATAAGACATGGATCAAAATATTGAACCTGCAGATAAATTCAGGTGAACCAAAGGACATGTTCACATTATGAAACCACATCAGAGACACAAACTTTAACTCTGCCGCCTTGTTTGGCCTCACTGACACAACAGAATAAAGTGAAGTTGGTTGACTTATTGACATTTAAAAAAAATCTATTTAGATAGTTGAAGTTACTGAAGACACTATAGAGGTCATTTTTAATGCAGGAACAGAGCCCTTAACATTTACGTTTATCTTTTGGAGAACAAACCCTGCCAGCTGTAATGTGTTTTTGTCACCTTTATAACAGCAATTTAATTCAGTTTTATATATACAGCGCCAAGATAAGTCATCCCAGGGCACTTTTTGTAGTAAAGGTGAGATCTTATGATATAGACCCAACAATTCAATACTTTACACAAGCGACAGTTGGAAGTAAAAACTCCTTTTTAACAGGAAGAAACCTCAGACAGACCAAGACTCAGAGGTGGACAGCTGTCTGCTCCGACTGATTGGAGTGAGAGTAGAGAGAAAATAATATCCTATAGAGACAATAAACAGTAAACACCGGGCAGGTGGGTGGGACTGGTAACCACATATCATAAACGTGCAGCTCCGAAGCCAGAGATACCTGCAGAAAAAACACAAACTACAGGAGAGAGACGACACAAAGTTAATGACATGCAGTGGGGAGAGTGAAAGAGAGAGTGGATGCAAAGACCTGTGATGAGTTTACATTCCTGCTTTAAGAAGCCAGCTGAGATGTAAATAATTGGAGTTAACTATTATCAAATTTTTTGCATGTTTCTACTTTTTCCAAGTTTTAAGGTTCGGGACCGTTATAGAATAGTCCCCACATACTGTATACGTAGTGGTAAAAATATTTATGGATCAATCAAAGGCCTTCGGTTTAACTCCCAGTTGATCTTTGTCTCTAATGTTACATGCAGATGAACTCACTTTTCTTCCGTGTTGTTTGCAGCTGAAGCGCCTGAGTGCAGCAGTGAGTTTTGGGGGTGGCAGCAGCCAGCTGCTGGAGGAGGGCTCGCTGCCCCGGGACCTGCTGGAGTCTCAACTTAGCTGTGTGATCGATGCTACGGCAGGCGCCTCCCAAACTCTCCTCCCTGGCTCCACCACAGAGTGGGCAAACTCTGTGAAGAGCATCGTTCAAAGGTTCAAATGCAGAAAAGCACTTAGGAGTGGCCATTTACTTGTCGAGGTGACTAAGTGATTTGTAAACACTTAAAATCTTTCTCTCTGGCATTTCTCCTTTGTTCCCTGACACAGAAAAGGCCTACGAGTCGTCACAGAGTCTGAAATTGGTTTGGCTGCCATCTATGCTTCCTGTGACAAGTACTGCAATCCCTCCAGTGTAACACCAGACTCAGGTGGGTGACCTGACAGAGAGGAATTAAAGGGTTTCTTAATTTTTCAGTTTTTTTTTTTTTTTTTTTTTTTTTTTTTTTATCCCTCTGCTCTTTTCTTTGATTTGTTTGTATCTTTGTGTTTTAGAGTCTGCACCAAAAGTGAAAACCAGAATCCCAAGTGCATCTCTGTCACAGAACATGGCTGTGAATGAGACTGTGTTACCTGCAGCATCTCAGAACATGACAGCTTATGCAGTTAACACAGAGTCAACACAAGGGTACGGACCAACACTCACAGACACACACTCCCATCATCTGGTAAAGTTATCCAAACTTTCGATTTCTCTGTTGTCAGGGTGGAGATGTGTGAGGCGACCGGGGTGGCAGCGGTTGGGGAAATTCCTGAGAAGAAGCAAAACCAGAACACCAGTCAGCTGCCTGGATCCAAACTCACAGCTCATAAAACAACCAATCACTGCATCGTGGCTGAAACAATGAGCTTATCACCAGACACGATAGAGATAAGAGACCCACAGAGGAAGAAACCCGACTCCAAAGTAACAGGTAGCTGAATGAATGAACCAGAAATACACATCATTTATAGTACCAATCCAGTTCCAGGGCTCTGTTTTCTTTTCCAGTTTAAAATCTGTGTGGATCTGATGGGATTATTCTGAGAGATAACATGAAACTTTACTGTGACTACAAATCATTTTTTAACTGTAATGGTTCATAAATAGGACAATTTATGATGAAAAACACATGTAGTGCTCCTTGAGAGTTATTTTATGGCATCTTTAATGTGGTAAACTTCATTAAATACTGTATATTTTAATGGGTTTATAAGGTTATGCTGCCAGCCCTTTATAACAACACTGATGATAAAATAGTATTTATTCCTGATGGATTTTACTGAGTATGTATCTGATCCTTTAAATCAAGTAAGAATCTGTGCCGATGCTGTTCCACTGTCTAAGTTTGGGACATCTCTACGGTGTATCTGTCTCAATTTTTCAGGTTTAAATGTGTTTTAAACATTTTGAAGTGGTCTTGTTGGTACTGCAGCAAGACACACACACATCAAATGAATAGTTTCACATTGTGTGAAATATCCTTATTCAGTCATTTCTGAAATGTAATGTGATAATAAGTTTTAGAGGGGCTGCAAGGTCGATTTTTTTTTTTTTACCTTTAGACAAAGTCAGGCCAGCTGTTTTCCCCCCTCTTCAGTCTTTATTTTAAGATGTGTTAAACAGAAGCAGGTGGACAGGTTTGAGAGTTATTAATCCTCTCATCTTCCTATCAGCAAGTAAGCCTAAATGGTAAATGGACTGCACTTACATCACTTTACCTCAGTGGTTTACAGAGCACTTTACAATTTTTCTTTCACCCATTTACACAAACACTCACATCAATGGCTACAGAGCTTCCATAAAATGTGCTCAGCTAACATTGTTCGCTAACCCCTAATTTCCAAAATATCACTCTTCTTTGAATTCACTCTTCATGAGAGCAGTCCTGCAATACTGTAATAAACATTCTTTAAAATCATATATTTTTGCAGTTTCATGTGGAAGCAGTACTAACGTCAGACCCCAGCTAGCTGCTCCTAAGACCAGTGGTGGCACGAAGACATCATTTTACAAGTCGTCTCCTCAGAAACCAAAAATCTCTCCACAGACTTCTCCACGGAAACAGTCCACTCTGATCAACTTCTTTCAGCCAGTCACCAAGAAAAGGTAAACGTGTTCCTTCAGCTTTTAAAGGACCAGTGTTATTACACATTGGTACTAATTGTACTGCTGCTTTAGCAAATTACAACAAACATACCTTTGATTGGCAACAAAAAAAGAAATCATGACATATACTCCTCACCGCCACCCTAAACAGGATCAGAAGTTTAGAAAATAAATGTGTGGATGTTTACTCTCATTGGTCATCTAATGTTCAAGCTTTGAGTCTCTGAAAAAAAGTTCTTGAATCAAATTAAAATGAAAGAAGTAATGCTATTACACATACATATTGGCTGCAGGGATGTGATTAGATCATTGTTCAAATTGTTCTGTTGTACAATGTTATTTTGATATTTACTGAATAAAATGAAGATCTTAACATGGTACTATCATACTTTAAACACTGAATTATTTCATCAACAACATATTTTTGGAGAGTCTCTACTCACCCATCTATCTGTGTTTCATCCTGTCATCAAGGCCTTTGGAGGATGAGCTCTCTGCTGTCATGTCAGAACCGAAGCGGCCAGTACGAGAGGCCTCCGTCACCAAACAGGCACCAAACATCCCGGCCACGTCTAAAGAAATCTCCTCACTTTCATTCAGAGGCCCTGCAGCTGTGTCCCAGACTGCGCTTGGGTCGGCAGCTGATTTGTTCATGGGACGATCAGAGGCTATCTCAGAGGAACAGCGCAGTAGAAAAAGGAAGGCGATGGAAGAAGAGATACAGGTAGAGGAACTGGAGTCAATTATGTCTGAGGATATGGACTGCTTTGACGAGCAACTCTCCAGTGACCGAAAGTCAAAAGTGCACAGTTCAGCCAAACAGAAACAAGATTTAGATGCTGAGGAGACTTCGTCTTCAAGCAAGAGGCAGCGAGCAGGAAATGGAGTAACCAAACAGAGGCCACAGCTGGGCCTGAAGGAAGAACCAAGTTCCCATAAGAACCAGAGCCAACAATCTGAGCTGCCTGTTGTCTCTATTAAGACAGAGCAGGTCCATCCAACACAGTACATGCCAACTAATCATGAGTCCAGCAAACCTCCAGAAGTATCATTTGCCAGTACAAGTAAAACCATAACGCCTTTTGAAGAGGACGATGCATCTTTCATCGAGGTGAAGACAGAAGTTTTACCCACAGTAATTTATAAATCTTTAGTTCATCCAGAAAATTAAAACTTAAAACTGCCCTCTGCACACATGATGACGTCAGTTAACAGTTTTACAGGCAACTATGTTTTACTTTTTCTGTTTTTACCTTTTCTCTCCCTGTAGGATATAGAACTGCTCAGCATGGATATTTGCCAGCCTAAAGAAGAGACTAAAACCCCTCAGAAACCTGTTGTGATCAAGCAGGAGGTCCAAGTAAGTCCTGCGAAAAAGCTCTTACTATTTGAGTCTTTCCTCATCCCTTTAAATGAGCTCCATTTTCTAGCTGTATCTATGTGCTGTATTTTCAAGGTTTACATACAGAAATTGTCAGAGTAAGTTGTTTCAGTTTTTTGTGATTTACATTTTCAGTATAAAATGTCTGTGTCTGTACCATTCATAGACACTAACATCAGTCCGAAAACAGATTTTTTATTTTTTTATTTTAGATTTTACAGAATATCTGAAGGACGTCTCAATCAATCCGAGAAGTTAAAATTCGATGTATTTATAGTATATTTTCTGTAACATCCACGGACACTTCTGTCCTTCCCTAAGCTGAAATGTCTGTAAAATTATAGCATATCCTCAGTAGCATTTGCTGCAATTTTCTTCACCACTGAGAATTGTATTACTTTCTTGCTAAGTCCTGAACATAAATCTCTTCTGCAAATTCTTAAATTGTCATCACAAATGTGTAAAAAGATGAGACCCAAATCAGAATTTGACTGAGTCACCACTGTGATGTCTGTGTAGCCTTTTGCACTTTTTATGTTTGATGTGGGCTTTTGCTCCCACAATGCAATGTGACTCATATGGGTAAAACACCTGTGAAAAAGCAACACAGAAAGTTCCTTCCTATTAACACATAGAGCTGTATTTGTATCGACTTTTTAAAAAAGTGTATGCTTTGTAAGGTGGGGGTAGTTACAGGGAATTTAAAGGTAAATTAAGTCACAGGACACTTATACCCACTGCCAGGCAAAATGATCAGTCAAAACATCATTTAAACTGAATATTAGGTTTCCATAGAAATGCTCATCTGACTTTTTTCAATTTAATGTGTGTTGAAAATTGAGAGGCAAACCAATAATTTGTTGGACTGATATTATCAGTCAATATTCTCTTATCATAGACATTTTGTATCAGCATTTATATCATATAAATATAAGACATTTGCAGTGCAGAAATGTCAAAGATGTGCTTTGTGATGAGACAATTCTTTACCAAACCAATCAATATGACCAAAATGTTTATGTTATGCATTTGTTATAAGGTTTTTTTTAACTCTGAAATATTCATATTAATACTGTCCCCAAGAATGCAATATTAGTCAGCTGCAGTCTGAAGTGGAGGAGGATCAGGGCTACTGTGAGCCAAATGTTCTCACAGTATTTTAAAATGTTCGGAGTTCACAGAAGGTACTGTACAGCAGCCTGAGCACTGTTATTGTTGCTTCAGTGGCTGGTTGTGTTTTCAGTGGTATTTTAAATGAATCTGTGCTAGAAAGAGTGGTTATCTGACAAACAATCAGTAATTCATGTGCTGTTTTGCAGGAGTTAAAGATCGATGAAGACCTTCCAAAGAAGATGGTGCTGGTGGAGTTTAAATCTCTCATCATGACAGTGCCTCCCAAAACCAAACCAAAACAGATGCAGGACAACAGCTGCACAAAGAACTTCAAATGTTTCCGCAAGGTCAGACTGCAATGCAGCGCACACAGCAGAGACTGGAAATTTAGAAACAGTCCTTGCATAAATAATAAAAGTCTCAAAAATCTTTGTCGTGGTGTATTTAGTTGAAGTGCTTATGCCAACAGATGTGGTCTAAATATTTGGTCTGCTTCTTGACAGCTATTACAATTTCTATTAAGTTTAAATCCATTCATGGTTGATTTTAATGCCACCAGATACCTGTGGGTGAGGATATATATATTTTTTCCTTTCTTTTCTAAGGACATCAGAATCGATTCATTTTCTTCATAATTTTCTGTCATGCGGAGACCCATATCCACGCCTTTTTTTGTCGTTGAAGAGATACTCTTGTATGTCCTGATGGGATACATACATGTTCAAAATCAACTTTCAACGCCAACACAGATCACAAGCTCCTGTACTTTTTATTTTATTTGTTTTGTCATATAAATTCCCTTGCATGTTTTTGACAGAGCCGTGTTCCAGGTGCAGACAGCATCATTAAAGGATCTGATCTGTTGGTCCACAACCGGGGGAAGAATTCTGACCTGGATGAATGGCTGAAAGATGCAGCTGAGGTACTGTCGCCCCTCTTACTTCTTTTATTACTTCTTAGTGTTTGATTTGTGATTTGAGCTTCTGTTTGTTTCAGGAGGAGCATCAGAACAGGCGAGACGAAACTGTAGGAGACGACCTCTTTAGGTGAGAAACTGGATCTTATTTTCTCTTAGAAGACGAGGAGAAGTTAACTTGTTACCCCCTCTGAGCTTCCTAAAAAACCCTTGACAGTTTAACAGTGGCACAGTATTTCGTCTATCAGACTGATTTTATTTATCAACAGTAATGAGATCCCCCAGCTGCTTCACTGATTGTCTTGTTTGTTGCCTGAGTCCTGATCTGTCATTCCTCCAGCAAGAGGCAGAGCTGCATACACGACTTTATGATATACAACAGGGTATTTGATCAAACCCACTTCTTCAGTTGAAGTCTTCATGGAACTGAAGTAATGTAAAAATGTAAAAAAGAAAAGAAAAGGCTAAAGCTGCAATACTTAGTCGATTAATTAATTAATTTATCAACTTATCAACTCCTAAAACAGTCAGACTCCATCTGCATAAGCCTGAAATTAACTAGATCAGTCGACTAGAAAGATACAGCAAAAACAGAAAACAGAACTCAGACTGACAGAAAATAATGCTTGTGTATCCAGTTTAATATCTGTGAATCAAATTCCAAAAAGTCATTATCATTTAATAACAAAATAATTTAGTTGTTTTTTTTACCGTTACTGCAAAACAAAACATTGTTGTTTTCTTAGTTTAGTAACGAAGAAATTATCCACAGTTAATGTCATCCTTTTTCTTAAGTATAACTTAGTTTATGTTCATTTGTCCCCTTTATTGTCTTCACTGTTTGGTCGGGCAGTTATAAATGTCCCCTCTTTTGTCTCCTTTGGAGTAGCCCCTGCTCTGAATTTGTTCCTCGGAGGCTGGAAAGAGCTACAATACTTTCCCGTTAACTGTTGATTGTGTTCATATCCATGTTAAAGTGGTTTGATTCTCTTAGACATTGACATTTAGGGCAAAGCCTGTACAGCCTGACTAGCCAGTCATTATAATCAGGTGCAGACAACATAATTAAGTAAGAATTATGTATATGGGACCACTGTAGCTTCAGTTTAACCAATCAGAACCTAGTAATTCCTTCGTCACAGCGGTTGCCATGGTAACAGAGGTGATGTAAGCTGGCGCTGGCATGTTTTCTTTGACTAAGCAAAAAAGAGACAGTCTGAGATTGATATTGTGTGTGTGTCAAGGCTGAGCTGTTTGATCACTGATTCATGCTCAGTCAGTCATGCGTAGCCAGGGAACAGACTCTGCTACTAAGACAACAATCCGGTATTTTTTCGGTAGGTCTAAACAAAGTTTCCAGACGTGGTTTATAGGAAGCCTGTTTGCTTTAAACTGTTCAAACATTGTCCGTGTTTTACAGCGCTTAATTTGGGCTGTTTTTTTGTTTGCTCAAAATGCCTGTAAGGACATTGATGAGTGATCTATGAGGAATGTTAAAAGCCCATCCTGACATATGAGATACACTCTTTGTGTGTGTGTGTGTGTGTGTGTGTGTGTGTGTGTGTGTGTGTGTGTGTGTGTGTGTGTGTCTGTGTCTTTAGGTACAACCCCACCAAACTGACCAAGAGAAGATGAAGTGTCTTCATCTCAAAGGAAACTCATTTCAAAGGCACAGTTAGTATGTCAGACTCTCATCAACCCTGTAACTCCAGAAATAATTCCTGATTTACTTGTACTCCTGATTTGTTTTACACGATAGTATTTTGTTGTACTGTTCTTCCTGTTCTGTCTATAAATGTGTCCACAATGTAATTAAACCACTGACGGCAAGAAATGTAACAAAAGTCTCACGTTCAGAGATTTTTCCCAGTTTTTATTTGTCAGTAATAAAAAATATGGCATACAAAACATTAAAAACTCTTCAGTTGTACAAGAGAGCTTTGAAACTCTACATGCTGAAAGCAGCTATTCCTTTGTTTTGAAGTTAAGACCCAATGTGTTCCCTGGTTTTAGCAGAACTACAAACTCAAGAGGGATTCAAGTGTTACCATTTCTTACGCGATCTCCAGTGAGCCAACCCTTCAGGCACTTCACTAGATCTGAACCGGTTGAGATAAGTAGTCGTCATGCCAAACATCTATTGGCCTTTCTGTGCAGACAGTTGATGCCTGCCTGCCGCCTTCACGTATTCACAGAAAGTGTCGTGAACAAGTTGAGAGTTAACGCAGCAGTGGCCATACAACTCAGAAGACTGGCCTTCAGTCAAAATGTATCTTCATTGTGATGGGATTATTTAGCTCATTACTTTAAGTACTTACAACTTGAATTGCTTTCTAAAATCCGTACACATCTGCAGCAAAATGTTAAGCATACAGTTGGATACAAAATGAAAAGAAACCTCGAGCTTTAAATCAGTGGACATACTGTATGTCTCTCCTGGATGCAACAGCCTCATTTTTGTTTTAGCAAAATAAAAACAATAATTGAGTTTTCCCCACTTTTGAGTCACACAGTACCCTGTGCAGACCTTAACTTCACTGGCCGAACTCTCCTCACGTCTGTCCTTGCAGCGCTTTTCTGTCCTCTGCTCACAGCCGCTGCTGCGAGGCAAGGCTTCATGCCTGCATGCATATATTTAATATTCATATCAAAACAATATTCAGAAGTCAATGAAAAAAGTATCAGCTGAAATTCAGTAGTTAACACAAGTAAGAACATTTTAAATAATTCACTTTTATGTGATTACCAAAACTTAAAAAGTGATGTGTTTAATTACGTTGTTAGTGGAAAAAGTAATATGACTACATAACGTGTTATTCAGTAATGCATTACCCCAACACTGACTCATATTGTACTGATAGGGGCAAAAGAAGAATTTTCCTACACAAAGATCAAAATGTCACCACAGTAAACAAAGCTTGAGCTGAATGGCACACAAAAGAATTATGCATATGGCATCAGTTTTTGCAGATACTTTAAATGACTGAAAGGAAGGAAAATAAAGTAAAAATGGTAAATAGATTGCTACTTTCTCATAATGTTTTTGAACTATTATTTAGCACTTGACAAAACAGTCGAAGCTGTTTAAGAAACTGCTGAAGAATTTTTAAGAAACGGGTCTAAATGTTTGGCTTGTTTGATGTAGCTCAGAAATAGCTATGTAAGAAGTCTGACCTGCTAATTGCTGTGTGGTGTGAAGTACACAAAGGTGTGTTTTGTGTTTCTGAACTGCAATGATTTATCAGTATCAAATCCTGATACGTGCAGCCCGGTATCACGCCAAAGCATGTAATGCACCTGTCTGTCCACTGGAGGATACTGTGTCGGTGTCATGTTTTGCCTCGAAAGGACACGCGTGTAAAATCATGGCAATAGCAGGAGGTCACATGATGGAGGTCATGTGACAACGTAAAAAAGAGTGATAAGTAATGTAAATAAGTTATGTATGTAACGTAATGAGTTTAACTTGTGTGACGTACATAACAGTACTTACATAGAATTACTCATTTTAACCCAGAACTTGAAAAATGGCAATACAAAATGGCATAACGTAATTAAAGATATTCAAAGTAAATGAAAAGATCTAGTTTGATTAAAAAACTAAAGATAAATTATTGGATGGTATGATTTGTGAACGTGGGTATTTTGTACGTACTTTTCCTATTTCGTTTTTTTTAAAACCCTTTTTCTTCATGTGTGTCTATATGGGTTTAGATTTAGATTTAGAGATGGCACCTTTTTATACACAATCTACGGTTGGCACTGACTTCCCAAAATAGCAAGAAAACTCACTGGGTGTTGTAATTGTAGCATCAAGATAAATGGATTATCAAGGCAAGAACTGTACTACTTTTTTTACTAGAGTCTTGTCGATATGTAATAGGCAGCTATAGTTAAAAACTAAAGTTAGAGAATCATACTGTTGTTGTTTGTTTTATCCCATTTCACCTCTAAAGAACTTCATGCCCATCTTTATTTTGTCAAAATATATCATTACGGGATAACAATTTAAAGCATTTTGAGTTCAAAGTTGGCAGAAGGTTTTGCGATTTTTATGGATAATTAAATGAAGAAAAAAAATAACATAAGCAAACACTGTCATCAGAAAAAAAGATTATGTTCAGAGTGTATATCTTTTTTTTCAGATTTTCCCACTCTATGAAAACAAATACAAAAAAGGAAAATGTAAAATAGCAGAATGATCCGAATCCATAATGACCAGATCCCTAAACAGGATTCTTGAATCCAAACAGTAAATTTAGCAATGTGTGCAGTAACACATCAAGAATGGATCTCCAAGTAGAAAACCTTCCAGCAGCAGTATAACCAAAGCAACAGATCAAGCCTATTAGATTTTTCTAACTTTTAGGTATATGGCACTAACTTCCTACGAAAGCAGCTAAAGAAGAATTAAGTTAAAAAGTGAAGTAAAAAAAAAAAAAGGCTCAATATTCAGGAACATTAAGACGTCTTAGCCATGAACTTGTTGTTCACAGGTGCTGAAAAAAATTCTGATGCGCATGTCACATTGCAAACACTATTCATGACTGCATTACGTAAAGTTTGTAGGTTTTGTAAGTGGGGCCAGAGGTTTCTCAGCGAGCCCCCGTCACTTAGCTGACCACAGGTAGAAGTCAAATGGACTGAAATGGAGTAGTGGTCTTTTTTCTGAGGGTTCCCTCTCTAAAGACTAAGCTAAAGAAGACCTATAGCGCGATACAACAGCAAATTAAGTGTTGTTAGTAGATGGATTGAAGACACCTGGTGAATGAATAAATACCCCTGATGAAAATAAGGTCCCATTTAGTTGAGGTTACAGACTGACTGGAAAACATCAGCACACGGTAGCTTGGACATGTGGGACTTCATATGAAGTCAGACAAGACTCTTGAAAGCTGTCTTTTGTTTCTTTAGAAACTAATTAGTGTACATCCGTTGTCTTTTTGGTCTCAGAAAGTTGTAAAAATGCCTTAGCTTTGATGAGAAAACACTGCATTAATGAAAAAAAAAAAAAAAAATTCACCTTCACCTTTTAACTTTATTTAGTTTAAAAGGGTTTGAAATCTAAGACCGTGCTCATTTCTCCATTATGTTTTCAAATGAAGTTATTTCCTCCGTTGCTGATGAGCTTCCCTTTCTTCTTAAGTCTCTTCAGCAGACTGGAGGCAATGCCTAAAGCGCCACCCTTCAAAAAGCGAACAAAGTTGTCTCCCACCAGCGGGCCCATGGCAAACAGACCTGGCTCCTTGGTACACTCAAAAGTGTAGGGATGGATGTCAATGGGGTTTTGCTTACAGGAGATGGGTCTTGTTGGATCCTGACCCAGGTACTGGCCCTGCCCTTTTAAGAAAAACAAGTTTGGGTTGGTCCCAATCAGAACCAGGACCATGGAGATCTTGAATGCCTTGAGGGAGTTGTTCCCCTGCAGCAAACACTTCTGGTCAGACTGGAAGGAGACCACACAGTGTTCGGGGAAACTGGTGTAGTCAGGAAACAGGCTGACACTGGCATTACCAGCCACATTACCTGCGGCAAGCTGGGGCTTTGGGCACATCTTGGCACATACTGAAGAGGCGATGCTAACTGCCTGTGGTCTGTTAGTAGCAGAAGAGGGAGCCACGTTTGTGTAGGTCTGCGAGCACATCATGTTGTAGACTTTGTGGTACTCTGGGTACAGGGTCTTGGGCAGCTGCTTAAAGATGAGGTCAGGGTCGTCTACGCTCTTACGAAAAACATGCAGCACTCTAATGTTGCTGTTGCAAGCACACAAAACGGCATCAGCAGCGCTTAATCCTGCACCTACAATGAGAACTGGATCAGAGTTCATATCCAGTTTTCGCCGACTCACGGCCAAGCCCAGGTCTGAGATGCTGTGGAATACAAAAGGTAGATCCTCCCCTTCTACACTGAGTCGAACTGGTGAATCAGACGCACCGGTGGCCAGGACTACATTCTCAGCAAACAGAGAGAAGGGGACATGAGTGTCGTTCTGTACCTGCTGGTATCCCCTGATTTCCCAGAGAGCCCCCCCTCCTCCATTGTTTACACACTCTCCTTCATTTCCCTCAAAGCCCTCATTGCCACCATCTCCCACCCCTTCAGTTTCTTGATCAGTGTGCCCAGTTTCCAGACCTTCCCCCTCGTGCCCCCTGCAGAGTTTCTGGACGGAGGTCACGTAGATGTTGTCTACAAAATTCTTTTGGAGACCCTTTAGCGTCACATAGTTACGGTAATAGGATGAGATCTCCTCTGGGGTGGCTCTGTCACTGGTTACATCCCTAGAGAAAAAGGAAAGAGAAGGTAAAGGAGATTGTGCAGAATTAAACTCTTGAGTCATGTGCTTGCTGTCAAATTGGTCTTCTCTCTTTACCTGCGTTTCCCATTGGTCAAGTCTCTGTAGTTGACCCCAGGAAGCTCCATCCAGATGCCAAGACTAATAGTCAGCATTGAACCTTCCATTGCCTGCAGAGATATGAGAGGCAATGTCATAGAAAGATAAAAACAAAACAAAATGATGCACATAAAACACTTATAGTTACAAGGGTGTAGTAGACTAAGCTTTGTATCTTACATGCCAAGCACCCCCGGGTGTTGCCCTCCCCAGGACCAGATGTGGGATGTGTTGCTGCTTGTCCCTCCTCCACTGAAGGACAGGAGGGAACTCGTAGCCAAAGTCGGCATTGGGGTGCAGAAGTGTGTCGAAAAGCACAGCCACGGGATTCCTTGACCTGCCCTCTAGACCTTCACTCAGATATTCTAGATCCTGCAAAAGCAAAAGTCCCAATCATGACCTCAGTGAATGTATGATTCTGTTTAAATAAACGAGAGATTTGAGGGTGGTTTTTTTTTACCTGTTCAGTGATAGGTAGGTGCTTGGTCTCCTGCAGTTTCCTGTATAGTATCGGGTTGGGGTGGACAGTTGCTGTGTCAAAGTACGGTTTGTATCCACTTAGCAAGTACGATAGACAGATACCTGATGGCCCGTTGCCTAAAAACAAACCCAGGTTTGGGAAATCGTAGATTAGCATCACAAAGGGGCACAATGTATCATATGACACAAGTAAGGTTAAAAATGGTGCTTTAAATATTTTAAACTGTGCAGGATTACAGCCAAGTTGGAGCAACAATGTAAAAGCATTACAGGTTAAGAGAATTAGGGCAAATACTTTACCAATGATGACTACAGGGACAGTATGTGGGTGCTCTCGAGGCAGAGTGGTCTCTTCCAGAAGAGGCATGGCTGCAGCCTGGGCCAGAGCCGGCACTGAGGAGGAACAGAATAATAGAAATGTGAGGAAAGGTCCAGACATTTCTGTAGCTGTCCATTCAACAGTCAACTAAAAGCAGAGCCTCGTTTTTGCTTTGTGCCTCCACTGCTTCCATGTTTCTGGGTCAGATTATTTGAACAGGTTCAAACCGGCTTACTGTCTTTGTGTCTGCCAATGTTGTTGTTGTCTCGTGTTAGCTTAGATCCTGTCTCCATCCACCATCATCAGCTGACTCAGAAACACACACACACACTGAGGGAGAAAAAAACCTTTATTCATCCTGTTATTGTGCCTCCACACACAGCCATGACCCTCCCTGTCTGTCTGGGGCTTCACACACGTGGAAACACCCCGCCACAACACAACGAGCCCCCAGCTTTTCTCATTGCCGTCCCGCCAACGTACACACACCCCCTGTCTCATCACACATGGCCCGGGGCGAGACTAGCCTCTGTTAACCCCGGTGCAGCTTCCCAAACAAAAGGAGTTCTAATCAGATTTATGTAGGCTTGGGTCTGTTGTGAAATGTTGCCGTTGAGCATGTGTAGTGTGTGTTTGTGTGTTACGTGACACTGCCATTGTGTGCCCGCCGGGCAGCAAATCCCCCCTGATCACTCCGAGTGGGCCCTAATCCCACCGGGCCTGTTTATGTCTTTACCGCCCTTTTCAACAGCAGCAGTATGAGAATGTGGTCCTGGCATGCTGACAGACCAAACCATCACAGCTCCTGCCCCTCTTATACCCACCACCTCCACCCCCAAACACACACTGGCATAACACTCCCGCCAAAACATTACCCTCTGGCTCGACCAAAAAGTGCCCACTTGCTCCACCACCACACAAACCAAAACACTGACCATGCTGCCTTTGTCTCGCATCCCGAAACTCTGGCTCATTTCCCTCAAAACTCTCATTTCCCCCTGCTGCCAATACAATCTGCCTCATTTCATGTGCACCCCACACCTTCCCTGCCTCCCTCCCTCCCTCTGTCTGACCTGTGTCTGTAGGCCAACCGGTTGTCGGCTTGTTTACCTTTTTCAGTGAAAGCAATGGGATTCCACACATTGCCTGCCCTGTTTGGAGAAAGTCGTGCGATACTGGTATTTCCATGCCACCGGTCCATTTGACAAACCCCACAGAGTTTACAGTTTACAGCTCCCCTTTAGACTAGAAACACATAAATGAATATCCACTGTCTATTTACTATCATTTTTCAGAGCCTTCATTTGCATCTTGTGCCTTCATTCGCAAATGCAAAGAAAATATTTAATCACACAGCGGTGGCCGATGTAGCATTTGCTTCAGATGGTTATGCAAGTTGTTATTCAGTCCCATGAACATGCAAATCTAACCTTTATCTATCATCCTCAGTGGGATCATTACAACACTTACATTATTGGGTGTTGCATCAACTGCTTTTGACAGATGTGACTACAGGATGCAACAACAGTTTTGCATGCATCATGGGCTGTTTACACTTGATTTACAAGACAAATTTGTAGATTTGAGATCAGTGACAAATAATGAAGATCATCTATAAGGTTTCTGCTCCATATATTTGAGATTTGATACATACAGATCCTCAAAACTGCTTTCCCTGAGAAAGAAAATCCTAAATGCTTATTAAATTCAATGTAACCTTGAACGTAAAATACAACACACACAGTACATCCACAGCTAAAATCTGATAATAATAAAAACACCTGAACCCAAGATGTTAGTTGGCTTCATTTATTTGGTTTGCTGTAGTCTTCTTGCGCTCTCCTGTGCCTACATGTGCACCTATTGCAGCATGTAGGACGGACCACACTTTTCTAGAACATGGTGCACTGAGTATTGTGTGCTACCAGGTAAACAAATGGAATTTATAAACTCATAATGTTCAGTTTAGCCAACAGAATATCAAAATGTACATGAAAAATAGGTCAGCTTTTCTGTCCTCAATGTGGAAACCGTGTTTCCATATTAAATGTCATTCACGGGTCCTTTTTTTTTTTTTTTTTTTTTTTTTTTTTAACCTAATGTTCAGTCTCTGTGCGTTTGGTCTTTACAAGCCTTTTACTATGTCCTCATCTTTGCAACCTGAGAAAAATATGCAGGAAGCAGCCTGCAGTTACAAAATTAGGTTACCTTTAAAGCAGAACTGGACTGGTTATAAACATGGATGTTGCTGCAGCTCACGCTACCGCTATGAAGTGAATGATGCAGAAGTCTGCTGCCCCATCATGCACACACACCATCCTCATCCAGGCTCAAACCTCCCACTACACTCCTGACACCGAGCCGCATGCGTCCAGTAAAACACAAGGAACACACGCGGCAGCCGCTCTCATCATTGCATAATTTAGGTCAAACACACGCTCACGGGCATCCGCAACACTCGGACAAGAACAGTGTCTCTTACCTAGCTGTTATTTATCTCTCTCTATCTCCCACTCGCGTCCTCTTCTCACGACCCACGGCTGCGTTTCTAACCGTATAAATAGGCAGACACCGGTGGGAGGACCTATCCAACTGTCTGGGATCTTGTATGAGATAATAATCCAACCGCACTCGTCATCACACACACACACACACACACACACACACACACACACACACTTACCTCGGGGCAGTTAAATCCGAGCAGACCTGGTATATTCAGGTCTGATCAGGCTGTGAATGTCGCCTGTGAGCAGATCTTCTCTGTGTATTGGTGGCAGAGTGTGTGAAAGAGAGAAACCGGGTCCTGCGTCTGCTTGTGTCGTCACATGCGCATCTCGCCTGCCGTGAGCGCGTTCACAGAGAGCAGAGAGGAGAGCATCTCTCGGCGCCGACTCCCTCGTTCACTGGCTTCAAATGGACACTTTTATTTGGAAGAAATGTAGCTATTGCTCAGTTTATACTCAGGACAGCCACGTATTGTCTAATACAACCCTGATACAGCTACCTATCAATATGGAAATATTACAGGCCGAATAACATGCTGAGCGAGTCAAATTCTGTCTTTTATGTCTTTATTTGAATGTTGAAGGAATTATTGGAGGAATATCATCTAATATAGCCGATAATATAATATAAGGTTCAATATACTGTTTCAAAAGTGGGCTTTTTAAATGTAGACAAGATTTGGAGGACCAAAACTTAAATCTGCATGGATGGAAATCCCCTCGTGTTGGCCAAGGAGCTGCAGGAAGGTTTACACGCATGAGTAACACTTGGATAAACCAGAATACTGCGGACAAATGAAGTTTGAATTTGTGGTCTTTGGACACAATCACGAGAGCTATGTTGAAAAAAAAAAAAAAAAAAATGGAGCATCATTTGTTGAAAACTATAGCTATAACTTTAAACTCCTGCTTTGGCAGGAAACAGTGCAAGAATAGATGGAAGAAGGTATCCCACAACATATCGTCAAAGTCTGAATGCAAATGTCATGCAGTCAGACCAGACAGTGATACAGAGAAGAGCAGCAGGAGGATGATCCAAAAGCAGACGTCAAAATCCACCATGAAACAGAAAGAAAAGGAAATGCAAGCTGAAGCTGTAGGGACGGCTTCCACTGTCCCCTGACTCGAAGGTCAGTGGTGGTAGATCTTAAACATGCTGTGCTCCAAATATCTCAGAGGTTGAAGTGGTCTGCAAGGAAGAAAATGTATCTATCAAGAGTAAGAAGACTGAGCTGGCAAGTAAAAGCATGTTTTTTTAATTCGCTAAATTAAAAGTAAGAATGCAATAACCTTCAAAGACAGTCTAAATATTGTTGTTGTTGTTGTTGTTGTGATGCCTATTACAGCAATAGCTCAAAGAGCATCACAACCGTCACAACACATGAAGTGCTGTGTTCAACATGCATTTGAGAACGTTTCAGACACCACGGACAGTATCAATAAATAACTTTAATTTTTTTTTTTTTTTTTTTTTTTTTTTTGGGGGGGGGGGGGGGGGGGTTACATCCCTGATCGGACAGCTTATTTACCTAGTGTCCCTAGCCCCTTGAGAAGGACATATACATTTAAAATATTAGGTAATGGTGAGGCGCAATTTATACGGGGTTTCAAAGTCATTGCACTAAAAACTATCATTGCATTTCAATGGGCTACATTTCCATGTGTCGCTGTATTAATGTTATATCTTGTGTCTAAGCGAAAGAATAAGCTGCGTTAAACATAAAGTCATGCATCTCATCCGCCACTCAACCCTGCGAAGCCCCGCCTCTCCACCTCATCATCCAATGAGCGGACAGAAACCGTCCACCACTTCCGGATCCATCACACAAACACATGTGTGCTAGCAGCCAGCTGCGGGAATAAGACAACAACAACAAAAAGTGGCACTGAACGCCACCGAAGATGGTCCACATCAGTAGGATTTGTCTCCGGAAGGTACGAACTGCTACAGACATGTACTGTGAAGATGAATAATTGAACAGCGAGGGTTTCACACAACGTTTGACATTAGCTGGACAGCTAGCTTGTTGTCGGGCTGCTAACAGCTAAGTTCACAGAAGAGTAAGATGCTCGTCGGATAACTGTGACTGTCGAGCAGGAAAAGAACAATCCCGAAAAAAAACAACCCTCATGTTTACGGTGTATCACAGCTTTATGTTTACAAAGCACTATTTTGTATGTGTATCTGCCAGTGGGTCGTTACATTTAGAGGAAACATCATAAGGAATTTTCTGCAATTGAATGGAAAAAAATATGTGCATATATCAGTATTAGTAGTTGACTAAAAGACTTGGAAAATGTTGGCAAAAAAAAAAAAATCCAATATTGTACATCCCTAGTTAAACCAATGACATTGTCATTTATGACTTCATATGTCTCATGCCAGTAAATGATGTACATGCAAAGTTCAAATATTTGATTCAGTTTAGGTTAACTGTGATGTCCCGCCTAAAGGTACTTGGATGTGTTTTTGAATGTCACTCCGGTGTAATGTCTCTTTTTTGCAGTATGGAAACTTTTTGGACAACCTGCGCCTGTACGTCCGTGGAGGCAGCGGTGGCATGGGTTTGCCCCGTCTTGGGGGACAAGGAGGGAACGGCGGAGATGTCTGGATGGTGGCGTCAAAGAACATGACCTTGAAGAGAATCAAGGACAAATACCCACAGAAACGTTTTGTAGGTGGAGCAGGAGCCAACAGCAGGTAGGTTTCAATAAAATACAACTTTTTTTTTTACATGACTTACATTACATACGCTGACATTAATTGAATTTGTCAGCGACCTTCGGGTGTTTTGTTCTTGTACTGTTGTCTCGGGTTGATCAGCTGTTTGAATTCTGTTTATCTTCAGTGTCCGAGCTCTGAAAGGAGAGCGAGGGAAGGACAACGAGGTTCTTGCTCCTGTCGGTATCACTGTCACCACTGATGATGGCAGAATACTTGGTATGTCCCTCCATTTTTTTTTTTTTTTTTTTAATTTTTTTATCAAACACGGGCAGCACAGTCAGTCATGTAATGTTTGTTTTGTCTAATAGAGACTCATTGAACCGCCCTGAATTTTTTTTTATTTTATTTTGAGTTCAAGGAACGAAGACTTAATGCTGTGTGTGCATCGCACAGAGAATGTCAGAAAACACAACATAAAGAGAGAGCTCGACACGGCACAGCAGAAAAGTTTTAACTTGAAATATAAACAAATATTTACATTGGGTTGTTTAATCAGGTTTATCATTGATGACATAAAATATAGTTGTCGCCTAACTGGATTGGAATACCCACCTGATGTTGCAGTGAAAACGTGGCTTCTTATTTCCTCAACCGTTCTTCTACAAGGTGAGCTGAATGCTAAATGCGATCGTGTGATGGTGGCTAAAGGAGGATCCGGAGGCTCCTTCCGCTCTGTGTTTGAGCCCAGTAAAGGCCAGGCTAAACACATCCGGCTGGACCTGAAACTTATCGCGGACGTGGGCCTCGTGGGGTGAGAGCAGAGTCACACGGACACAAACTGATTTCAGGTTCAGACAGCTTCTTTGGATGTCTGATTTTTTTTTTTCTTGTGATGAATCACCGTCAGGTTTCCAAATGCAGGGAAGTCCTCGCTCCTGACGGCGTTGTCCAGCGCCACACCTCAGATCGCCAGCTACGCTTGTAAGTGCACAATAATACACGCGTGGATATGATGTGTTGATCTGTTTTCATTTGAGCTTTTGTCCGAGCTGAAAAGTTCAATCAATATTAATCTGTTTCTGGTATTTCTTAAATCTATACAACAGTCACGACATTGAAGCCAGAGATTGGTAAAGTGATGTACCAAGATTACAAGCAGGTACGGGAGTGCATATTTGTACTTATTGTATTGTCCTGTAACTTGTCTTCATTGATCGATGAGCAATGCTTTTATTTTTATGGTAGATCTCAGTTGCTGACCTCCCAGGGCTGATTGAGGGGGCGCACGTGAACAAAGGCATGGGCCACAAGTTCCTGAAGCATGTGGAGAGGACCAAGCAGCTCTTATTTGTGGTGTGTATAGATGGGCATGTTAAAGCAAAAATATTATTCGCTATTCACTGGGGGGTTTCATGTTTACTATTTGAAGCCTTTAAAACAAGGGCAAATACTGTATATATTTTTTAACACAAGACAATAGTTGCATAAACTATTTTATATTTTGAATTATTTAATGACTGTTTGAAAATCATGACCCATCCCGAGTGTAGTGACGGTGAAAACACAAACTGACACCTACATGCTGGATATGTGAGAGTGTGGTCAGAGTAAGCTGCTGAAAATGGCCTCCGATGACAATGGACTTTTTGTTGCCTGTGTTTTGTCTGACTGCAGGTGGATGTTTGCGGTTTCCAGCTGGCAAGTAAAACAGCGTTTAGGTCGGCCTTTGAAGCTGTGCAACTTCTCACCAAGGTGAGTCTGAAGCTGGGATGTTGATGATCGGACTGTAACGTAAATGAAACAATCATAAATAAGTTGTCAGCTATTCTTTCTAATTTTCACGACTCCTGTACTATTTATTTACCTCCTCCTTCATCTTCTTCATACTCCGCTCCTTTGTCACTCCTCCCTGAAGGAGTTGGAGTTGTACAAAGAGGAGCTGGTGTTGAAGCCTGCATTACTGGCGGTGAATAAGATGGACCTGCCTGACGCTGAGGAAAAACTAGAAGAGCTGAAGGAGCAACTACAAAACCCAGAAGGTAGGCTTTTTTTTTTTTTTTTTACTAAAAACTTACTACTTCATTGTTTATAGTTTGACACACATATAATACAATTTCAGTTAATATGACTAAGATTTCTGACATTAGAAGAAAAGTGTCATATGTAGGAGTAAAGATGGAAATCAATTTCCCTTTTTAAGTTCCTGACCATCCCAATTTTATGTGTCATCTTTTTCTACACATGAACAGAAACTGTCAATGTATTCGGCTCTGGGTTGAGATATCAGTAAATGCTTTCACAAAATAAAAAAGAGCATAACACGGTGACCTCTTGCCTCTTTGCAAACAGTTTAAATCTGATGCCAGATCCTGTTTAATGTCCTGGCTGCGTCAAAGAAAAAAAAGAAAGTTTCTCAGATTTAATCGGCTTCTATTTTCTTATTAATTAAAAATATGTTGCCTTGAGAAGGTACCCTTAAAATGTGACGAATAAATAAAATAAAATCACAAATAAAGAGTTATTTTGTAAAGTGCTATTTAACACTAACCTCCCCCGATCCTATTTTACAACTAATCATGTAAATATAACTTTTTCTTTTACTTAAATACATCTTAATTCTACCTTTTAATGTGAGGAAATTTTGTACAAAGGTGGATTTAGAAGACAATTAGCCTTGTACCAATTTTGATAAAGACACTAAGAAGATATATAATTAGGACCGACGTCAAGATGAAAGAAAACAAAAAAAGATATGCATTCAATAATAGACTCTGTGTTTTTGTTGCTCTTCCTTCTGCTCTGCAGAGTTCTCCGATCTGTTGCCTGATGACATGATACCAAAGAACTATATGACCTTCAGACACGTGGTTCCTGTTTCTGCCATCACTGGGTTTGGTATCGATCATCTGAAAAGCTGCATCCGACAGTCACTCGATGAAGACGCCACCATGGAAACTAAAGCCTTCCGTCAAGAAAAACTGCAGGCACTGAGGTACCACGCACACGAGTGTTTGTGACAAACATGGACAACATCCAACCCACTTCAATGGGACCTACAGTGCTCGATGACATCAAGTTCAGGAAGAGTTGAACTGCGCTTCAAAGGTTGGCTGGTGTGTTTGCAGATCATCAAATTCTCAATAACCGATTGCCCGATATTTCAGTGGACAGTCTTTTTCTTTTCGGCTATCCATGTGTTACCGTCTTCAAATTACCCGTTGCAACAGGAAACGGCAACAACAAACTCCGAGCAGCAAGTTTTGATAAAGATTTGGATCATGCAGTAAAGTCTGCTCGGTACTTTTTGATTTATTCTGGGGATCTAGCTATTTTAAGGCCAGGGCTCGTCTCCCTACGTGCAAATGTTCCACCAAAACAAGTTTCCTGACAGTATTTTGTAAGGTCACTTTCGCCCAAGACGATTGTGATTGGTTCAAAGAAAAACAAACCAGTCAAGAGTGTTTTTTTTCTCCCTATACCAGAGTGCTGGAAACAGGTCTTGCTACGGGAGACTACATTAGCAGATACTTATTTTCAGTTTTTTTCATTGTTCCAAAAAGATTCAGATTGTATTTATTTTATGTGTGTGTGTTTGTTTGTTTTAGGGAGGCCCTGATACCGATTCTGATACATCAACACAGTACCAGTGCTCTTTTCCCTAAGTTGCTATTACTTACTGTAAAACTAATACTTTCTACTTAAGATGAGGACAGGAATTACTGCGGCATTAAAAGCCGTCTGCAGCCGAAAGTGACTGAAATAATTATGAATCAAAACATTGAATTATATGACATTTACAAAGAAATTATACTTCGTGTGGATCAGTCACATCTGGCTGATACTCGGTCCTCTAAAAAAAGGTTACTCTCGGATCAGTGCATCCCAGCTTTGTCGCTCTTTCCCATTTTGTATCATAGAACTGTTAATACATTCGAGTCCATTTTCCTGTTTAACTGTAGTGTTTTTCTTAGAAATGATAGACAGATGTGTTGATGAAAGTTATTTTATATTAAATATATTACAATACTGAATGATGAAGAGGGGAAAAAAAATATGGGGATTGATTTTTGCATCAGTCTGTACAGCATACAGGCAAAATTTTGAAATTAAAAAGGACAGAACTGCAGTATTTGAATTAGTACATGTGGGGTTTTTAAGGTTCCTGGAGCAGAGCGCCAATGAGTCTGGCAGGATGGGAGCACGTGGCTGAGACCGGGTGGTTGGTGTGCTCCAGTACACGAATACATTCAAGTCTCTGGCTGGACAGACTGTGGGGACGTTTGTCAGAGGCCTCCTGTTGGTATCGGTCAGTCCAGCCGTGTGCGCAGGAAGATACAGTAGATATGTTTGGAGGATCGACAGCTGTACAATCACAGAAATCACTGCAGCCTGCATGGTCCCATCCTCGGTGGAGAGTCCTCAGAGTGTCATACAGTGCAATGTCCAGGACGAATGTCTCGCCGCAGCACAGTACTATGATGTTAAAAAAATGACTCAGCAGCTCTGAGATGATCCTCTCTTTAGCTCGGGAAGATGACTGAGCCAGTGGACACTGACCAATACTTGAAGAAGACCAGAGCAAAGACGAAAGCTCTGGTAGAAGGCAAATCATGAGCCCATACAGATCTCATTTACAACAAGTGTCCAAACCTTAAATCATACACATCAGCACATGCCAAAGGAACAACAGCTGCTATTGGCCCCAGGACAAACGTGTTAAAAACAAGAAGTCAACATGTCTCCATTCAAACTCATCAACACGCGTAATTACAATAATGCACTTAATTACTGTTTGAATAGTTGCTGTACATAATGCTGAGGAAAAAAAGTGAACATTACAAAGGTACTTAATAAAAAAGATACTAGAAGCAATATTAGTCCAATATTGTGAAGATCGTATTACCTATACAGTCCTAATGCATACATGAATTACAAATGTAAAAGTGCCCACACTTGAACGAAAGCTAAACATGACGAACATGAGGCCTTAAGACAACAGTTTCTACGCAAGGTAGAGCAATGAATCGTAACTGTACAATGAACTTGCTGTTAGGGAGTGGGACTCGTATCCCAGAAATCCACCTGAAATAGCTACACTGGCATGACATCAGTCGAAGCACAAAAACTTTCGTAATCATTTCTAAACCCTGTCACTTCCTGCCATGGATTTTCCTGACGTCGTCGACAAGCAGTGCAGTCTGTGGTACACAAACCCATTAAGACAACAGGGATAGGCAACAAGGGGGGGAAAGTCCTATCAGTGACATGCTCGTGTCCCTTTATGGTCTCACAAATAGCCTACCGCAGAAATAATTTGATATAGAACTGTCATGCTGTCGGTCTTCACAAGCTCAAACAGCAAGCACTGTACAGCATAGTTAATCATTTACAAGGCTAAATATCTCAATCATCACAGCTAAATCCAAAATGCACATTTCAATCACAACTTCCAGATCCTGGCCCAGTTATCAGCCACATTCACCTCCTCTTCTGACATTCAAGTGCCTACATGTGCTGCCGTGGTCAAAATGGGAGCACACTGGTCTCAAACATCCACATGGAGAATCGGGGGAAACTAAACACATCTTATCATTATCATTGGGGGATATTTCCAAAACCACATGAGTGATAAGAGTGGCACATCTAAAACTACACCAAACACATCTCAGCCCATTCATTTCACGCAGGAATGGCACATGAAACTATTTAAATTTTGCTAAATTAATACTCGTCAAAAAAAAAACCCATTGCGGTAACACTCTTAATGTGCCACAACTGACGTTATTGGACGTCTGTGTGTTTCTCACAGGGATGGATGAAAATAGTGCTAAGATAATATAAAAAAAACAATTACATTCTGCTGTGGATGGAGAAAGCTATAGAGGTCACAGTCACAAAGGGGAGAAATATTAAAGACAGAAAATAGAAACCCAGGCAGAAGAAGGACTGCAGGGTCTCTACTCTTATCTACAGAGATCCGCTTTCTGTCCACAGCACAATTCAGCAAAAAAACCGAGAAGAGACTGTCTTTTCGTCTTTCAAAATAAAAGCAAAAAACATACTCTGTGTGTATTTTTACTGTACATATTTACACACAAACAAACGGAGGGGAGGAAGAGCGGGGCGGGGCGGGGCTGGGGGGGGGGGGGGGTGTTTAGGATCAGGGTCTGTGTCCGGTCCATGTCGTAGGTGATGAGGTTTAACTGGTGATACAATGTGGGTTACCTTTAGTGGAGGGAAAGCGTTAAAGCCTACAGAAGGTATAAAACCACTGCCGCCCTCGCATGCTTTCCTTTCTGATCAGACCGCTGTTCTTTTCAGTCGGAGGAGGTTTGCTGATAAACAGGGTTGTCTCATGCATACAATGTTGGGAGTTTCTACAGTGATTACGTGCGTCAAAATGATCCGACAAAAATCCAGCAATGCAGTGTGACACGATGACCTGCTCCCGGCTCCACTTTTAGAGGGGAGCATGAACATCTCGGGGGGGGGGGGGGTAATCGAGGTGAGTACGACAAGGGCAGAGCTAAGGAGGATGTCAAGGAGGTTCTGAGAACGGGTGGCGGCGGGATCAGAGTGGTGGGGGTTTCCAGTCCCATTGGTGAGGCTTGAGCAGACAGGAACAGCTCGGTCTGAGCTCCAGCTGGTCTGCAGTGGATGTGAAGCTGCTTTCTCCACCAGCACGCCGCATCATCTTGTAGAGGTTCCACTGAATGACGCCATTTGGCAAGACGGCCTCGGAAATACTGACTTTAACTCCCACTTTAACTCAAACACACCTCTGCCTATTTCGTGTCCAGTGGGGGGTTCTCTCTCTCTCTTTCTCTTTAGATGCTTAGAGTCAATTTTGTTTCATTGTTGTGTTTTTCATTCATAGAAAAGGAGAGACAAGTGTAGTTCTTCGAGGACCTTTGCAGAGTGGGCAAGACTGCTGTTATATTGAGGTCTCCCACAGCTGTAGAGAGAGTAAAGGGAGGGGCATAAAAAAAGAGAAAGAAAAGACATTTAAATGTGCGCCATAGTTCAGTGTTGGCCAGTCACTTGTGGGCTTCATCTTTTTAGAGATATTATGTTTAAAAAAAAAAAATAACACTGGCTTTATCCTTTTTTTTACGATGTGCTCTGTGACATTGGCCCACTAAATGTGGCGAAATAAAATGATGTTTTACTTTATTTTAGTGAAACTAACTTATATTTTCACATTCGGGGCAGAGGCATTACAAAAATGATTCACACATGTTTGCTGCACAGCCCTGTACTGCACACACTCCTCCAGCTTCTATAAACTGGAAAAGAAGCACCTGGTCCAATGTAAAGTCCGCTGTGTTTGTTATCCAAATCAGGGCACCAGTGTATAGCTTTGTAATCACCTAATCTGACACAGTGACCATCTCAAAGGACAAAAATATCATGCAGCTGACCCTGACACAAAAAAAAACCTCAAACAGAACATTTCTGTCATCGTCCTGCTAAAAGTTACAGCTCCGTGTTCAGGTTTATCCACATCATATATTTACACACTTCATACTGATCTGCCCCATTCAGTATTAACCAGTGCACATTATATCCTCTGAATTGACAACCATCAAATCATCAAGGCCAAATTAGTGTTATAATCCGGCTTTAAATTATGTCGTGCCCTTCTGATTGGTACTTGCCCTGGCACTCTGCCTGTTGGCTTTCCTCTGATCATCGGGGAGAGGGGGCATAGGGTACGGGTATCTCCTGCTGGATGCAATAGATCCTGTAGAGGAAGTGGGAGACTTGGCAGGGGATAGCGTCCTGAGGAGGAGAGGAAGTGACATCATTAAACAACTGCCTCTGCTTGCTTCATTGGTGTAGGATTAAGTTGGCCAAAGACACAGATGAACGAATGAGGTTGAGCTAATGTTAGATCTGTGACTTTGGGCAACAACCTCCTTGAGCTGCTCCAGTTATTCAGTTTTCACCTTCATAAAGAGGGAGGTTGCTCTTAAAACATCTTGCCGCTGCTCGCCAAAAGCAAAGAGACAGATCAAATAATCTGCTGAAAAATAAACTAGTGTGACCGATGCTTTGCTTTTAAGGACAACCTCTGTACAGAGTTTCCGGCTGCAGTGTGGACACAATCACAGTTTCCTCACATGCTTCACCGTGCCACAGCATTTTCAGAAAGCACAAACACACCTTTAGCCAGACTTTGCAGAAATATATGTTTAGCCAGTGTGAAACATCACTCCGCTAAAGATAACCTCTGCTGTCAGCCGAGCTGGTGTGTTGTCTTAATATGTTACATCAGTCTGTGTAGAGTAGAATAAGGAGACTGGGACGACAGACCAGACCGGAGCTGGGTAAGAACAACATACTGAGAATCAGAGGGAGAGGTCCTGTCACAGGAAGACCTCCTGCCTCATGTGCAGTAGATTGTAAACACCACTGTGGTGTGGTGATGAAAAAGTCCTGAGTTGTTCAAAGTAGTGGAGAGAGTGGAGCGAGAGGACCACTGGTTTGAGTTTTTCCTCACAATAAATCCCAATATTAACATTTATTTTTTATTTAAAAAACCTGAATAAGAAGTGATTCACTGTTATTTTTTTTTTAGCCATGGCAGCAGTGTAGGTCCATGGGTGGTAATGTTGGTCTGTAGAGTGGTTCACCACTTTGGTTCAGACTGAAATATCTCAACATACAGAGCTGTGCAGACCTTTTAGGTACATTAGATGTTTAGATTATTTTTCTGATTAGTGTCTGATTAGTCTAAAATTCATTTTGCAGGTTGCTGTTAAGATGTTTACTTAATGTAGTTGTCTTTTACAGCACAAAGTGAATGTTTAAGTGATGGAAATCATCAAGAAGTCAGTTCAGTCATGTAACATTGCTGATAGTTAAAATGCATTGTTCTGTAACCAGGCTCGCGGATGTAAAGCTCCATGTCTCTCCATTCTTTTGGACTTTGGTAGATGTTTTAACGCAGGTAAGCAACGTGCTCCTGGATACAGTGAAGGTCTATAGATTCCAGTGCCGATTGACTGTTTGGTGATGTTTGCTTTGTACATGTGAAGAAACAGTCGTTGCGCTGGCATGGGACCAGGTGATCGACCGAACCAGTCGTGACCATGAGCTTCCTCGTTGTTAAGGAAACCTTTATGTGTTTGTGATTATCTGTAGACCTTGTGGACACGCTCAGAAAGTCAGCAAAACAGTTTGTCACAACAGCACAGTGATGATGTCAGAGCGGCACCCGAAAGGTTTGACTCGGCAATGACATCACACTGATGCGAAGGCACATGAGGTCACTGGGAGCGAGGCGGAGCCGACACACGAACACACACTGACAGAACAACACTGAACATGCAGAGGTAGCAAGAGACTGAGGGGGAGGAGCAAAGAAGGGAATAAAGAGAAATTAGGAATAAAATAACAGAATTATAATTGGCACATTGGCACAAGCAGTTATAGCTATTATTTGTTTTGCATCAATAAAATAAAGCAGAAAATTAAAATCCGCAAATTGAAATGCACTTGTTTCAAAAAAAATGTGAAGCATAAAAACTCATTTTAAACATCCTTTTTTGATGCTCAGTGGCAACCCTTTTTCATTAAAAACTCCAAGTTGCAACATGCCAGCTGTCGATAACACGTTCACTGAGATGTAACTTTAAATAAAGCTTCTCCAGATTGGCTGTAAATCGTAACTTTCCAAACCACAAATGAAACCAAAAGTGAGGGAGTTTTGGACAAGCGTGTGGGGTACAGGACATGGTCTGAGGTAATACCTAAGGAAAGGTCCTTGAGTGTTTTTATTCACATCTTCTACCCATTTAGTTACATCATAAAACTCTGTTTTGAAGCGAGGGGTTAAATACCTGTGGGAGGGGGAAGGGGAAGTTAATAACAACACAAGGAGGGGGGGAGAGAGAAAAGAAAAGAAGGAAATGAAAAGGACAGAAAACCTCCAGAAATAAGCGAGTGTGGGGAAGGGAGAGAGGAAGAGGAATTATTTTAGGAGAGCAGAGCAGAGCAAAGATATTCTGAACGAGATGCAGTTGAGAAAATGGTGAGAAGATGGCAGACAGACCTGTGTGTGGTTTCAGACGAAACAGCACCGTGAAAATCACAAACAACTGTGTCGTGTGTTCACAGGCTCAGTTGCATATCGGTCACATTTCACTTCATTCCAAGCAGCGAGCTTCCGGCCACTCAGTCAGTCTCGTGCTCACAATGAGAACAGGTGCACTACAGACCACTTCAAATAGCAAGACCTTCAAACCCACAAACAGACCAGCCGACACGCCAGGTTGGGAGGCAGCCGATGCTCATCGCTCATTCACAGTCAACAGGTATATATGCAAATCTGTGTCCACTTTGAGGAGAGTTTACAAGATTTAGAGGTGCAGTACAGCCTCACAAGCCAGACAGGAGCTCAGAGTTTGATAAGAAAAACAACTGCATCTCACCGTCTTCTGACTTATGAGGCTCAGTGCAACACACTATTTATACCTCTCGCTACCTGTGATACCAAATTTGAGGAAAGCAGCCAGAGGTTTATTTAGACCTACACCTCACCTTTAAAGGATAAGTACAGCCATGTTCTTTATTTTTTTAACATCAACAAATCTCATGAAAAGACCAGAACCAACAATAAATTGATCTTATGAGAACATTTGTGGAGCCTGAGCCTGATATGAGTTACTCCTCTGCACCATAGACTCTCACTGTTGCACAATTAAAAACATAGAGGCACACTGTTGCACTGTTGCAATGAACACAGGCACTGTCATTTCTTTTGAGTCTACTCCTGTCAATGTAAATATTCTCTGGCTCACCAAGCATGTGTTAATCCACAGGTGAAAATAGTTTCCGATAAAAACACAGTACTGATTCCTGTTTGCTTCACATTTCCTAAAAGCTTCAGTACCCAGTTGTTTTATGAGATTATTTTGCCTTTTTAAAAAAAATGAAAGTATACATTTTTGCCTGTTTCTTTTAAACGATAAATATTTTCAGTAAGAACCAATGGAGCCACAGAAAGGTAGAAAAGACAGTTAGTGTTGAGAAGTTGACTAAAACATTGTTTGTTTCTGTCTTTTTGTGTGATTTGTTGACATAGAAAATACAAAATAAAGACTTTATCCTTTAAAATACCCTGATAAATTTGTTTTTTTTCCACTACAGAATCTGATTATCTGCAGATTGTGTGTGCAATCTTTACTGACTTCACAACATGATCAACCTCCCAAGGAACTTACTCTGTGGAGTTTGAGCGAGCGCGAAACTTCTTTCCTTTCAGCTTCTTACGATTACCGCTCAGGTTTCCTGAAGAGAAAAACACAAACCCTCACTTTAGATATATACAATAACATGCAAAACATGTATTGTGATGCCGGAGAGAACTAGTATGAGCAGGTGTAATGTGTTTGTTTTCCCAAAGCAAGTTCAGGAAAGTCACAGCACTCCGGTGGTTAAGAAAATAAAAGCAAAACTACCTCATGCATTGATTAATTTGGCTTCATACCACATTATATCCACAATATTACAGATAGCATTTACTTTACATGATAACGACATAAAGTGAATTGTTTCTCTTTTTTTTTTTTTTTTACCACAGGCATGTTGTCTCTTTGCATTCGTTGCTTTGAGGAAACAAACTTGTTGCAGTTCCTGTTTCTGAAGTGAAATTCAATGCAGGAGAAGCTCAACTGTTTCCTGCTATGTGCTGTGTGTGTGGGGGGGGATTTGTGCGTTACCTTGCCACGAGTTGCTCCTCGGTCGCCCGTTTTCACAGATGTCAGAGATGTGTTTGGCATCGGGAATTCTCTCACTCCACGAGTGGGACAGGCCGTTCGATCTACAAACACAACATGGACAAAACAAAAGAGCTCAGCAGTTTCCCTCTGAGATGCTGCACGTTTGTTGCACAGGTGGAAACGAAACAACTGCTAAGGTCAGTGAAGGAGAGGATGAACACGCCATGTCAACATTATGAGCCATGATGCTCTATCATGACAGCTGCATAATATGACATCATATGAGAAGCAGAGTACAGAGACTCATTTCTCCATTACCAAAATCTTCACGAATTTGGACAGTTTGGTTCATTTCCAAAAGAGTCGCAGGGAAAGCAAAACAGTTCATGAAAGCCATGATAGTAACAAAGCATGATATGAACTACATTTTGAGCTCATACACGCTCACTCTCTCACACACACACACACACACACACACACACACACACACACACACACACACACACACACACACACACACACATACACAATTGCCAGCAAATGATGAGCGATGATGAGATGGCACACCTGAAGCCAAATATTGAGATGTTCTGAGAAATGGATGGGATGGAGGGAGTGAAGGACAGGGTGCAAATCTGCAGGTGCGACAGGCAGGCTGACCTCTTCTTGGAGCTGCAGCCGGAGTTTGTGCTGACACCTGGAGGCATGTCACTGCAAGAGGAATCTGCATCCCCAGGTTTGACGCCATAGTCACCTTGGGGCATTTGCCTGGAAATGCAGAAGAATGCTTTTAGATGCTGAACGACTAAACACCATCACAGGAAGATTACAAAATTATTTATAACTGAAACTTTTTGTTTGTACTATAACATGGTGTATTTAACTTTCTTCAGTCTGCCTTGTGTTTGTCTACCTCAGTGATTGATTTACAGAAATAGAAGTTCAATTATTGCACTGAGTGTAAACATATCTTGTGTCTGTATCACATTCAAGCAAAGAAACTTGTATTTCTGTCTTATTTGTGTGGATTTTGTCTTACTCCAGTTGGCAAACAAGATCCTTATAGTTAGTTTGTCGAACATTTACTTGAATAAATGTTCTTGGTTACCAAATACAAACTGGAGTATTTCCAAGGATTTTCTCTCCCTCCTCAGGTTCTCAGAAGATTTGTAATTTACATTTTACAATGTGTTTTTGGATCATTTCACAAAAACGTTTGTTGTATTCAAAAACTATTGATTATTTACTATTATGCAACATTTTTAAAAGCATCATTGTAATGGAAAATAAAAAAATAAAAATATTATTGAGAGAACAGTAACTACAAATACACCGAAACAAGGCACAGCTCTGCCAATCATTTTAGAGTCACAGCTCTAAAAATGCAACACGTGAAAAATACAGTTAAAGTGAGCAAACCGGCAGAATCTCCGGTGAACCTCGGACTCGACATAACATCTCTGCTTGTAGCTCCTGTGAAGATAACAGTATCTTTATTACAGCCCATAAATAATTTATCTTTTATCAAAACTGTTGCACTTCATAAAGCATCACACAAAAAGTACATGGACACTCACTTGTAGCACCAGGCTGTGACAGCAAGTATCAGGGCGAGGAAGAGGATGGAGCCTGCAATGGCCCCAATGATGATGTTGGTACTAGTGATACCTGAGACAGAGGAAGAGAGTAGAGTGGGAAGCCAAATGTGTGTTAACTGGGTGTGTGTCTCTTGTATCCTGGGTGATGCAGACACATAGGGATACACAAACCACAAAACACTGCAGCAGAACACAAAACACAGTACATTTAGCAGGAAAGGTTTAGAAGGAGAACAAGGGGGAATAAACTGAAGAACAACAAACTGCCGTAACCCTCCAGCACTACTCTGAGCGTTATCTTTCCACACAGGATAACAATACAGACTCCTTATGTATCAACTTAACAGGGGTCATAATTAACCGACCGTGGCGAGCTGAAGTGGGTGTGAGAGAGGAAGAGGATCAGGAAATTACATCAAAGACAGGACAAATACAATGAAAAAGGAACTCAAATCTGACCTCAAGTCACTCCGTCAAAGACATCAGCCTGTCGACAAAGAATGAATGTGAAAATAATGAAAAAACAAAAAGAATGACATGCATGGTTCAGTGAATACAAATGCAGCTGGTTTTAATGAGCAGACAAGAACCCAACACAGACGCTGAAATAAACAGAGATGCAACAAACGATAAACAAATAAGAGGTTAAAATGCTTGTGGATTGGTGAAGAGGGGAGCAGGGATAATAAAAGAACAACTGAAAGAGTTGAAGTGGAATGGAGAGAGAGGAACAGGTATAGAGTGCAGACCTAAGAGTTGACGGGAGGGAAAGGAGTTCAGAAAATATGATGTGGAGAAAGGTATGAACAGCGGTAGCAGACTCTGGAAGCGTTAATAAAAATCTACCTGAAACAGGCGCGGTAGGTCCCACCACGAGATAACTGAACGGAGACCTGGAGTTACAGTCCTCTCCTGTCCAGCCCAGGTAACACACACACTTCAGCTCATTACTGCACACCTACAGAAGGACAATTACAAAAGATGTAATAACAAGGGATATGTTTGTTTTCTCTGGTTTTGAACTTCAAACACTGAAGATACACTGAATCCCTGCAATTTAGATATTTAAAAAAAAAATAAGGGACAAAATACATTTTGGTCACAAAATAATGTTGTTGATATACTAAATTATTGAATAATTATATTTTTACAAGACACCCAGTTTGAGGATTTAGGAGTAACACTAATGTTTTCAAATGTGTGGCTATTGAGGTATAAACCAATACACGTCATAAGTAACATTATTGTTGTTAACACACTTTGGCAACAGAATTCGACTTACTTGTTTCTTTTCCTAAAATAGTTTCTTGCACCTGTGGTCATGACAATTTCTGGGGTTGATTGATATACATTCTTCTTGAACGTAGATTTTTATCCTAAAACCAACCATCTGGATTCACGCAATAATCAACGACGCCAGCGGTCCAGAGACGTTAAGACCTAAAATGGGTTATTAAACCATGACCAGGTTTGATGAATTATTCAAAGTTTCTCTCAGCTGTATTTTTAGCATAATTATAAATGTGGCCAAAGGCAGTTCACTTTTTGTTCTTGGTTATTTGTCTTAAAAAGGAGTGTCAGAAAAGTAACTTCAAGGTTATATTTGATATAAACTGGGCAGCCCTGGAAATACAAATATAAATATTGGTGAAGAAAGACATCTGATTCTACAGAAAAGGCAACACCAAGTTGATATAGGAAAGCCAAAATAACCGTGATCCTGAATCCTGAAACCTGTTACAGTTTTTTAATGGCTGAAGTTTCAACGCATGTATATATGTTTTCAGTGTTGCGGTGTACCCCGTGTCCTGAACAGATGGTCTTGTCAGTGGTCCCGGGGCAGGTGCTGAAGTTGAATTGCTGGATTGAGAGACATTTGTGAGTGAAACAGATGCTGTCTGTTCCGCAGGCCGTTCCATCCTCGACGTATCCCAGGTCAGTGTCTCCATCGATCAGCACATGAGCACCACTGAGCAGCAAACACAACATGAGAAGGATTATGTCGCACTGCAGTAAATATGTATCTGTTCTGTACGCCGCTGTCTCTTAGTTGAAACTATTTATAATGTTCAAGGCATACCAATTGTTAGTTTGTCACTGTGTAAATTAATTAAATCCAAAATCCATTGACCAGTTTCATCCACGTCTTTGTAGAAAAATGATTTCCTTCATCCACCAGAAGGATGTGCATTGTGAACAAATGGGACCCCTGTCAGTAAGGAAATTGTTTTTTGGGGAAGGTAAATTTACTGTACTACTTTGATTGTGAGAGGATTGACATCAAAAGGAGTCACTGATGTTTTAATCAACAATAAAACTAATTATAATTTTAACTTTCAGTATCTTTTAACTGCTGGAAATACTGATCCAGGGAATAAAACACAGTCAAAGACTAAAGATACATCACCAACAGTCTTTTTTAGTCTGTTATTTTGGGCTTTGAGGATTTTAAGGAGGTTTTTCAATGATGTGTACCTGCACTCCAGTGAAGCACTGTGTCGGGCTACTGAGAACGACGACAGTCCTCCCTGCAGCTCTCCCAGTCGTGGGGCAGGTGAGATGTTGGAGCACAGCAGGTAGCCACAATGAACATCCCTGAAACATGAAGGTGCAAACACAAATCAGCTGGAGAGAACAACAAAGAGATCCATCGGTGTCATTGACAGAGATGACTGGCTTACTGTTTGTTACACTGGATCCAGGTGTCCTTGTCCTTCCCGCAGTTGCCTTTTTCTGTCCCCTCGATGTTGAGCTTTTCGTAGCAGAACTTGTCAGCTGCTGTTGCCTCTGACGGAGAAAAAACACAACCGACTTTAAGTGTGGCAGTTCAACGATCTTATAAGTACCAACTACATTTGATTCTTTGTAGAGATGCATGTGAGATAATACACTTACTCTCTCCCCAAATGTACTTGCACTGTCTGTCTTTGGTTTTGCACCTTCCATTGAAGCAGCGACCCTGTAGAGAGAAATATGGTGAATCTCAGTATAACATGAGTGAAAGCTTTTACATTTTTTTACGTAAAACACAGTAAAGCCTTACTTGGTCTTTTTCACATGTGTAACCATCCATCTTGTGCACATTTGGTGGACACTGGAAGACACAAAGAATGCCTCAAAAATACTGTGATGTTCATCTGAATACCAATATATGTTTATATATACAGCTGCAAAGGGCTCTATGAGGGCGGCTCTATGAGGGCAGCTCATGTTCACCTGGCTGGAATTGCCTGTGCAGTTTTCTGGGATGTCGCAGTCATTCACTGCGTCTCGGCACACAACTCCTGTATACTCCATCTGCAGCAGAGTACGATGCAAATCAAACAGACTGAAAGTGGTGTTGTGTTTGAGTTGCAGCAGCATAACCAGGAAATGACATCTGACTGTCCACTATTAGTCCATCTATGACAAGTCAAGTTATTTTAATTTTGGGATTAGATTGTGTTAAACAGCTGCCATACAGCAGTGAAAGGGAGACTGAGGAAAAACATTTTTGTTCAGTTTGAGCAGGTAAAAACTATTTAAATGTTAACGTTGCTGGTTCCAGTTGGTTTCAGATTTTGTATCAGCATCATTACTAAAAGTATGAGCAAGCGTTCTTCAGAGAAGTATAAAATAAAAACCAAAAAGGAAAACCAAAAGGCAATTGCCACTACGAGACCAAATAAGGCATATTTGACACACTTTGACAATGAAATGTGTAGCCTGGCCTGTTTTGTACCTGGCAGTTATTGCAGCAGAGTCCGTTGCTACAATTGGAGTCTTTAGTCAGGGTGCAATTCTTACAACAGTTATCTCCTTCTTTGGCACATTCCTAAAAGACAAACAAGCAAACAGAAACTGTTCTCAGTTTTCTTCTTTTACTTTATTTTATTTCATCATATAATTTATTTCAAAAGGATCCTCTAGACAAACTCAATGATCATGTTAACACTGTGTATTCAGGGCTTTGATTGCTCCACTAAAATTACGACACTGCTTCAAATGACCTCACGTTAGCTAAAGTCTGATAAAGCAGGTGGTTTTGTTGTCAGGTAATTAGCCCATCTCTTTGCCCTTGGAGGATTATAAAATGAGCTCTTTGAAATACATCTCCCTATTTGCATCCATCCATTCAGGTGCAGTACTTGAACTCACCGCTGGACTGCCACAGTCACACTCCTCTCCTGGCTCCACGAAGCCATTGCCACATTCTGGAGGGTCCAACAGCTGAGTGGAAAAAGGTTAAATGAATATATACATATGCATGTACAGTGTGTGTGTGTGTGTGTGTGTGTGTGTGTGTGTGTGTGTGTGTGTGTGTGTGTGTGTGTGTGTGTGTGTGTGTGTGTGTGCAGATGTGAAGATGTGACGTACCTTCAGAGGTTTGTTGAACAAACAGGCTCCTCCACCGCTGTTCAGAAAGTTATGGTACTCCTCCACATTGCAGTCTGAAAACTTCTTGGGCAGGTAGAAACTGTTCAAAACAACGACAACGTATTATGTTGTTATCGTGGATACAATACAAACAGCATTCCCAGATATTACTGTGAAAGAGAGAGGATTTGCTCCCAAACAACACTAGAGGACAAAACACTTAAACATATGGTTTTAAGCATCTCTGCCCAAACAATCTGTCTTTTTCGTACCTTTACACTTAATTACATTCTCAGTTTTTACAACTTATAGAGTCACTAGTACAGACACGAGAATGGCAAATTTGTGGTATGTTATTAAGTTTGCATTTCTTACCAGAGGAACCATACACCATTAATAATACATCACAGGTTTTACCATACTCACAGTTCAGAGGAGAGCCTTACAATAACATGGGAGGAAATATACAGCACAGCTAATATAGTGACGTCATATGGCGATATGTGTAGGATGTAAATGGATCCTGAGATGCATTGTTTTTCCTTTGTCCTGAAAAAGAACATTACTATTGTGAATGATTCACTTTAAGACAGTTATTGCATTATCCTTTAATATTGTGCCCCTAAAAGACCTCATCAATATCTAATCAGTTTTCACAAGATAATCAGAAGATAAATAAAATTCTACTGAAAGTGTCATCAACTCTTTAAAGCTCTACTGTGATTGCTTCAGTTCATTAAAAAATAAAAGGTTAAAGTCCAGCTAGATAACACATTCATCTGGAGCCCAATCAACATCTGAAGTGAGCAAATTTCTCACAATCAAATATCGAACACATATTCCGAAGCTTTTATTCATACCAACCAAACACTGAGCAACACTTAAATATTGTCATCTTCTGCTGTTCAGTTTGGCTTACTCCTGATTATTCTGCAGGCACATGTTTATCTAGAGTGTCTCATCAGGGCAATGCAATAACAGAGAGACTCATTCAGAAAGAATCGAGGACTACTTAACATATAATGTGACTAAATGAAGCCACCCACAATGATGATGATTATAGAAGGAGCCAGTAATGATGGTTTGATGAAGGATGAAGTACACTACAATATTTCATGAAGATTTCCTAAACTAATCAGGCTCAAAGTTGTCCCAGCTGTGATGTGGGATTCGTATCTTTGATTTCTAAATTTGTGCCGGCGCTGAATCTTGTTAAAATCTTGTAGTTCTCAACCCCTTTTAAACAGTAATAAGGGGTGGAAAAAAAGATGAAGCATGCTCGAGTGAAGAAGTACAATCATTACCATATGGAAGAATATTATTATTCAGCCATGATAAAGACTCCTTATTTCATAGTAGATCGGACCATGGGATCAAAATATGTATTATATTATTGTATAACAACAAAAAGATACTACTGTAACGTCATCTTTAATACAGGTGTGCGAAGCACCTCATGTATCCAGATCACTTCTTCTTCCTTCCCTTCTTCATTCATTCATCAGAGTCAGCCTATCAGAACCCGAGTGAATGTTTGGAGGCTGAACCACAGCCATTCATCTCTGCAGCACTGATGAACTGTGCAGAGTTACTAAATCCTCAGTAATAGTTTAGGGTATTTGGATTCATTAGATCAGAAAATGTGAAATCTTTTAACATCACGCCCCTTAAAATACATATTTTGTCCTGGTTTGTTCATGGCAACATCTGTAATTTCATGAAAAGAAAACAGAAAGGAAATATAAACATAAAAAAGAAATATAAAGTGTAACCATTTCCAAATCCTAACTCGACCTTAATCCATGTTCGGACAATAAATGATCAGTATTATTTTCACACAAGGTGTAGTTAGGATTTAAGATGACCATAAAAACTTGCCAAACACACATTGCGTAGGAGTACACAAATCCACTCAGACGCACACTCAGGCACAACAAGCACACAGAGTAGCTACACCCTGTGAAATAATGTGAGAGTAGTTAGTAGTATTAGTATTCACGGTAAGTAGATCAGACATGCAGGTGCTGAGGGATAAAAATAAACTTCCGTCAATGGACATGATTGACATCGCTCATTGAATACAAAGGTCTGAAATACCATTGACTTTAGGGAATCGGGACTGTGTCAGTTTACAGGTGGCAGACTTAAAAGAGCACAGAGTCACCTGTCCTCTGCCAGGTGACCTCATGGCATGGTGTGTTATAGGAACCCAATAGAGCAGGATCTGGACGTGGAGCGTTAGGGGAGTGTACTGTTGTTAAAGGGAAATGAAGTAGAAATTTTCGACCTTCGATGAGAATGACATTGCAGACTGTATCAATCGGTTAGATATGGACAAAAATAAGTGATGGGAAGTCCTGACTGTCAAAGGGCAGGGCAGGGCATAGAAGGAGCCTTTCAATAATTAGAAAAAAGAAATCAATCAAATGTTCTTGGTTGATCAGAGGTGATGTCGGCCCAAAACTGAGGGATACACACTAAGTACAAGTGAAATTGTACAAAGTGTTTATGAAAAATACAGCCAGTGTATTTTAAAGAGAACATCAAACTGTATTTGTTCATGTCATTTAAATAAAAAGAGAAGCTGGGGCCACAGTGGCTGTTGTGCTGTTGGATGAAACAGGAAAGGTTGTGGTGACTGACAACCCCCTCCAAGCAGCCAGTTGGTTGAAAACCAGCACAAGCAACGCTCTAGCAAGCTTCTGCTCACCTGCTGTCCCATTCGGGATAGAGGGGGAACGCAAGAAGTATTTAAGAAGAGGGGTATACACACACAAACACACATCACACAGGCTCTTACAGACACACACATCCATATGCTCACAGTGGCACGATGCCAAGCAAGCTTGCACAGTACACACATTTTAAGACGAACACTGTCATGATTTCTGCATGAGACCGACAACACAAAACGTACACAGACTGATTTATAACCTGTTTTCTAATTTGGGCAAACAAGATATTACATAAGATGTTCCTGCTGGAAGAGGCTCAATGAAGTTATATAAACAAGGAACTACCATATGGAAAATAAACCTGGACTGACACCTAGTGGTGAACTATAAAACTACAACAACACTTCAGCGGGAGGGAAAACATATATCAGCATATCTAAATTGATAAACAGATGAATATTAAGATCATATTTTAAACAAACATCTAGATTATTTAGTTTATAACATAGTTGACCTTTAATTGTTTTGAAATACATAAATAAATTTGTACGGTTTCACATTATAAACACAGTGTCCACAGTGTAAATCTTTGAGGTGGCAGGATGAGACTGTTGCCATTAACTACATTTATAACTTAATTTGATTAAACTTTAATGTGGTAATACCCATCAATTTTAAATTAAAGAGAATAAATACTTGTGCAGGGATTTGGACAAAAACAGCCTCTAGTCTGAGTAACATTGCATCCACCTCGATACTGTAGCCAGAATGTTAGAAAACTCTGATGACAAACTGAGTCACGAGTATCTGTGAGAGATGATATGACTGTAGCTGTGAGATGAGATTAAACTGTACTTTTACACTAACTTACCCAATGTCATCCATGATACAGCCTGCCCACTGATCATCACACTTGCACTCGCCTGAAAAAAAAACCAAAAAACATTGCTATCACATCAAAACAATGCTTTAATTGAATGTGTGTTTCTAATACCAAAGAGCTTATTAAGTTTCAAACTGTGTACCATTAAGGATCCTCTTCTTGTCAGAGAAAATGCCAATGTTCTGTCCAAGAGACTGAGCGAGGGTTATGGCCATCTCATTTGTTTTCCCGTACTGACACAGAAAGACAGAGAAAGGAGATAAACAGCAGGAGAAAGAGAATATGCAGATTATTAAATTAGTTTGGAGAAAAGTGATTGTCTTGTAAAGGAGGTTACAAAGGTATTCCCCCTCAAAAGTACAACCAAATCAATTCATCTAGATGAATCTAAATCAAACTCTAATGATAGGAATATATTACAGGAATACACTCACAGTACTGATACAAAGAAAACTGAAATATGCCTCATTTAATAGGAGAAAACAGAACATGTTTGTGGTGTTTAATGTATGTTTAAAATCATCAAAAGATTAGGATTTACTGACATTGTGACTGTACTTAATGTTGGCTGTATCCTGTATCTAATTAAAACTGAACTGAGGGGGAAATTTGGAAATCTATAATATAAAATCTACCATTAATTTTAAGACTCGCCTCATTGACTCCCCCTCCTTTAGTGAGAGAGCAAACTCCTCCCATGTAGGAAGCTCCACCCCAGCTGCTATGAAAGCGATTCCCTCTGATAAAAAGAGAAAGTTATGTGTTTAATAAAAAGTTGTTGAGCCCATAAAACACATCATTTTTGTAATTCTTTTTTATATCCAGACTTACGAGAAGAGGTGAACAGAGTCGCATTTATCCTTGATGAAGTCTTTTCTGTACTTCATGAACTCCTTCAGGGTCACCATGGGGTCATTGTCAATATTAAACCTGTTGTCAGCTAACCAGGTTTCCATGGCAACAAGCACAATCCGGGTGTTAAGTTGTTCCCTGAAAATCTGGGAAATTAAGGTAAACTCAATGTCAAGGAGTCTTCTATTGAAAGTCACAAAGCTTTGAGTTTAATGTCTTTGTGTGACTGAAAATGCCAGAAAATACAGAATGACATTGCCTGATCAATATCAACACAGACAGGCGTGCTTCATACTCATCAACATTTTCATCTTTTCATTATGACAGAAGTCAAACAGTCAGTATGATCCAGTCACCAGACAGCCACGCATCGCAAGAGACCAGACAGTCAACAAAGGTAACAATCTGAAGGACGAAGCGGGAGCAAACTTGTTGGCAAATAATAATATTTGCTTTCATAAGAAGGAAATCTGTTGGGGCCCCAGGCCAGACAAACACTGGAGAAGAGGAAAGCATTGGCATTTAAACTGAATGCCAATAGTCTCGAGGAATCAGCTGACTGAGCAGAGAGTAAGTGGTCAGTGATATGTGTATGGTTCAATCCCAATGTGGCCCCTACAACCTCACACTATCTGTCTCTGTACCTGTGTGGACAGTTCATCATATTAAAAGCTGTTGCAAACCTGCCGGTGTGGAGGGGACAATAAAACCTGCAGATGGTGAGTCTGCACCAAACCTCTACTGTTTTCAATCTTAATCTCCTTTGTAAAGACTATGTTGGTCATGGACAAAAAACAATGGCTTTACTGTCCTTAACATTCTTTACACTAGTTAAAGTACAACATGTCAAGCCCAAAATGTTTTTTATCGGGTACACAGGAAGAAAAAACTATTTGGACTCAAAATAGTTTACCTAAAAACAATATTTCCTGATGGTGACATGTCAAGGATCCAAACATCCAACAATATGTACAACTGTTAAAACTGTGTTATATTTGTCTGTATGTACTATAACTTAAAGGCAACTGTTTAGCATACCCAAAGGAAATCAATGGGTCCTTCGCAAATACAGCCTGCTACATATGATCATCTTCAAGGGCACAACAAAAAGCATGACCTTACTGCAGCATCACCGGCCTATCATCTTACTGACATGACCCTGCATCAGGTCAGATTTCTGTAACACAGCACACACACATGTGGCGACAAATAATCAAACATTGAAATATCTGCCTCAGTACTGTTGGGATCTCACTGCTGCTGCAGTCTTCTGAAATGTGGAAACTCATAACTGGCTGTTTAATGGCTGCTCGCAGCATATTATGGAGTGAGGACAGGCTTTAAATGGAGTGCAATATGTGCTCAGCTCCAGTACCTGGGAGTGCTTGTGGCAAGCTTTCCAAGAAGAGGATCAATACAATTCTTACCATGTCAGCTATATTGACCACTGTCTTAGCATTGTTATTCGTGTGCCCAACGGAAAGCCGATGCTTCTTGTACTGAGAGAGAGAGAGAAAGAGAGAGGTGGAGAGGAAACAAATAAAAGTGGTATTCAGAATCTGGAACAAAGTCCTTTTAAGCCAGATCAAAACAAAAGGAGCCTGTGTCTGCACCTTCGATTCACTCCATACGTCACCTTTATTATGCATAAAACAAAACAAATTCAATCTCAGTGGATCTTAGTCAGGCACAGTTGGATCAAAACTGCCTAATTTATGCACAAAAGGCAGCATTTGAAGTGTACACTCTTACTCTGTTTATAGTCTTGAGTCTCGGCCCACCCGGCATCCTATATTGGGCTCAGAGTGATTCAAAGGGTTGGGCTGGCAGCATTCTATATTTTACTTTCAACAAATCCCATGAAATACCAAAACATATAATGACCTGATCCAGTATTAAGTAGTGCCTCTAAAGCAAAAGCCTGATAGGAGTCCAGCTGCTTAAGGAAAATGTTTGATAATTGGTTGATTAATCTGTTTGTTTGAGTGTCACGCACCACATGGTGTTGGGCCCATTAGGGCTTACAAGACAGTAACAACAAAGAAGGCCACATTACAAATCATAATGGATAGTTCCACAAATTCAAAAGGAAAATGCTTGCTCAGACATTTCGTTTTGTTTTTGATTTACTTTGTTTTATGGATTTGTGGGCAGATCCCCAGAATCTGAAGGTGGAGGCACAAGCAAAATAAACACGCACATTTCTGGCTTCAAAGTCACATTTATATAAGTTATTTATTTATTTCAACTATTGTTGTAACAAATGTTTCCGCATACAGTCTATCATAATTCTACATTCATACCAAACCCAGTTAAAATCTTACCATTAAATGGTCATTGATCACCATCAGCTCAATATATTTGGTCTCATCTTCTACACTTCGTGACATATATGGAGCCTGAGAGGAGACAACAGTGTTATCATTTCAAGAGACACACCAACACCCTTTTCTTTTGTTTTCCTCAACCCATGACTTGGCATGTTAAGGACAATATAAAAACAGCACAGTAAACACAAAGATCTACTCATGTCTCCTGCGTCACGCAGGAAATAAAAGAAACAATAATTCAATATAAACTTTGTCAAGCTAAACCAGGTTTGCCTGTTCACCCATTTAAAAAAAAAAATATGAGAGCAGCTCTGAGGGCTGGGAGACAGACAGCTGCACACTGTCTGAGAGAAGATCAGGCTGGAAGCAGCCTCCGCTCATAAGATAAATATTTCATGAAAAAGCAAAAGACGAGAAGATGAAGAAGAGGAGAGGAAGGCAGGAGAGCTGGGATACAGTGCACTGTCTTTGGTTTTGTGAATTAACATAAAACATATGGGCGGGAAACAGAGTAATCAAGTTTGGACAAACAGCATCAAGAGCATAATTATCTCTATCACACACGCACACAAACACATATACTCAAGCACAACATAAGTGCATCAGCATCCCCGTGCTAATGATGATGATTTTCAAACAAATATGCTTGTAGCAGACTCATACCTGTCTCTTTATTCTCCTGTGAACAACTCTTGATCCAGGAAATGGAGGGCTGGGAAAAGGCGGCTCTGGTAGATCACCTATTAGGCACAAACATGAATTACTATCAACATCCAGGAAATAGTAATTTTTCTTCTATAAATATGTATTGCACATTAAATTCCTCATGTCTTCAGCCATTATCGTACCACTGAAAAGATCACTTAATCCCTCTTCCCCTGCAGATTTATATATCATGTGAATGCGAACATCTCCCTGAAAGACACAAAAAGAGGAATTCAGTCATACAGTTCATCGGCGAGACAGATCACAGCCAAGTGTTATATACACAGATTTGTATTGCCTTTACTACACAGGTACACACATTTATAGAGCTTGGTAACTTGCATGTGACAAAAAAAAAAGAAGATGTGGTCACTAAACAAACGTTTTTGAGGGCTCGGACAGAATACAACAGAATTGCGACTCTGCATGCTGCACCGGGATGTCAACAGCAGGGACAACTTAAACTTTGATGTTTTGCCATTTTTAGTTTATGTTTTTAATATGTATATTTCTAATTTATGTTTAGACAATTTTATTATTTATAATTTTTGGGGGGCTATTTAACTCGAGATTCAGGAACAATTTCTTTGATATTGCTGAACAAGAGCACCGCACGAGTAAAAAGGGTTAAGCACCTGTGAGACAGCGCAGAGGGCGGAAACACCCGCGACCGCATCCTGTTTCAGCTCCTCCGACTGACTCACTGTTAAACGTGCTTCGGTTTCCGCTTTAAGTACGTGAAGGAGGACCAGGCTGAAATGCCGCCGCTGTAAACACAGTTGAATATCTGGGAATATAAGGTATTAAACTCCGTCTTACATTTAGGTAACAAATTTGAGCTTCACAGAAGAATAAAACCGGATGCGGGCTTAAAGACTACTTAGTAAAACTATCTTAGCTTAGCTTAGCTTTGTGGGCTATCTGCCAGGCTGGTGTGTTGAATACCAGCTGGATAAAAAAAAAAAAAAAAAACCTGTTGTTACGTAGTTATGGTGTGTTTTCATTCCCAAAAGATTCAGATGAACACGCTGTGTATGTTAACTATTTCGCTATAGTCGTAATCGCGTTTTCGATAATAGATAATTGACAGTGTAGTCGATACTTATCTCTATTCGTGGATTTTAGGCCTGTAAAAGATGAATAAATAACAAACTTTATAGTTGCGTTTTACGGCTTGATCGAGAATGAAACATTTAATTTCCGGTTTGATAATATCAGGCAAATAAAAGTTCGAGAAGTCGAGCAGAATATAGTAGACCACAGTAATAATGGATTAGATACAAACAAAACATCATCAGACAGGCATGCACTGTTAAATCCTGCTCACATTTAGTTTTGAACCACGATGTACTACCGTCAGTTTTAATACGCTTGCCTGAGGCTTCACTTTGATTCTTTATGAACCAGCAATACCACAAAGATTTCGCTTATAAAGTGTTTACAACATCATCAGTAAGACTACTGATGACTGGTAACCAGCAAAGAACAGCCAGAATATATTGTATGTTATCTTGTCTCTGAGTTGTTGTTTTTTTTGTCTCTGAGTTGTTGTTTTTCTTCATCAATGTTCACATTTTTTCAAAACAACAACAAAAAAAAAACTAAAAGTGAACTATCCGTCAGACAAATATCATCGATTATCAGTAGAGCAGCTTTGAATTGTATAAAAGAAACATCAAGATGCATTGCCATGGTTAGTCACTGTCGCACGCTGTCACATAAAGTATAGCTCACGCCTCTAATTCAATTGCTTATTGTTCAACTGTACAGTCTATGTAATGCACTGCTGTATAGACAGCCCTGCCTTGCAATCTCAGCCACCAAGTCATTCCAACTTTGTTTGCTAATGAAACGAGAGCTTTGTTTCTCAGGGACAGCAGATATTGGGTCAACTACGCTTGGGTGAATAGAAATACAGGGGGGTTGCCCATAGCTGGGTCAGTCTGTGGCACACTTAGCTTACTTCAACAGTAATGGGGCCATTCGGGTAAACTTGTATAATTCCAGGATTGCTTTATACAAAAAAACTATTTACTATAGTGACAATTTCTTCTCATTGGACTGACCGGACCCTGTTTTCTATCTGACTTCCTCTGTTTATTCAGGAATAGGAACTCTCCCAGCAGTGTCAGTTCCTGCCGCGAACCAACCATGTCGTGCCGGGACATCCACGCCACCAACGCTTTTGCCTTCATCGTTGCCTTTGCGTCTGTGGGTGGGATTGCCGTGGCAGCGTTGATCCCACAGTGGCGTGTAACAAGACTCGTCACCTTCAATCGCAATGCCAAGAACATCAGCGTGTATGATGGGCTGTGGGCTAAATGTGTGAAACAGGATGGCTATTCAGGATGTTACTACTATGATTCAGAGGTATTACTTTGAGAAATTTGCTCTTCTCTGCTGTTGTTTTTCTTTTATGTCCTGAAGGTTCCTAATCGAAATCTTCTTACATTTCCAGTGGTACTCTAAAGTGGACCAGCTGGATCTGCGGCTCTTGCAGTTTTGCCTTCCGACAGGCCTGTTGTTCGGCTCTCTAGCCTTGCTGTTGTGCATGGCAGGGATGTGTAAAACCTGCTGCTGCTCAGACAAGCCTGAACCGGATATTAAAACTATCAGATTCCTGGTGAACAGTGCCGGCTGTCACCTGGTGGCCGGGATGTTCTTGTTCCTGGGCGGAGCGATTCCCATCGTGCCCTCAGTGTGGTTCCTGTTCCGCACCAAGGAGATGAACATCAGATACGAAAACATTTTCACTGACGGCTTCGCCGTGTATGTATCAATAGGCTGCTCTGGAGGACTGATGCTAGCCGCACTGCTGATGTTCATGTGGTACTGTATGTGTAAGAAGTTGCCTTCACCCTTCTGGTTGCCCCTGCCCACCATGTCTACCTCTCTGTCGGCACAGCCTCTCACTGCCAACGGATATCCTCCTTCCCCAGTTTATGGTCCGCAGCCTTTCCCACCACAGACGTATCCTCCGACAGTGATCGACACCCAGCCTTATGTGCCCTCGCAAGCCTACGTGCCAAGTGTGGTCGCTGCTGCTCCACCACAGGTGTACATGTCTCACCTCTCTGCTCCAGATGGGTATGGATCAGAGGTTGGAGGGACCCAGGCCTACAGCTATGCTCCCTCACAAAGTTACGCTCCTTCTCAGGGATATGCTTCCAGCTACGCAGGCCAGCGTTACTCCACCCGCTCACGGATGTCAGCCATCGAGATCGACATTCCTGTGCTGACACAGGCACAGTGAGAGAAGAAAGGCTGATAACCTCATAACATTGAAGGCTTCTGTCCATGAACCTCCATAAAGTTCACCACTGATAAAACTTAATAGAGTTTGATAGATGAACGTTAATAACATAAGAGCTATTTGCAGCCTCTGGAGTGATAGTTTCGAGAATTCTGTCCGTCAGTCCAGATCTGTAAGTGGGTAATCATAGACGATGAGAGCCAGTCAAAACAACGCCGGAGGTACCATATAAAGGATGATATTATCTTCGACACAAAGATTACTAAAGCTCTGTGTTTGGCTTAGCAATGGCAAAAGGGAAAAACATTTTTTGTTTCTCTATTTTACCAGCAAAGCAGGACCACTAAAGAATAGTTTCTAACTTGCAATAGTTTCCAATGGACCAACCAGCCACCTTACCAGCTACAAGCAAACAGTTACAAGCCTTTAATCAGTGGCTTAACATAAATTCCCACTTTGACATTTGATTAAGGCAGCACAGCTTGTCTGCAAAATTATTTTCTGTTACATTTTTTGTTGTTGCACACATTACCTTCCTACTCGAATGATTGCTTGTTTTAAGCTCACAGTGTGGAGATTTTCTGTTATTATTGCTATTATTGCTATACTGACTGTCATCGACTTTATATTCTGTGGTCCTGAATGGACAACTAATAACTAACTGCTAACCTGTTTCTATTGTTTTGTGTCTGTTGTTGTAACCTGAATTGTCAATCATGTCACACTGGCCTGTGAAGAGCAGCTGTTGTAGTTTTTTTTAATGCACTAATTGTGTGAACACTGTGCCAGTTTGTTTTGCCTTTGCTCACTGATTTCGCCTCGAGTATTTTGTAAACGTATGGCCTCTAATATATTACTTAATAATTGAATGTAACATCTACTTTTCTTGAGTGTTTTGGTCAAAAAAAGGTGGCTCTAAGAAATATGTTGGCTGTTTTAAATCTGATGTACAAATGAAGTTTTGATCACTCTGTGGTATTGCATTGTAATTATGAGACGTAATGTCAAAAACACTAACAGGACTTTTCATCTTCGCTCAGAAGTGTTTATAAGAGGGTTTTTTTCTACTCTGCTATTAAACTAAGCTAACATAGCTGGACATGTGAAGTTGTTCATGGGTAATAGTTGTTGTGATTAAGCCAAATTTAACTTTCTTTGTTTTGCATATTGAGCACTGATCAACATTATTAATGTGTCCTTTATGTGATTCAACAATGGTCACATCAATGATATTGTGAAACATGTTTTGTTTTTTGTTTTTTTACACTGTCATCTTTTTGTTTCAAATAAAAACATAAACCACAATACATGTGTGCTTAAATATATGCTGGGCCAAGGATGATAAAAGCAATTCAATAACTGCAATGAATTACTCAAAATGCATAATGGCAACAAGAAGAGACACAATGTGATCATGTCTTGTAATGTGTCCTTTCTCAACCCTCTTCACAAAAAACTTGAAAGGGAGCATCATTTTTGTCAGGCCTAATTTTAACCTGAGAATGAGACTTTCTTAATATCTGCTCTGTTGATGGTTTCACCAGATTTATCTCCACATTTTGAGTTTAATCAACATATTACAGAAGTCAGGTGTCTGTGAGGTTCTAGTTTCACATAAATGTATCATAAAATGTTAAAGCCCCTTCTGTAATCCTTTCATGATGCCTTGATTCATAGGGGGATATTAAAGTTGTTTAAATGCTAATTGGTAGCAGAGATGCCCTTTTTTGTCATGTATTGTGCTTTAAGTAGCTTACAGTAATACATGGTAGGAGATTCAAAAAGCTTGTATTATTTTTATGAATTTATCTACTCAACACCATCACCTTTCTACAGTGCCAGAAAACTAAATACCCAGCGCTTTATGGTGATTTTACATGGAACTCATTTAAAGTTCTGCTGACTAGGTTTATTAGAGGAGCTACATACCTCTGACAGCTTTGATAAGTGTCGAACACATTACACTAATGTGAGCTGACATATTCATTGCACTTTCACTCTGGAGAGGCTTAAAGTACCAAAATTCAGCACACAAAAACATCCCAGAAGTCTTGATGTAATACTTAAAGGGATTTTCTTATTATTATTATTCAGTAATCTTTTATAAAAGATTAGAAAATTGCAAACACAGCTTTGGAAGGGAAATCCACTCAGTATCAATGATATTTTCAAGAGAGTAAAAAACAAACTATAATATTTTACCAAAATTCAAGGGGGCATCGTGAAATACCTTGTTTTGTCAGACCAACAGTCCAAAACCCTAATATATATTTAATTCCTAATGATATGAAACAAAAAAGTCAGCAGCCCTTATATTTGAGAAGCTGGAACAGAAGAAAGTTTGCCATTTTTGTTTTAACCTCTCAATAAACTAAACTACACTAACACGTACTACATAATAATGGACTAATACTACACTGGGATTCTCTTTGTTTTGCTCAGGAGCAACATTTTTAGCCTACATAGATGAAATGTGCTTTAACATGGAGCTCTGCAGTCATTGAGCAATCAACAAAACAGAGATTTAAAAGCAAATTTTGTGAATATAAACTCCTTGACATTTGTCCTGAACTATGATCTGCTCTGTGGGCAAATATTTAAGTTAACAAAGTCTCTTGATAGTAACCAAAGGCACTTAACGACAGTGAGCAGTTTATTAAAGAACAGCCTTTAGAGCTTTGTCTTACTGATTTAGTCCGGCCACCAGCATAAACTGCAGCAGTAATTTGTATAATTGGACTTGACTCCTTCTTTGATGTGACACTCGAGAGTTTAGTGGTTGATGATTAATAAGACCTTAATTAAAAGGAGCATATGAGCTGCTTCTGTATTTTTTGTGGAACATATACACAGCACCCGCCTCCATTAGCGGCTGATTTAACTATTGTAATAAAGCATTTTCTTGACCGCTTTCTTTGTTCCCCAGATCATCACTCTCTGCCGATAATCTCAGTTCAAAAATATGCACACAGCATATAGACTCGACAGGGAGTGTGTAGTGATGGAGATTAAGGGTCTACACAGATGGCTTTCATATGTCGTGCTTGAAGGAGACGGGGGTGGGGCCTGGGTTGCCAAGGGAGATGATATCTCAGACAGATTGCTGGTTCATGAATATAAAGCAGGGAGGGATAACACGCTTTTCATCCTCGCCCTCTCATTGCATGTGTGAATAAACTGGTCCAGGTTTAGTAACATGAAGCTGGCTTCAGGCCACATGGAGATCCCCCTCCCCTTTTTTTTTTTTTTTTTATCCCATCAGCTCCAACACACACTGAGTGTCATTCCCAGCTTGTGTTTGTATGAATCCTCCCCATGGCGCCTAATGCAAACACCCCCATCCCTAAAACCTGCCACCGCCCCCATCGACACACCCTTCTCTTCATCCTCCAACTCCTCACTCTTGCATGTGCAAGTCAGCATCACACATCCTCCCTACAAGTTGGCGTGCATACACACACTTACCCAGAAACAAACACACTCAAGAAGTGTAAGTTGTATCGGGCACGTAACGCCTGGGAACATCACATTCTTAGCTTGTGAACTTTAATTTTGTGAATCTAGATGGCTCACTACTGTAGTCTACTTGTACACACGCCTATTTACATAATACGAAAAGACACTTTGAAACTAGTTCAGCTGCATGAAGTGACAAGAGCAGCTTGTTCAGGACACATTCAGCTAATGTCCTGCATAACTTTCTCTGCCTTGGCGGAGGAAAGGCAGATGGATTCACCATATGGCCGAGAGGAGCCACGCTGACTCTATCTCATCACGGCCCCACCAGACCAAGTTTAAAAAAAAAAAATTCATGTCAGTCTTTATCACTTTCAACTAGATTAGAACAGCCAGAATTAGTGTTGCGGGTTGCATCACAGGGCAAAAAGCCTCTGCATTCAAAGCTGTTACTGACTTATAAACAGTGATATGTGGCTGTTTGTCTCATATAACAAGTGAGCAAACAACCTTTCAAAAATAGCCTTTATATCTCACACATAAGTGAGAGCACCTTGGTTTTTGCAGCCCACATCTATGTGTTTGAGGTCAACTCGCAGACCAAGCAGACTATCATAAGAGACAAAGAGTCAGACAAAATGGAAGGGAAATAGAGAAAGAGACACACCGAGAGGAATTCAGAGGGGACAGACAGTCAGGATGGACCATTGCCCGCAGGGAATCGGCGTCCAGAGCTCAGTGCTGACAAACTGACAGCCACTGCCGGGCTTGAGGGCAGCACTGTCTCCGGCATTACCATGCAGATAGCATTCCCAAACGAACAAGCCAAAACCACTACTGCCAACGTAGCTACGGCCCAACTGTCAAAAATGTGCCAACTCTACAGTGAGTACTACAGTGAGGACAAATATGTTTAATATGACTTTTTTTAAGAAGCACAGATCTTTGTGCCCAGTTGAGATCTGGCATTTTACAACTAAATGTTTAAACTGAACCATATGTCTCACTGGAAGAAGATTAAGAATTCAGATCCTTTACTTCAGTAAAAGTAGCAATGCCACAATGTATTAATACATAACTACAAGTGAAAGTCACTTTAATGACCACGTGACCAGAGTGGATGGAGTTTGTTTCCAAGACAACAATTAAAAAACAACAACACTTGGTACACAGTGTCAGCAGCTCAACATAAAAACAACATTTTATAAAATATAAATTCATAAGAACTACTTAACTTCAATAAAACAAAAGTTGAATTATTAACAAAATGTACTTAAATCAAAAGTAAGGGTTTTGTGAGGTCACGCTGACCTTTGAGCACAGAATTCTGATTAGCTTATCCTTTACTTGAAGTAAATGTTTGTGCGAAACGTAAATAAATCCCTTCAAGGTGTTACCTCCGGCCACAGCTGATACCAGCGCGGATTCACTAAAAAAAATGTTTGTATGTATACTCTAAATCTAGTATATTCTAGTAGTAGTGATATAAAGCTGTTGATAAATATACTGGAGCATGTAGAAGCTTAAATTGGAAATACTTAGGTAAGGAAAAAGTACCTCAAAATTCGACTTTAGTACTTTTTCACCACTGCCACTGAGTTATCACAATAATTGTCGACAGACCATTTGTTTTTCCTATTGCCATTTTTATAGGGAGTCACAAAATATATAATTTTGTCAGATAAAAGAGAAAAACAATTTTTTTTAAACAATTAACAAAGACTAAGTTGGCTATTCACATTTTAACAGATCCAGCTACTTGAGGATAAACAAAAGAGCCTTATGTCAAGCTAAACATTCTTCTGTTGAATGCACAATTTATTATGAAATTTTGAACATAAACATATGTTTTGTGAAATTAAATTTGCTCATATGGTTGCAATTCTTGTGGCTTTTTATGTGACACGAAAAAAAGTTGCTTCAGCTGTATTGTTAATATTTGATAAACAGCAGTGTTTTGGCCAAATGTTTGGCATGACACTTAAAAAAAAAAACTGAACGACTCGGGAAATCTTTCCAATTTTTATGCATTTTACGCCACTGTGACTGTGTGAATGACCAAAAAAACGTGACCAAGGCACTGTATCTCTGTAGAAGAGTGCTGCAGCAATATTCTGAGTTAAGATCTGCGTGTCTCTCTCTCATCACTTTAATAATTCAGCCTCTCCAGAAAACGTTGGAGAGGAATGATGGAGGCAGAGGAGACGAAGAAGAGGTCGGAAAAGGAGGTAGTAAAGAAGGAGTGGAGGATCTGAAATAAAGCTGGTGGGCTTAAGCATTGTTGTCGCTAATTTTTCATTGCCTTCTATTGTATTTCCTCCATTTTCAACATTCAGAATAGTCATTGCTTCACATTTCATTTCCTTTTCATTAGTGTACAACTCTGAATTATCAACTGCCATTACAAATGAATTAGTTCCTCTTGTTTTATAGTAATGTGCAATCTAAAAATCTGCATCTAAATTCTCTTCCTTCTCATCCCTATTTTCCCTGGTCTTCTTTTGTCTTTATTTTCTCTTTTACCTGCTCTTTCAACACTGTTGGCACAAAAACCATCATATGGGAATGAATCTTAAGTAGCTCTGTGTGCCAGTCTGCAATTACCAACACCCATGAGTGTTTCCACACACTTTCACAAAAGAACCCACACACTCGGACACAAACACACATTGGTCCCTGACCTCTCTTATCTGGTCTCCTTTCGTCCCTTACTGATTAGCACTAGACACACCCTTCTCCTGGATGTTTTAATTAGACCAGAAAAAAATCTCACACAGAGTATCAGCGGCTTGTTCTGCCACTTTCATGCTAAAGGTGTCTTTAGACAATCTCAGATCTGTCCTTCCGTTCTGACCATAATGCCTCATGGTGATTGTTATGATCTAATTGACTGAGCGCTTGCATAATGTGAAGCAATGACTATTCTGAATGTTGAAAATGGAGGAAATAAAATAGAGGGCAATGACAAAATTTGCGACAACAATGCTTAAGCTCACTGGCTTTATTTCAGATCCTCCACTGAGTGCTGTCTGCTGGCTTTGTAACCTTGCAAATCTCTCTGTCCTGAGACCTGTGGGCTGCACTCAGGGTCGATTAAGAAAAGTCACAACGACTAGTGTGTGACCTGTAATTGAGTCTGGTTTGTCTCTCAGGGCAACTGACCCCTGTACGAGTCCTGTAATACCAGGAAAACTATCACATATCATCTGCTCCACACACAGTCCTGCAGCACAATCATTACCACCAAGTGGTACTTCTGCAATTCTGAAATTGTGGTGTAGCAAATGATAAGAGACTTTAATTTGTTAAAATATATGTACACATACCTACATCTATCTCTTTAGGAGGAAAAGATACACAAAAATAAGGTACAAAGCATTTCAAACATCCAACAAGCAGTTCTGATGGCGTATAGTACCACTTTTATTGCCAAAACAACTACCAACTAGCATTCCTTCCACTGACCAGAGTCAGTTATAACACCTGAACGCCTCGTGCTGTGTGAGGAATGCAAGAGGAAAAGTGGAAAGTGATTTCTCCAGGTGCTGGTGAGACGGGCGCAAGTGTTACCAAACCTACAGCAAAGAAAAAACACCTAACCAGGCCGTATCAGTTGTAACTATATTCATAACGTCCACTGTAAAATTATCTTCAAAGAACATATATGAGACATGTCAGGTGTTAAAGACAAAGAGTGCTGAGAGGGCTGTGGGGGGAACATTAGACATAAAAGCAACACTGTGATAAATTATTTGACCACCCAACAGCACTGAGAAGCAGCTGGACATGAAAAGATGGATGGAGGAGAAATTGATAATCCCCACTGGGGAAGAGTCATCTCCAGCTTCTTGAGAGCACATACATGGCTTTGCATAGTACTTACATCGCTGCTGCCCTGCCCTCCAGGTTCAATCATGTAGGTGTGATTGCCATCAAAAAACATCCCACTGAAAAAGAGAAAGAGGAGGGGAGAGGAGAGAGCACAGATCAGCACAAGTTTCTGTTGGTTTATTCATCACTTAACAGAATAATGTATCTGAATTTAACTCCTCCTCAGCTATCAGTCTGATAGATTAGTTATTTCAGTGCTCGCTCGGGGGGCTTAATGTATTATTGGAGCATTTGTCAGAATATTAACTGTAATGCTCTACAAAGTACAGTTTTGGACAGAACCTTTGAATGTCTTCAGTGCTGTATTTGGCGTATGTAAGGCCAGGAGCAGAGGAAGTATTCAGATCCTTTAAAATACAAACGTCATTCTGGAAAAATACTTCATTACATGTAAAGTTCTTGAACTAAACCGAGTAAAAGTATATTATGAAAAAAGTGTACTTAAAAGCAAAAGTATGGGCCTGTGGCTGATACTGCAATATTGTGTATTACATCAGATGATCATTACTCATGCATTGATGTGTAAACAGCATTTTACAGTGAACTGTTTATTCATAAAACTCAAACTAATTAACATTCAACTGATTGGTTGTTAAAATTTTAGAAATTGGTGAATAGTACAGTAAATGTACCTGTAAATGCGCAGCATAACTTGAAGGTCATTTAAGGATTTAATTTCTTGTTAGTTTGTACTGGCTGGTCACAACATGTAATGACTCAAATATCTTTGAAAGGGTTGCAATTATCAGAAAATCTTCGATAATAAACTCCAACGCTAAATGAAAAAAACAATACCTTTAAGCTCCCAGCCACTTATAATGCACTAAAAAAAACTCTAAGGTTACAAGAGAAAGTGGCCACAACAGGCAGACACACACATCATCGTGACCAAGCAATCATTTCAAAGTCAGAGATCAGTTTCTCTTTTAGCAGCTGCTTGATGGACTTCCTGTGTCCGCCCACCCACGCGCCTGTGCACATGAACGGACATCTTCCATTAATTAACTTTATCTGAAGCTTTTAGTGGATTGGTCGGGTCAAACTGTGAAGTCGGAAGGATAAACACTGCTGGAACACACAATCCATCTTTCTCCTCCAACTCTCTCTCTCTCTCTCTCTCTCTCTCTCTCTCTGCTTTTTTCCATTCACTCTGGCTCCCAACACAGAGATGTCACCTTCAACACACACGTCCCCTTTGTCCTGTAAGTCTACCACTTACAGTAGATTAAACACATGCATACACAAAGAAAACACAGGTCAAAGTGTATTTTGTTATTTGGAGCTGATGGTCCATGAAACACTGATTGCTTGCCCTTTTTTGCACCATAGAAATGTGTGTTGCTGATTTTAATTGTTAAAATTAAGGGTCTGGTTGATTTTATGAATTCAAAAAAGAAAATGGCAAATTCACACTTCTCCCACAGTTTTCTAAACTTTCAAAGCCAGATATGGTTTCTGACACAACCTGTTTCATTAATGATAATGGAATCTCACAGGAACAAATAATTTACTGCCAAAGTTCACGTGAGAAATGTTTGTATTTGTGAGTAAATCTGTGGCATTCTGGTTTGAAGTGGGTGGGATTTTAAGAGAAAGGTGACGCCATACATCTGTGCACGAATCTACTTTTTGCAACATTTATTACAGGCAAGCATCTAAACAGACCTTTTTAGTGATAAGCTCTTCATTTTTTTGTCTAACTTTACCTTTGATTGTTGCTTATCTACAGATAAAACAATTAAACAGCGAAGGACATTTCTATAATAACAGTGTATGAAAAGATCAAGTGAAAGAGACTGATTTTACTGACAAACCAACAGAAAATGATCACCTAAATCTGCAGGGCGTCTCAGCTATTGCAGGTTTAAGATTTAGTTTTGAAGGGCTTTAAAATTGACACACCATTTTGCAATAGTGCCGACATGTTACGTGTCCAGATGAAGACCACTATTGCTGAATTAATAGTATATTTTTTTTAGCTCACATTTGTATTAATGTATGCTATTTTTGTGAAACCATAAAGTGCTTCAGCTAAAATAATCAGTATGCGCATTTGCATTTCAGTCAAAACTTTAAAACTTGAATGATGTTTTAATCAGAAACTTGAGTCAATGATGTAGAGACATCATCTCACATGATGGATGTAGCTGTTAGCACTATCCCTCCATATATAGCTAATAGCCTATTGCATTGGTTTCTGTGTGTGTGTGTCTGCATTTGTGTTGTGTGTGTAAGTGTATGTGTGTGTAAGAGAGAGAGAGAGAGAGAGAGAGACACAGAGAGACAGAGAGAGGAGAGGGGGAGGGGGAGAGACAGAGACACAGAGAGAGAGAGAGAGAGAGAGAGAAAGAGAAGGATGTATATTATGATAAACACCTGATTCAGCATAAGGGAAGTACTCTCTCTCATGTCTAACCCCCAACACCACTATGCACTTCATTGACTTTCTCACTGTCTCTAACACACACACACAAAAAAGGTGTAATGTCATATTCTGTATTTCATTCCATAATAAAAGAATCAGCAATGAAAATCCTCATATCTGAGGTTGCAATCAAATTCTATTATCAATACAATTACTACTATTGTCACAAATAATAAAAACAAGCGTAACAGCACCAGTGCAACATCCTACACAAACATTTAGACCAATTAACAGTCACATATCAAGCTTTAGATGTCCCAGAAATAACAGACGAAGACACTTTGTGTGTTCTCTGTCACATTATAATCTTTTATGTACTAAACATGAGAGTGTATACTGCAGGTGCAAAATAGTCTATCTTGTTTGGATTTGATCGATTCATGCCCCTCTTTTCATTATTTTGCAAGAACCATTACATTTTCTGTGCTGACAAATTTCCCTACATATTGCCACAATCCCATGAAATACGCAAACATGATTAAAAGCCCAAGCTTAGTTTAGCTTACTAAGAAAGTAGAAATCTCATTTCACCCACTTAATTAGCTGAAATTACATGTCTGCACTGATTTGTTAAAGCAAGATATACTGAGTTGGAGTAAGCTTTGATACAGTGTAATGGGTCAAGAGTGGATCTTAATGTTTTCAGAAACAACTTACAGCCATAATTAGATGAAAAGGAGCACATTGTCAACAATGTGCAGATGTAAAAGGTGTTCTATCTCTACTCTTCCAGCAAGACTTCATAGAAATAAGATCTCAGTCCTCACACCTAGAACAGACTCTAAGAAGTGTCTTATACCTGTTTTCATGGAGAAATTGCTGTTATTATATATAAAATTAATTTTGCCATTATTATGAGGATTACTGCTAATAAATAAGCAGAATATCAGACAGACTGGGAGCTCTTTCACACTGTTTTCTTTACTTGTTTACTGATGTAGTGTATTTTTTTGCATTTCATTTTTAAGACACCTAAATAATTAATGTAGAAAACACAAGTGCAAAGTAAACATAGTAGTGTTCAAATATATGACGAAGAGAGTTTGACTTTTTCATCTTATATTCTCAGTTGTTAAAATTTTGTTTTCTTTCAGGAAATGTCTGTAAGCAACTGTGAAAAAATGTAATGCATGCACATGTTTTATACTTAATAACTCATTGGACCCTTTTTATGCACACAATGACATTCACTACCATATAATACATTTCTGGTCTCCATAATGGGTGCACTCTCCCCTCCTTTCTATTCATACATATATACAGATACTAAATCATACACTGACTCAGAATGCAGATATACAGTGAACATGTTATCCTCCCAGAAGGCCTTGTTTGTGACCTGTCTCGCTGACAGAGCGCTACTTTCAAACAGAAACGCTAAAAATACCAGCATTAGGAAGAGGACAGAAGTGGAGAGAACAGAAGACAAGACAAGATAAGAAGAACAGGAGAGGAAAAAGAGAAGAAGAAGAGAAAATGTCGGTCTGTCAGTGTGAATGATAACCTGTGTAACGAAAAATGCAGAGAGGCAGGGAGGGCTGGCAAAAACTAATTACATTGACCTAATGAATAAATGGGAGTAAGGCCTAGGACCTGAACACACAGAGGCAGCAACAGTGGCTGAGAAACACAGATGTGGCACACATACAAAAAGTCTCATCCATAATATTTGTACTTACTGCAGTCCATGGCAAGTTGAGAGAGCCACAAAGGAGTGAGGGATTTCTCTGACCTTTCCCTGATAGTAGCAGTGCTCTCCTCCCTGTGCGCAAAACACAAACACACACAGGTTAAGCTCACACACATGGATGCTTCCTAAAATGTCTCAAACACAGAGTGAAATATTCCACTCACTACATTCATTACCATATTCTATCAGGAAATGAGTCCACAGCAATTAATCACAGAATTCATTTGCTAATACATGCAAGTGCAAATATGATGTGGTGTAGATATGTGAATGTATGTGTTTGTAATTTTTTTTTAGCTTGAACCATTCACATATACATTCTGTGTATTAACGCCTATGTAACTTCAGTCTCCTCTATCCCAACTTCTCCGCAGTCAGACGCCATACCATCAGTCACTCGCAAATTTTTTCCATCTCCATCGACCACTCATTCTCTCTGTCTTCACTCTCTATCACCATCTATCTGTGTGTGTGTGTGTGTGTGTGTGTGTGTGTGTGTGTGTGTGTGTGTGTGTGTGTGTGTGTGTGTGTGTGTGTGTGTGTGTGTGTGCTCTGCGCTTCTCTTCCTCACTCTGCGAGCGTAAACACACATTTATTGTCTATAGACGTGTATGATGTCTAAGTGTCTAAGTGCTCTGCAGGCCATCTCTTCCTGGTCCATTTCTTGCTGCCTAACAGCCATTAAGCAGGAAGCGGGTCTCCCTGAGGAAACGCAGCTTTTATCAGAGGATCAATTTCTGCTCAACAGTCTGATACGCAGCAACGCAACGCTATGTCCACTCGTACATTCACCTCTCTCTGCGGACATCATCCTAATGCCTGTCTTAGGGGTTTGTGTCAGGGTGCACATATGTGTTTGTTGTTGTTGTTGTTAAACTACACATGTATAAGGAAACCTGAACTATGGACATTATTATCCTGGTGCAGCATCCTCCAGTGAGCGTTTTAATTCATCCCAGAGGTGTTGGATGGGTTTGAGGTCAGGCCGCTGCACAAAAAAAACCAAATTCTTCCACTTGTGATTCTTCCAAATGCTTCTTTATTTGCCTGGCTTTATACACAGAGTTGTCCTCAAACTGTTGTCACAGAGAGGAAAACACACTACTGTCATAATATTGTGTGGTGTCGTGTCAAGACTTCCCTAAAATGAATCAGTTTCTCATTACAGCAATAAATGTGGGTCCAGCAAGATGTCCTGCAATATTATTTTTCATTTATTCTCATATGCACATACTCTCTTTCTTTCAGCGAGTTAGATGAAAAGATCAATAATCCTCTCCTGTGTCTTAAATAAGGGGCTGGAGCAGAGATAGCTGAGCTTAGTTTAGCAGAAATACTGGAAGTAGTCTGCTCTATCAAGTTAATAAATTACCAACATCTTTGGAGCTGCCTTATTGACGCGTTGGTTTATTCATATGCAGTCATATAAGAATGTGAAACTATTTCTTGGTTAAGCCCTGTGATATCTTCGAGTCCCCACTGGTTATCAACATAGAGTAGAATATTGTGAATGTCCACATACTTTTGGTCATATAGTTAATGTCTATACTAATTTCACAAACACAAGGTCAGATGTAGTTTACAGGGTTAACTGAAGTCCTCAGAGTTGTACCCTCACATGCATTAGTGTGTGGGGAACCGATCTGAAGAACTTGCCATCACTGAATTAAAGCAGTGGAATTGCATCAGTCATGCTGAGACTGATTTGTTTTTTTCATTGTTCTTGCTTTTTACAGTTATTTGCAGTTTTTCTTAGTCCCAATTATGTCAGACTTTGTTATCATTTTGAATCTGATTCTTATAGGATGAATAAAACAACCTATGAGTTAGAAGCATATCATTCTAACTGTGCTTCTCTCAATCTTTCCATTTTCACAATATCTAATAAGAGTAAAGCACAACCGTGCTTTATTGGCAAGAGGGGGGAAGGATATTGCCATTACTGACAGAGGCAGAACATATGAAAGGTGCACAACAAAAGTGGATGTGGCAGTTTGCTAGATAAACCTAAATGGAGCTAGAGAAGAAGAGAGAGAGGTTGTGTAAAGAGACATAGCGGGCTATTTATAAGTGGCGCTGTGCTCTACTATCCCAGCATCTCTCCTCTTGCTGTCGTCCTGAACCTTCTGCTCCACTTCTCATCAAAGGAAGAAGCACACAAAACCCAGCGCTGTGGGTACATCCTCAATGTGTGTTGCTAAATTGGTCAGATCTGTGATCTCCTAAATCCCGTATAAGAATAATTAATCATCTTATCTAGACAACACAATGCACAATGAAAAGGTCCAGGTCAGACACTTGGTAAACAAGTAGGACAATCTGCCCTCTAAATGTCAGTAAAAGTTTGAGAGTGGCAATTAGATAAAAAAAATTTAAAAAAGACGAAATTATACAAGAAAAAAAAAAAAAGAAGGCTTATGTGCATATATGGAGTTAATGTCTGCATGCGCAGGACTTACACATGACCCACCACTTCTACCTCACAAAAAGAAGTGACCTCTTGGTGGGTCAGTCATTACAAACTAATGCCTCGCACCCAAAAGCAACATTTTACATTCTATTGCAGATCCTAAAGTCCCCAACGATACCAAATAAGTCATGAAAAATGTTGGTGAAATTAGGTGAATGTATGCACAAACTAACAGGAATATTTCATTTGATATCACAATTTGGGTTTGAATAAAAAAAAAAAAAAAAGACAGTGTGCACACATCCTGACAGAGAAAGTGGGGTTCAAGTGCAAACATATAAGTATATAAATAAATACAAAACCTTGTGTTTCAGTATTTAGTTCAGTGTAATCTTTACGCACTCTTAATGAAGAGTTAAAAAGGAGATACTCTCAATGAGAGAGGACCTAAATGATTTTAACAGCCTTAAAGTTACTTGAAGGAAAAAAAAGAGGAAAGGTATATATGTTCAGGGTTTTCAGATCCCTTCAGCCAGTCCCTACTTGTTACCTGTGTGCTACATAGAGAGACATAACAGAAATGTGTCAACCAACCATTCAAGTTCTCAGAACTGTACCAATCCTCCTATAAGGTCATCAGGTTAAGACAACAGCAACAGTTTTAACAGCTTCCATATGTATGTAGTACATGAGCAGAGAGGATTCTGACCTAGATTTATCAGAGCAGCAGCTGTGTTACATTGGCTGACATTTTGACCCCAGCAGTGAGCAGAGTACCAAACAGGGCACGTCTCATAACCTCCCTGAATAGCAGGAATTAATAAACATAAAGGGGCGCTTGTTCTTCCCAATTAAGAAGGAAGCAATGACAATAGAAAGCTACAGATGGAGGGCAGTTCTGGATATTCATCTGCGAGGTGAATTAAGTCACAGATTAATTCATAATAAGTGCCATAATTACAAGTGACCATATCATATAATATGTGGTGTGACACTTTGGATCATTTTCTGTAAAGTATCTAATATCTCACTAATCTGCTGCTTAGCTGAGTAAATCCTGACCAGCATAATCCCCTCACTTATGTGATGTAACATGATGCCTCAGCGGGTGTTCTGTAACTCAAGTCTAGATTTTAGAGGATTATCACAGCAATCTTAATCTCTTGCTAGTTGAAGGTTTAGGCCAAAGATCCACTTGGGTTTCTAGAAATCTAAGCTTCATCCAAGAAGGCTGGATGGCTGAATAGGGTGTGGTTTCTCTCTGTGTGAAAACTAACTTATTGATTAGCCAGGAGAAGGCTTGAGGAAAGAAGAACATATATATATTTATAATAATTATGCAGTTGCTGTGCCTAACATGTTAGCAAACATTTGCTTATTTAGACATTTCGAAGACAATGCAACACTAGCATTCATTTGGAGTCATATTTCTGTTCAGTGTCAAGACCATAAATGCAGTGTAGCTTCCATCCTAACTGGAAGTAGTGTAACAGTAAGTGTGAGTGAGCATGAGGGGAGATGATTTGCAGAATCTTACACTGGTGATGACAGTCTTCCCGCTTTCCGACAAATGCCTCTCCACATACCCCGAAGACATGAGATCACTGGGAACAGAGAGGAAAGAAAAAAGGGTATTAAAGTTAGAAAATGTGCGATTCTCATTCAAGTGTCACTCAGCTTTTTGGGCATGCTTGTGTTTTATAGAACAATTGTATTCCGTCTTGGCAGCACGGAGCTTCAGAGCATCAGCCTGGCTAATTATGCCCAGCGTACAGGGACAAGGCTATTTCTAGCACACAAACTCACAGAAACACAATTATACAAATCCAGCCTTCTAGCAAAATGTCTTGTGTGTGTGCGTGTGTGGGTCTGAAGGACAAGTGGAGGTCAGTAAGTAGTAAAAGAGGCAACACAAGCAGAATGGGAAGGAGGCAGCAAATAAATTGAGACCATAAGGAAGAGAAAGAGTGGCATAAATAAGAGGAAATCAGTCTGCGTGTGCTTTCTCAGCAGAGCTGGACCCAAGAATCCCAATGGAGGCACACACTGCAGGCCCAATCTGAGACAGAGATGTATGAGCTCTAGTGTGCACGCACGCGCGCGTACACACACACACACACACACACACACACACACACACACACACACACACACACAGGAATGCGGCATATGAATGGGGATTTGTCCCTTCTACAGCCTATTTCAAAATATAATACAGTTAAGTTTTAGCCTCTTATATCACAAATTGGTGACCTGAGCAGGTTCACAAAGGCACACGCACAAGAAAGTGTAAGAATTCTTTATATTTACATTCAGTGAGCAGAGCCAAAGCCAATTGTAATCTGAAGCTTTTTATATACACAGTTATTAATGCTAAGATTAAACAAAGCTATTGTTGCAACAGGGAAGAGTGACATAAAATCAAAGAACAAAATTGGCATAATAATCAAATTTTTATCAGATTAAACTGAGTCTATTTGCTGAATTGGGGGACTTTCCAAGAGCCAAATCACTGGCAGGATAGTTGCGTTTATCAGAGTACAGAAATGAAGAGATTGGAAGAATCCAAACAGGCCATTTGCCACACTGAACCAGAGAGCCATCAATCTACTCCAACTTCCTGTCAACAACCAGACATCGACAATAGAAGTTGGCGGTTTAGAATTTCACCTCGTTCAGGTTATGGGGGCAGACTGACACTTGGAAAATACAGGACAAAGTCTGAGGACAACAATGTTTTCCGAAACACTTCACACTCAATATGACGATGAAGATCACATCCCTGCATGAATTATGATTATATAAAAGATTACATGAGAGTTAAGAATGTAATCATTTCAGATTTTTGGAATTGTGTTTAAGTGTTACATTAAAATATATGAAGATAAAACTTCAAAATTCAGTGTACTTTCCTCTGTATTGTTTTTTATGTTTTTAATTATTTCAATTCGGCGCAGTGACAATGTGCCTTATCTCAGCTCATGATCGGGGGTTATTGTTATCACCACCATGTGTCACTCTTCACTGCCACTGAACAGCAGTAGTAATCAGCCTCATTGCCAAACTGCAATCACTTTGTATAAAATAAAAAGCAGAGAAAAAAAAAAAAGTAAACTCTCAAGGAAAAGTACAATGAAAAAACCCAATCACAGTTGCAAACTGCCACAACAGCAAATCATACTGGACCATGTGATAGGATAATCACAATTTAAGATCCACTGGCTAACTTTTCCTGAGTTTTCAACCAAATTCATGCTAATATTGATTTCCAGTGAGCAGTATTATAAGCCATAAAAGTCCAGTATGTTTCAGAGCCACATGAGATGACAAACAGGAAATCCAGAGGCCAAAACACCTGAGCAAAAACTGCAGGCGTATCAGTCAGCACTACTGCAAAGTTACTGACTTCATGGCAACAGAAATAAAGAGGCTTTGCAAAAAGGACTAAACAAAGTGTGACAGATATATGCAACCTGACAGAGGCCGCTTTGCAGCAGTGTTTATTGTGGTGAAGTCACTACTTCAGAGTTGAGCGCTTTGTCATTAAAAGAAGTTTTAGGAACTACACTGACTTGCTTATTCTGCAGGGTAAATATAAAGTTCAACCAGCAGCTGGTTATTTTAGCTTAGCATAAAGACTAGAAACAGGTGGCAACAGTCAGACTGACAAGAACAAAAATGACACATTATATGCTACAAGAACTAGAACATAACTTCCCTAAATCTTCTGTAAAACCACAATTTGTTTTTACACTTTTGTTATCGTGTGGATTGAACTGATGAGTTACAGCCTGTTAATTAGGGGTTTTCTTTAGAGGATCAGGGGCAAGCAAGTTTTTATTTTCACCGTTTATCGTTTATCAATCTTTATGCTGCTCTATACAAACCACCTCCTGCTGGTAGCATCGTATTTACCACATCGGTTCATTGACTTGAGTGTTTTGTCATCTTAAAATTTTAATCAATCAATCAATATTTTATTAAACATGAAAGAAAAAAACATAAAAAGTATAAACAATAAAAGCAAATTAATAAAAAAAAATAAAACATCATTCACCTGAGAATACAACAGCCAAATGAAAAGGCTAGAAACTAAACTAAATTAACATTTTTGATAATGCTGCTTAAAGACCTGTGTCCAATTTATGGGTCTCTTTTGTCATGGCCCAGCTAGTTTCTTTCTATATCCACTATTACAAAAACAGTGATATATTTGACAAAGGACCATCTGTGGAGTTGAGAGTCAAAAATAAGGGGGGGGGGGAATCATAAAAACATTAGAAAAAGACAAATGGGAAGATGATTTTGTTTTCAAAAGCAAATGCCATTTTTTTTTTCAAATATTAACTGAGGTTTTATTGTGGAGGCAAAAGTTTTCCATTGCTGATATACCACATCTATTATTGGAATGGAAGCCCTGACATCAGTGCACACACACCCACAGACCCACAGGGGAAGGAGGCTGATTTCTGTGATGACTGATGGGCAGTTTGCGAGAGCAATACAAAAAAAAAAAAAAATGTGGGTAGAAGAGAGAGACAAAATGGAAAGAACGCAAGAATAGCTGTCTGTGGGAATAATGACAAAAAAGGAAGGAAAAAAAGTGAAATTTAAAGTGGAAACACAAGGTGAGAATACAGAGCTTAGGGCCTTAACCGATTTCTCCTCATGCACTGCCATGAGGTTCTCCTGAAAAAAAAAAAAAAAAAAAACTGCGACGCTTTGACAGTGTTTAGAACAGGCAACCCCCCCCCCCCCCCCCCCCCCATTCTACACACTTCGCACCCTCCGACCTCCGATCACACTTCCCCCTAGACTCACCGGCACGGTGCAAATCAAACACAGCACGACTTATGAGACACAAGCAGCATTTTATCAACCTTTTGCATCAAAAAGAATCACCGTCAAGATATTCATACGCTCCTCTGATGAAGACATTTAGTGTGTGCATGAGTCTTTGGGTCACAGGCATGCGCTGCAGGCCTTTGTTCTGCTAGGATGTGCATTTAAGATTCGGGGCTTGTGATCTTTATCCGGTCTCACGTTGAGCCCAGACGAGGGGGAGTAAGTGATGCAGCATACTGAGGCAGCAAGGCAGACACCCGGGCCACTAATGGAGGACGCTGATAACAGATTTCATCTTTAATTGTTGTGGGATTTAAATAATTTATTTGACAGACAAAGACGCAAACTCAGCTTCAACCATCCCCCCACACTGACACACAAATGTAGAGAGACCCACTCTCCCCCTCACCACCTCCTTCCCTTCCTGTTAACACGAGTACACGTGTATAAAGGCATAACTGTTAGCAAAGTCTTTGCAGCTTCACTCTAATATGCAAACAAACATAAAACGTAAAAGAAATAAACAAACCTATGTGCTATCTGTCTATCTCTGTGAATATAAATGCTGCAGATTTTTGACATAAATGATAATCAGCGGTTTCTAAAAGGAAGCTGAGGACTTCATTACACAAATAAAAAACAGAAAAGGAGGGGTGAGGGAAAACAGAAACACAGCCAATTATAAATGTTATAAATTATCACACCATTGTAACATCCACAACCTTACAGTGACAGATGTTTGGAGGCATAAGTGGTCTAATTTAACTCATATCAACATATTTGTGTACCATCTGGCACCTGAAGGTATCTGTGCAGCCCAGATGTGTGACTGCAACAGAGTCCGAGCTACCAGCAGCACCCACAGCTTTCACTCAGTTACACTCTTTCTCTCAGCTCATTGCTTTTTTAAATAGTCTGCTGTACCGGAAGAGAGTTGTCTTGGCCCCGTTGCCGCAGCAACATCTATTTGAGAGCTGACGTCTAGCTGTCAATCAGGCCCGGAGATTTCGGAGGTATAACCACAGACGCTCCGTTTACAGCTTATAATGTGTCATAGTCAACCTAGGACAACCATTTACATAGTAATCACATCCTTCTGTCATTTTCTCTACACTTTAATGTCAGCCAACACACACACACACACACACACACACACACACACACACACACACACACACAGACACACACACACACACACACACACACACACACACACACACACACACACACACACTAAGGCAGTGGAAAAACTAAGAGCACTGACATGACTGCAGTTAAGAAAACGTTGTTCTAAAGCCTTGTACTTTATTAAGTGGTTCTTCCAAAGGTAAAAACTGACTGAAGCAGTAAGTGCACCTTCGTCCGCCTGGCTGTCAGTCACATCAAACTTCCTCCTTCCTTTTAAAGCATTTTGTTACGAGTTGCTTTGGGCAAAGACATCTGCTGTGGCAACCCAGTTTGATCTCCCGAGGTGAATCACGCACACACACATAAACTAAGTTTCCGAGCGGTCTAAAATTCCTCTCACGATCTGAGTCGCCAAGCACCGAACGGCCCTGGGATGAAAAAGAGCACAAAAAGGCTTGATTGGCAGGACTAATGTTTATGTGTGTGTGAGTGGATTGGCAGAAGTGTTGGGGAACCAGGCTTTTCATTGCTTTCACACAGTCTTCTCAAAGACTCGAGACACAAACACAAGTAGCCCTTGAAAAAAAATTTTTTTTGCACATTTAATCAGGTACATTCAAAATGTTCCTCCATACGTATCTGCACACAGGCACTGCAGTATGCAGTGTGCATCTATGAATTTGCCATTTCACCTGGTAATAAAAGGGCACCACCAGGCAAAGGACTGAACATGTGCTGTGTCAGGCGTCCGTAATGAGAATTGGGGAGTGCTGAGGGAAGAAAGAGGCAGAGCCAGCAAGGAGAGAAGGGATAAGTGCACCGGATAAAGCACGAAGGGTACGCAGCAAGATGGAGAGGTGGATAAGAGATATAAAGATGTGAAAAGGAGAGAAGAAACAGGAGAGAAAGGAGCGAGGGGAGGCGGAGGTTTGTCTTCGGGGAAAGCTGCAGCTGCTTTCACCTGCCCACCACAACACCCCACCCCCGCCTCACCCTCCCTCCCACTGAGGTCTCATTAAAGGTCTCTAGGCTATAATTCATTCACTCTCCAATCACTTATCAGACATGCAATTCCACCGGCACACCCAGTAGGATCCCTGCTCTTATTACAGAGGGAATACTGATGCTCACAAACAACAATACTGATGATTATAGCCCCATTCTCTGCACTCTGGTCTATAGCATGCAACATACAGGCCAAACGAGTTGACTCCTGAATTATGGAGAACTTGCAGATCTGTATCCGTGACAACATGTGGATTGTTAATGAGCTCCATGTAAACAGGCCTTGACATTTCCAATCAAGATGTCATGTCTCATTTACTTTTCATGATCAATTGATGAGCTTATTCCATTTTATTTCCTCAAATGACTGTGTGTGCTAGTAGGAAACTTTGGTCCCCATCTACTTATCAGTAACTCCATCTGATTTTTTGTGGTGGTAAATTTTGTTAAATAGTTAATCTCTTGACAGTAAACCATACTTTGAAATGATTTTTACTCTGCATGTCAGTAGAAAAAGGAGTAAACTATGGGAGACAATAGGCTTTAGAGAAGCATTAGTATCTTTTCCTGCTGAGAGAACAACTGTCTTCCTCCTGTTCCTGTCTTCAGCAAGAGCCGGCTGCAGGATCTCTCTTTGTCTCCACTAATCCTCCATACTGGGCGAGACGGCTCAGCAGAGGAGAGGGGGAATGCAAGGGTGGGGGAGAGAGAGTGGAATAAATAACAGAATATGAAGTGATGGAGGAAAAGAGATGGAAATATAGACCAACAAAGGAGAGGTCTTGAAACGTCAATGATTCAACAAGGTTGGTGCCACGGCTCAAAGGATGGTGTAAGTCAGTCACTTGGTCCACCACGTTGGTCCAGAGTGAAATATCTTAACAGATATTGGATGCATTGCCGTGAAGTTTTGTGCAACCATTCATGTTCCTAATGACTTTGTTAATCGCTTGAATTTTCTTTTATCACCGGGAGGTTTAAACTGTTCGTTTTTTCATGATAGTTTGTAGTAAAATCAGGTATAAACATTTTTTTTTACAAAATTTGACAACAACTTTATGAGTTAAAAACTTCAGCTCAACATATTTTGGCGTTTCTGATATATTTATAGTAGTGGTTGAGAGAGAAATGAGAGGCCGGGGAGAGAGCTGGTATGACATGCAGCAAAAAGCCCAGGCAGGGTTCAAACCCCAGCTGCTGCAGTAAGGAGTTAGCCTGGATCCGTGGTATAGCTTATACCAGATGAGCCACAGCGGCGCTCCAGCTTCAACTCAACTTTAATTTTGCACCAAACAAGAAGTGTGCATTTTGTCATCCATTACACACACTGGGATTGTGTGAAGAACCTGTCTCAATGGCCAATATGAATGTAATAAAAAGGGAAAATTTGTTTTGTTTTGACACAAAAAAAATATGAACGTATCTTAACTGACACATTTTATTTGCTCTCAAAAATGCCAATAGAAGCTTTGCAGGATGTCCAAACACATTTACACACCCTTAATACTAAAATTCATGCTGCTATTTGTTTCGAATAAACCCTGCTAACCTCCATACACATGACACACTGTAAACTCTGCAGAACACACAAACATACATTCACCGCCTTATACACCAGAACAGACTGTATATACAGTCTCGGATGTGACAATGAGCCTCTTAGCAAACACACTGTGTAATATAGTATTTGTGAGCTATAGCTGACAGACACACACAAGCATAATTCCCAATGTGATAGCTAAAGCTATGAGCTTAAGTATGTGCATGTGTGTTTGTATGTGTGTGAGTGTGATCTGACAACACACAGATCAGAGAGAGAACTCCTGCCTGAGAGGAGAGGAGAGGAGAGGAGAGGAGAGGAGAGGAGAGGAGAGGAGAGGAGAGGAGAGGAGAGGAGAGGAGAGGAGAGGCTGGTACTGTTTTCTTTTTAGGGTACACACCTCGATCATGCATACACTCTATATCTCTGCCTATCTCCTGCACTTACTCAACCGACCTACCACAACTCAAGGGTGCATGAAGGACATTCTAACATCTCTCTCTGTCCTTTTCTTTCCCTCTATCTTTAACTATGTCGTTCTCTCGCTCTTTCTTTCCTCCCTTCTTTTTCTCTCCCACACACACACACACTCCCCTCTCTGTGTTTTTCTCATTAAGTTCACAGTAAATCAGATCACGCCTCTGAAATAAATTACAGACCTGGGAACAGAGGAGGAGAGACATAGATGAAGGTGGAAAAGGAGGAGAAGAGTGCAGTTCAGTTGTAGCAGTGTCAGTATGCAGGGAGCGAGACATGGCTGGATGATTAATTATGTTGGAATGGGACATGAGAGACCTTTAAATCATATACATGTAGAGATGCAAGGCAACATCCACATGTACGGACAAGCGACAAAGGCATAAATACAGGCAAATAAACACACACACGACACAGGGACACACACCAAAAACACAAGAGCATCAGCACCTTTCACGGTCCAAAGCAGCTAAACGCCTCGTCACATTTTAGGGATCAAATGGCGAATGTCACAAAGTCCACTGAAAGTCAGACAAAGTCATGAAGTCATGATGAGCATGACATCAGCTGAATGGCATTTTGATGCATTTATTTGTTCTGCAAGTGAACAAGAAACTATTGTTGCGTAAAAAATACTATAAGAACGAGCGACTCCTCACACTGCGCCTCTCAAACACAAGTCGAGATTTTTCAGAAGTTCCAGCAGTAAAATCCCATTCGTCCCACACAAAGACACTGTTAGATGACTGGCATTTAGAGCCCCGCCAAGGCTGGGATGGGCAAGAAATTCTTCCAGTTGAATCATCAATGCAAACAATGAGCAATGGGTTGGAAAGTATCTGGTTCTCAGATGTTAAAGAAGAGAAAGGTTTCAGAAAGATATTACGTATAAACTGGCAGGGATCCTTTCAGTAAGAAAAATCCAAACAGAATAACAGCAAGCAAGAAACATCCCTATATGCTCAGCATTTGAAATCATTTTAATTTCAGACATAGTTTTGCAACTATAGCACAATGTTTTGTTAAAACTTTTATTACAAAAACACTATAGATTTACAGCAGCTGTCTTCTGTTTGTTTGAGGCTTATAGGTATATAGCATTTTTTTTTTAAAGCTTTCAAAACATAAATTACAATAATTGAACCTGCCATTGTATTAACTTTTAGTGTTGTGAAATCTTAAAGGAGACTCTTGTGTTACTATGACGAGAAACATCGATAATAAAATTACAACTTTGAAATTGATTTAAAAGTGGAGAAAATGTATTAAAAATCAGCAGCTTATATTTTATTTTGCTCTTTATCAGAAGGTTAAATCTTCAGAAAGAGTGACATCAACACTAAGTTTGGCAAATTCTACCTCAAGTACGATGACCTATTAAAGGTGCCCTGTGGGTTTTTGACCACTAATAGCATTATGGGGTAGTTTTTAATGAGTGGACTACTGTTTTGTTTGCACAACAGCTGTAACATGCAAATAAATGTCATGTGCCAACAAAACAAAAATAATCATTCAACAACATTTGTCGGCCATCGAGAAAATCTTTTTGGAAGAAAACTCCAGAGGCACCTCTTTGCAAGTTTAACATATAAGATGATTCTTCTTGTCAAAGAGGCTGATTATTATTACTGATCAATAATCTCTCACACACACACACAAGTCAAACACTGATTATATATTACACATTGTAACGCAAAAATGTGAAGAATTAAAGCCAAACAGTGCAATTTATTGCACTTGGAACTCAATCTAAAATGCCCAACATGAGTGAGTGAAATAAAAACAAAGACATAAACAAGAAATTTGCCTTTCTTTGTTTGTCGTATTGTCTTCATTTTCCTCCTCGTAAGTATTGATCCTCCCTCTTTCTGTTTAAGCCTCATTTCTTCCTATCCATTCTTGTTATCTCTAATTAAGACAACACTTTACGTGCCTCTCCTGCACCTGAGACCCAATCAGACGACATCCACAAGGACTCAGCAGCAGCAGCTTTTCAGGGCCCACATCTTATTTACAACTGCAGAAGCAAGAACAACCCTCTTCTTTTCCCGCAACACACACACACATGCACGCTTTTTGTCTATGCACAGTTGCACCGACACATGCACACATTCATCAAATCATTGAACCATGGGATGTTTGGTTAGCTTCTTTCCTAACACAGGCAGCTGGAAAGATCCCATGGTTATATCACAGCTCCATCCCCTCCATACCCCTCCCCACCAGCGCTGTCCTCCCTGGTGCATGCACACACTGCTTTCATGAAGATGAATAATACATGTAGCATTGCCTGTAATTGACCATCTTCATTAGCATAAAGAATTTGTCTGCATGTAGGGAAAACTGACACGAAACAGTTGTAGAAGAATAATTCTCTAAGTGTATATCAGAGTCAACATTGTAGATGAGGAGAGGAAGACGCTGTCTCCTCTTCATGCTGCTGCAGCAGCTCATTTCATAACACTGGAGAGGTTATGAAACTCTCGAGTCCCAATTGTACCTGCCCACCTGTTCTTCTCTCTGTCTGCACTCACATTGTCATACAAACGTAACCCACATAGTGTTTGAATACTAAATCACACAGACATGTTCACCATCTTCACTCTTTCTCGATTTTTTTCTCTCACACAGAGACACACACACACACACACACACACACACACACACACACACACACACACACACACACACACACACACACACACACACACACAAAACCATACACACTAGCCAGCCAGGCTAGTATTTGGCTGATGGTTGTCATATACCTATACAAGTATGCATTTTTAATGTTATTTTACATTTTAAACACAAGTGGAAGAATAATGGTTGCTTGAAATACAATGGTCAAAACATAAAGATTACAGGAGCAAGAGAAGGGGTGCCTGCTTGGTTTTTTTTTATTATTATTTTATTTCAATCAATCAATTAGGGAGAATATATAAAAAAATGTTTACCATCTTTTTATCTTTTATAAAATATCAGTAAGAAATAAAATAAAAGGTCTGTTATAATTTAATGTCTTTAAATTGTTTGTTTTCACATTTGAGATGCTAGAACCAGGTCATATCTTGCATTTTTATTTAAAGAAAAATCAATATATTTCCTAAAAAAATTTTTTTGTCAATCTACCATTCAATTTATCATCTTATTATTTGACCTGCTTCATCATGATTATTTCCTGTATGACATTGCTTACATTTGCCATGGGTTATCAGAAAAATATTCCTAGCTAATATTGTTTAGATTTATAGTATTGCCATAACTAAAACTAAGTATGTCTTCTGCAGAACAGGCAAACAACAAACTTATTTACACAGTAGCTCCCTTACTGCACTAAAAGTTGATGTTGAGGTGACAGCATGTGTGTGAGTCCTTGCCTGCCAGAGGGCACGTGTACTTCGGTGGAAATAGAGCTATATGTATCACTGTACACATACACCTGTCAAATGTTTCCCATTCTCCACATGATGGACACGGCACAGCATCCACTACGTACACACATGCGCGTGTCTTTAATGTTACAGCACCATCTATTATTCAGTGAGAGCAGGTGGGAGGGGAGGGGTAAAGGAGTAGTAGGGGCAGAGTTGAATGGAGAGTGGGTGTGGGGCAATCAAGGGTGGCGGCATCTGTGTGTGTGTGTGTGTGTGTGTGTGTGTGTGTAGATGATTTTTTTTTTTAAAGGGCAACCCCCAACCTCGTGCACATTTTCGGCTCACTCTGGTCCCATGAATCGCAAATTGCAGGCAGTCGCTGTGATGGAGGAGTTGAAGAAGACAAAGACTGTGAGGGGGACTGGAGACCCCCACGACGCACCAACCCCCTCCTGACTTTCTCTCTATAGACTGTCACACTTCAGATGGGTGGCTCGTGTCAATACAGCATGTGACTAATGAAAGAGCCAGCGATTACAGCACAAACAGCTATATACTTGGTTGATCTCACTATAGAAAAAAGGCAAATTTCTTGTTTAAACAAAACATCTCGGTGCCAGTTCGTTGATTGCAGAGCTAACTCTCAACCCTCTAATGCATGATGGGATAGTTGGTCCACCATGACCCTGAATATTTTGACTAAGTATAGTGGATGCATAAATGGATGGGATAGATGATCTCAGAGTAGACCACATCTGAAAACCTAAAATACGAGCATATATGGTGAAGAATCAGAAGGGAAAACTTAAACTAAGTAAAAGTTTCAAGACTATAGCTCTGCAGTGATGCTAGAAGCTTTGTGAGGCTGTATTTCAAAGGGGGGTGCTTTGGGCAAAAAACTAACATCAGGCAACTAATATGATCGCAGTGACACTGAAGCTGAAGCTACGCAGGTAAAATATTTACTGTGCATGTATGTACAAAAATTAATGGCGGTCTATACATAGTTTTGTTGAGGTATTTCATTCTGAACCAGAGTCCTGGACTGATCGAGACTGGCCTGGCCAGCATAAACATTTCTGAGAACAACAAAAATACTTGACTAAGATTTGCATATAACAACTAACATGTGTCCATAAAGCACAAGGCATATGACTTTTTAACAGAACGCCCACGAATACCACCTCCAGGCAAAGTGGGAAAATGATGATGATAATATGCAATGTAGCACTTGAGACACAGCCAACAAAGAAAACTGAAAAACAAACCTCTCTTGTTTGCTCATGGCGATAATTAAACAAAAATGCACAGCAAAACTCTCATTGATCAAACCGGGAGAACTAGATTTTGTTACTGGGAGCCAAAAAACAATGTTGGTCCATTCAGCTAAAAGACCTCCCACTTCTGCACCCACACACATATCTACTGGGTTTATTCTGTCTGGAATGAAAGCTATCTGTAAACAAAATCAGTGTGACTGTCGAGCGTGGGATCAGTTCACAGAGGAGGGTGTTAGAGGAGGACAGACAGGACAGGGAAGAGATGAGGATAGACGGAGGAGTAAATTGGGGTGCACTCACTGAGAGGCAGAGGGAAACTGAAGATCTTCCTTAAAATTGAGACTAGCACAAAAGTAAGAAATGCAGCAACAAACTAAGAGCCAAAACAAAACATCCCCACAACACTGACATACATGGTTATTTTTAAAAGAACTGGTGAAGCATCTGGCGGATTAAATACCAGAAAATAGTCAAAAGTCCATCCATCACAATGTGCCTTGTAGTCTAATGGTGAAGGCACATAGCAAATAATGTTCCATGGTTCAATACCTGAGGCTGAGGTACCTTTATGTAATGTCATAGTTCTCTCTTCCCCCACATTTCCTGTTTTGCTAAACTGACTGAGACAAAAAAATGAAAAAAACAACTAATGAATAAATAAGATGCCCATCATAATCTAAGGTCATGTTTTTAAAATTTCTTATTTTGTCAAACTAATAGTTCAAAACTCAAATGCCGCAAAACAGACAAAAGCAGCAAATCCTCCATTGAAGTTGAAATGAGGAAATATCTGGGGAGGCTTTACTGTTTTATTAATGATTTAGTGGATTATCAAAATAGTTGTAGTCGCAATTACATTTCTGTCAAACAAAATCAGAGAAAAACTAAAATAATAATAAATTCCTAAAGCTCAAGAAATGGCATCAGATTTCCTTATTTTTTTTTTTATTTTTTTTTTTTACTAACAACCAAAAACTGGGAAAGTTCCCCATCATAAAGCTGGAAATCCTCACAACTTAGAAGCTGGAACAAGCAAACTTTTGATATTTTCATTTGAAAGAAGAGTTACAAGATTATTTCATAATCTAAAAATCTTATTGTTCAATGTATTGGCTAAACAATTCATTGACTAATCATTTCTGTTCTATACACAGTTTAAAGATTACAAGGAAAAATGGATAAAGGTCAAACAACACAATGCTCTACTGAACTGATCACAAGCTCTCATTTTTATTGAGATCAACACTTCTGCACAGCGCTGTCTGGTCAGAGGCTAATTCCCTCTCTGATAAGCTAAAAACAACTGTTTTCTTTTAGCTAATATTCTGATGGACTTTCTCCACAGCACCCACTTTGGATATTACGGCGTAATCACACAGTGTCTCAGATAAATAATGACTTTACATTAAACGGCCAAACCAAGTGCTGATGAAAGTGTGTGCATGTTTGACAGCTTGTGCATACATGTATGCATTTATACCCATGAGTGGTTGATGCGTCATGTAGTGAGCTGCAGGCTTTACAGAAACATATCCTGTAAACCTTGGGAATTCCTGTGATATAACAGTTTACTCAGCAGGAGAGTGACTTCCGCTGTGATGAGCAGGCAGCATCACTTTGTGGGCGTTCACAGGCTTTTGGGATAAATGAGACAAACGTGGTGTGAAAGAGTGGACAGAGGAGAAAACGCTTTAGAGAGGATGATGTGAAAATGAGTCATTGTGGGGGGAAAAAAAGTAGAAAAAGGTAGAGGGCAAAAAGACTGCGAGAGACAGAGTAAGAAGGACAGCACAAATAAGGAGAGAGAGGAGTTCACTTTCCATCAGCACAGCGGTGATCGATATCAGTGTCTGACAGGACAGTGCTCCAGCCTTTACCGTAAATCACTTGCTATTATGAAAGAACCGCCAAATCACGCACGCAAACACACAATAACTGAGACGCTGCAGACATACAAGCGCACACACACTAACAAAAACACAAAGATACATATATATTCACTCATAGACCAGCTTACTTTGGCATACACCAACAGTAGATATATATGTGCTGAGTGTGTTCTCAAAAACAGGCAATAAACAGCAGGAAAATATGACTTCTGTCCAGCAGCACCACAAAGACCAAAACTTGTTTTATGTGCAGTGTGTACTTGGGGATTTACACTAAACAAGAACATAATGTGAATTTCTGCTCAAAGGTGTTATTCAGCTTGAGAGAAGGACATATGACTCCTGCTGAAATTATTTCAACCGATAAGTTAACAATGAAGTAATATTATTTAGATGTATCACTTGCACCAATTTTATTGTTTTGTTTTTGAAAGTTACAAAGGAAGAAGACATGCTGAGAAATACTAGTTTCGTTTGTCCAATGACTTTACTCCCTGTCCATTAATAGACAGAAAGCTAGGTAGCCAGCTGGTCACAGACAGACAGATTGAATAATGTAATACTCACTGGTTCAGTTCCACATCCAAAATGAATTTTCTTCCAAAAGCGTCAACTTGAAAGCTTGCTTGAGCCACGTGGTTCACCTAAAAAGGCAGAGAAGACAGCTTATTCACTTTTACTAAAGGTAACAATTATTATATTCATGGTTGAATTCCTTTTCGTACACATACAGTAGATCAATTCTCATTTGCATTGATGGATGGCTGCATTGTCTTTTTCAGCACCAATCAACAATAAGAATAAGACTGGCTTTCTTTAAGCCATCAAGGTCTGTCTTCTCCACCTGAATCTGAATTTATGCAAAGGATCTCACTTTAACACTTGAGTTACAAATCCGGAATACAGTTTTCCTTGAGCCGTTGACACATACACACACTTAAGGGGTTGACATCATAATTTTCTGGTTTACGGCTTAAAAAAACAACAACACATTCCTTTCTTTGTTTATCAGATTGATTTCGTAAGAGTTTCACAAAGCCAATGATTCATAGAAGTTCCTGAACCCATAGAAATCAATTAATCTTTTTGAGTTATCATGTTTTTGTGTATCAGCCAGTACGTGTGGAAATTCACACCATTTCTTCTCTGACTACATGTACTGTGTGTGATTGATTTGGCTGGAGGAGGGTCTGATTCATCCCAAACGCTGGCCACATTTGGTACGGGCTTCATTACACACTCTTTCGGTCAATGAGAACTCCCCACAAATAATTCCTGTAGGTCCAGGAGAGTCCCAACACCGACCATAAACACAAATCCCCCTCCCCCTCAGGCTTGGCCCACAGGATACCTTCCTTACAGATCGGACACTACATGACAACGAGGGGAGGAGGGGTGTGCTTGTGGGGTTTTTTGTTTCCATTTCAGGAAGTGCCCTGGTGCTCACCCAAGGATGACCTTAGCCCATGATGTCCCCTCTGACCAAAGACTATTGTTTGCAGGAGTGTGTCTGTGCGTGGTCAATGCATACATGAGCATTGAAGAGGGTGCGTGGGTGTGTGTGAGCACGTACAAATGGCAACCCCACACATGATGAAATCTAATCTGGCAGATTGGATCCACGATGGGAGGAGGTACCAGTAATTGTGCGAAATGAAAGCATATTCCAGCTTGGCTGAGCTGGGCCAATATTAAGAGCGCACCACTGACTCTTCTTACATTGATTTCTGGCTTATAGCAGACCTGACTTTCCCCTCATGATTGTCGAAGTATGACTGCAAGTGCTATCTATGCTCTGCACAGAGAGGTGCACAGGAAAACATACAAACCGACACACAGACTGATTCCACTCGAAGCATTTGTTTTTCCACCAAAACAATGAGCGCACTTTGCTGAACTCCCCACTGCTCATTCAGTGCTGTTTGTGTCTGAGACTGAAAATAGGCAATGCAACAGAGGCCTACAAATAACTTCCTGTGTGTCACACATTTTCAGAGCCATTTGACAGATTTGTTTTTAGGCTGTTGATCTAAAAACAGCCAATAACTGATCAAACGTTGTGCAAGTGACATCACAAGTTTTAACTCTCTGGAGAATAGACTCAGAATATGAATCAAATCAAAGATGCCACCGCCTCTCGCCTCTGGATTTCTTGCTCACTTGCAATGTACATTTTACAGCTCTACAAGAACTTTGAAGCTATTAGTGACTGCCTGCATTTAAGCTCTTTTGGAGCGATGAGTTGGCATGTTGTATTTTCAATAAATGGGCCGTAAACTCAGGAATTACAGATTTATTTTACCTCACTCCAGACAGGTCTAACGACTCAGGGAGACATGAAGGTATAATTTAAATTCAGTCGCTCTGCAGAAATGAAGTCTCCCTGCTTTAGAATTCAGTTCACAGCAAGCCTGTGCTACAAACATGCGATGCAATTGGTATCAGCTTCAAAAGGAAAATATGAAAATGATATCTGAAGGCAGATGGTTCCTGCTCGCTTGTTTACCCATTGGGCTGCAGCTCAGTCTGAGGTGTGAGAGAGACAAAGGGTTAACACCTTCCCGCCACCATCTGTATCCCTCTCCACTCTCTGAGCCCTGAATAGGCTAGCCTACACAAGCTTAAGCCATACAAATTAAAAACGCATGACAGGTTTGCACAATGCTAATTGACTCATCCCTTGAAAGGAACCCAGCAGACACGCTGCTTCACTGAACTGACTCAGTGAACACAGTTACAGAGATTAGGATTATTACATCACTGTATCAGTTATTACAGGCGCAGGCCAAATGGCTCTAGTTGGCTTACCTGCGGCTTTTAATAACTACTGACACCTTTTTGATTTTGTATTTTGTGGGTGATCGTGTCCAACAAACTACAAAACAAAGGTTTAACCCATGCATGATAGCCTACCTACATGGCTACATGAAGGGGCTGACATCCAAACACATGCCTACTGTACAAAATAACATCAAATAACAACAAAAACATCTATACTTAAATGTATGAATTATTTAAGGGGATCAGTCTCTCCTCAGAATAAATTTCCTGCGGATTATTAATATTCAGATCTTCAGCGAGCAGAGCCTGAAAGATTGCATTTTTACTGGATTCTTGAGACCAAAGCCAATAATGATATTTGAGTTAAATGAATCTCGTGAAGATAATATTTTTTACACAAACAAACAACAGAAACACACTTTAAGTACATGGAGCTTAAATTTGTCATTAAAGAATTGTTACAAAGTGGTAAATAGGATATTTTATAGTTGAAAGATATTTTTTTCAGTGCCCTCTGGTGGACAAACTATACGATGCTAACTGTTTCTGAATGTCCTCAAACATAAGTGTTATCTAGCATTTTTCCACTGTAATTTATTGTTACTAATCACCCAACATACATGCTCATATTGGTGGACATGTGACCAGCTAAAACTTCCTGATATCGGCCGGGCCAGTCAATCAGGCTCTCTAAGCTAGTATCTGGTCACTTACATTTATGTATCAAGTAAAAATGCTGCTTAATGGAGAGAAGATATGAGCAGGTAGGTGAGACAGCTGCTGGGACAGCAAGCCAGCTGAACAGGCAAGATACAAGTTATCACCAAATTATTAATTGTCTTGGTTAACCAGATGACTATTGTTGATTTCCTAAATGTACAGCTTGCTCAGTGTAAACTGTAACAGTTGAGGTCTTTCCACCAAGCAGATTATTTCAAAGCAATTGGGATGGTCTGTTTTATTGGTTTTGAATACAGTAATGACCCATATAGCACCTGCAGACAGTGCAATTAGTGCGGCCTGCTATTGTCTAGATGTTTCAATGTTTGTTTGTTTTTTCCGTTTTACTAGTTATTAACTAATTGTTAATTCCCCCCCCCTACCCGCCCCCTCTAAGGACACGCAGGGGAGGAGATGAATAGATGAAAAATAAACAAGCTGTAAACAGAGAGATGTCTTCAGAAGGCATCTTTCCAGCTCACACGTCCCCCATGCGGACATTCCTCTCTCCACCCTGGCAACATGAAAACACCGTGTACCTGCGAGGAACTGGGGCCGGTGATGTCCTTTACCCTGGTGCTGAGCTCATCCTGTGTGATCTGGCTGTGGTTGTGCCTGCTGTAGAGAAGGCGGAGAGGCACCGTGTCCTCCTTCCCGACAAACCTGCCTGCATCACGAAGAGCCTTCAAGCTCGACAAGGCGTCTCCTGCAACAGAGAGGAAAACACCGATTTCATTACCCGCATGTTCCTCCGTGCGGAAATCAGTGATAGAAGTGTGATAGAAACACATTCATTACAAACATCTGAAATGTCGCTTGATCCCATTTCCTTTGATAACATGAAACAGCTATAAGCTACGTGCATATTTTTTGCTACTGGATCATGAAGAAGGCGAGGCAATGTTTTTTTTTTGTTGTTGTTGTTGTTTTTAAATAAACACCGGCCTTTTGATAATGATTTAACGCGTTATCTTCTCTATAATAATTAATTGAATATCCAAAATAGTATCAGTTACCGTTTTGGGCATTAGGGCTGCTCTGGTGACCGACGTGCATCAATCCATAGACGCACAAAAGGGAAATCCACCATCGCGGGCGCATCATCAGCATCATCACCTTTCTCTCTCTGCTTGGAAATGATAAACAATGCGGTATTCCAGGAGAAGGCTCTCAGGGTCCTGCCTTCGCTAGGGGAGCTTGAAGCCCGGGCTGATCGTCTGGTTAGTGCAGTCCCACTGATGGGGGGCCATCGGGTTGCTTAAGAGTATGAACGCCGAGCGCGTCTGAGCGCACCGAGACCCCGCGGATCAGCCGCACGGAGGAGGCACGGCGGGGAGAGAGAGTCAGAGAGGGAGACAGAGAGGGGGACAGAGAGGGAGGGAGGGAGGGAGGACTGGGGACACCTCCTTAAAACCCATCAATGTCCAGCGGCTCACTGCAGAAACGCCTTATGCATAAATATGAGCGGAGGCAGGATGGAGGAAAAACTGCGGGCCCGGTCTTCCGCCGACTGGACCGACTAGGAGGAAATGGAAGCTCCTTAGTGTTACCGCAGGAGCGCCATTCCTGCCTGTTATTATTATCATGACTCACTCCATCATCTGTCAGGGCTCCAAAAAGCCAAATCCCCTCCCCCACCCAAATATAAATGCGAAAATAGCAATGTTTCTGTGTGGTATTGTTTTTAATAAAATAATTGGTATCCTCTTATTAGGGCTGTAACAAAAACGCTCCTCTCAAGTCATGTGACATTTAACAATTTCATCAACAAACCTGGGAGTTTTTTTCTTCATATCTTGAACGTATTCCTTCTTGTGCTGCTATACTTTCCCATTACTTAAACATAGACCAGTGAGGACCTACTCCAGAGCCACCCAGCAAATATGCCAAGAGTTAATAAACTGATGAGAAGGGATCTTATTTCAGAACTGGTGGGATTCTGGGGCAAGAGTTTAACACAATAGCACAATAACACAATTTGGCACAATAGGCCACATAACTCTGAAGATTGTACAGCCAGCGAACATGTTGAAAACAGCCACCCAAGTCTGGGAGAAACTTTCCCCAATTTTTATATTTTTTAAAAGCAATTTACTGCAGCTATTTCAGATTTCAACCAAAGATCATATCGAGTGATACATTCATGATGTTATAAAAAGCAGTTTACTTTATGGAGCACTAATATTTCAGACTATAGCCCAGCCACCCAAAGCAGAGGCCTTTATGCATAATGTCTCCATATTCTCGCCATGTCTGCTTGTTTGAGAGGGAACAGTTGTCTTTGTCTATAAGTTCCAGCCAATACAACCATAGATAAACAAGAATAGATAATGGGTCGGTCTTTAATGTGATTAGTTTGAGGAATGGCAGGTATAATATGTATGAGAAAGATACAGTTTGTGCACTATGACAGTGACACAGTGACTTCAGGGTATTTGTATGAGAGCAGCAACGATGATTATAATGCCTCCATTCAGCAGTGTTTTTATCTTATTTGCAGTATTGCTTTTAGCTCAGAACACATTGATGCTCCCGTTTAGTTTTTTTTGGCAGACTTTGACCCAGAGAATCCATTTGAGAGCAGTGAGAGAGAACAGGGGCACTATGCTAATACACTAAATGCAGGGGAAACAAAGCTTAACCCATGCAAGCCTACAGTGTTTTGTTTAGCTGTATGAACACATTGACAGGCCTGCTGTATAAAATCGGATTAAATAAGTGTCAATGTATGCATTTACATTCTTATTTAAATGTATCAATTATTTACAGAATCAGTCGCCCTTCAGAAGAGATTTCCTGCAGGTTATTGCAGTAAATATTCAAATATTAAACAGGTAGAGGCTAAAAGGCTGGATTTTTGAGGCCAATACTACAACAATAATAATTAAACTTTAAAAAAAAAAAAAAATAATAAAAAAAATGACTATGGCGTTTTTGTATATAAACAACAGCAACAAATACTTTTTGATAACGACTATTCAAAATGATTATGAATACATTCTTGCAAAGTTGTGTGCCGAGTAAGACATTATAGTTGAAAAATAAGCTCCTCACTGCCCTCTGGTTGACAATGTCATGATGACACGGTTTCAAAAGTGTATAGCCTTTACAGCAATTTGGTAGTATTTAGCCAATGTGTATGCTAAATCTGGTACACGTGACAAGCTCAAATTTGCTAAAATCAAGCAGGCATAAAATGCATGACGAAGGTAACGTTTGTGCCCTCTGATGATAAAGCAGTGTTCTGTATGACAGAAGAAGGATGACTATGTCTGCTTCAGCAGCACTCGTATTTGCAGCATTACGATGCTTGTACCCGAGAAACATATTGACGCTCATATTCTTAATGCCAGCGACACAGACTCCCATTTGACCCAGTGCATCCATTTGAGAGCTGTGAGGGAGAAACAGAGCACTATGCTAATGCTCTAAATGGAAATGGAAAGGGAGAAGCGTAGCTAATGCATCAGAAAAAGCACTTAGGATCCTAAAATGTCACAAAATTCTTAATACCACAAATTCAACTTGCAGGTCGTTCACATTAAAAACACACATTTACAAAAAGTATATATTAATAGTATAAGTTCCCCATGTCTGGGAAGATTCAAGTCATCCGTCTCGAGATTACCGTTATGAAGCTTCCTTTTTCTCCATGTTTGTCCTTTAACTGCATACTCCATATTCAGGGGAAAAGATATACAATGAAAGTAAAGCTTTCTGTAAAAATCCATTCACACAAACATATTTAATCGATTTTCCAAGTGCCAACAAAAGGTATCAGCATTGTGACATTACTGTACGGTCAGTTTTTGAAAAATACAGTAACACATTGACAAATCCTCTGTTTCAAACTAAAGAATAAAGAATGTCTAATGGAGCAGTTTCAAGAGTGTTGCAACTTGGCTATTATTAGTTACTGATTTGTCTTACTAAATATATATCCATTACGAAGGAAATGAAGATCGAGAGAACCAGATGAGGTGCAGAGTAATCTTTAAGCCTTGAGCAAACCGATATGTAGAGGGAACAAAGAGGACTTCAAGTCATAAACTAAAAGGAAACAACATGTCCTACATATATCAGATTTTACTGAGGGAAATGTTGCAGTTTTAATTAAAATCCTTCAATTTCAATTCAAATTGTGTAGGGTTTAGAATCAATATGCCAAATAAATGCAATGTCACTAAACATTTGCAGAAAAAGAAAAAGAAATGCTGTGCATAATGTCAAAAGCTATACATTTTAAAGTGTTAATGTTAAAAGCTGATATGTTTCATAAAACAAAATAAGCAAGTGCATAAATCATTCCACTTTTTTAACATGTATCTAAAGACACCATATACTTAAAAGCTTGAAAGGTCCATGGCGCAGAGTGTACAGTTTATCCTTTTAGTTTTTTGGTCCTTTCCTAGTCCTCAAATCCATGAAACTCCACATCCATGTTATCACTAGACTGAAAAAGCTGCCAGAGTGTCAGAACAGGTTTTTCAGAAACGTCTCTTGGCTTTAAACGTTCAACATTTAAGTCCACTTTTCGTCTTTTGTGCTTATAAATTCTGATCCTCCTCTGAATTTTCCGGACCGGAGAAAAGCCTTGTGCAGGAGGAATAACTTCTTCCGTCTCCGAGAGTCTTTTTCTCCTTGCTCTCTCTGGCAGTACGTTTCTATCCCGAATGGCCTCAAACAACAGCGTGTCCTTGTTAATACCAGACACTTCTTGTTCATTTGCCGTAGCATTGAAGTGTTTTGAAGAAGCTGTATTCTGTATGTTCATATTATGGGAGTGAGAGGTTGAGCTCTTTACGTCTTTGTGAGGTATTTGCTCCACCAGGTCGACCTGAGAAACTCTGGAGGGAAAAGAGGGCAGATATTCACCTCTAGAGGGAGCTGTTTCCAACTTACACTCAGGAAGTTGAGACTGCTCAGCCTTGTGTACCCCAGAAGTCAAGGAATTCTGTCTGCACGCCCATTTACGTGCGAGAGATTTGTGCTTGGATTTGTCCAAGTAGGTATTAGAGTTCCTCCAGTCGCGCTCTCTGCGAGTCGGTGAAGCAGAGCCAGGTGCTGATCTGATTTCTTTATTGTATCCTGAATCCAGTCCCTCGCACCCATCAACAGTCCGGTGCTCCTCCTCTTTAACAGTGTCTGAAGGATCAAGATCTCCCTTGTGCCTCAGATCAGTTTTCCCACAGGGTCCAGGAACAACCACAACAGAGGAAACACTGCACTTTGATCTGAAGGGAATCAAAGAAAAATGTGATGTTAGCAGATTGGAATAAAAAGTTCAAAACAAACAGACAAGACAACGGGTAGTGAAAGCTAAGTTTACATTTATCTTTTCTTACAACTTTTATAAATGGATAATTCAAAGAAAAAACAAAATAATTACCTTTTGACTTTAGTTTTGATGTGCATGAAGTTGCAGTGCATGGCTGAAACCAGCCTGTCCAACACCAAGTATTTGTCACTCTTCGAGAAAGCCTTGTGACGTTCACTCCGCAGATGCTGAAGAAAAACTGCACAGTTAAAGTCCATCGAAGGCCACTGAGCACACAACCCTCTCTACTGAACAAGAACCTTCATACAAAAAAAACGTCCTTTTTTTAAGCTCGTGCCACAAAAACTTAACAGTGAATGAAAGCAATTTAATGAGCGAACTAATAGAGCAATTTAGACGTTGACAATTAACACCGTTTCCATGATTACGTTAAAGCACCATCAGCACTCTCCACTTGTTGTCGGACGCAGATAGACAACAATTACACATAAGCGTGGTTATTTTTCTGAACAATTAAACGATTTATTTGACACAGTTCATCTTGCATGCAATTATAATTGAATGTGGTTGCAGAGCGAAGCTGAATTAAAGTGAAACGACTACAATAGTCTACATACAATATGTATTAACACATAATCACTCATGTCAAGTTGATATATCTGCAATTTTAAATGTTAAATTTCCTTTTCAGAGATTGAACATGTAACACTGCTCTATATAATAAAACTTGGATTACTGACTGACTAGAATTCAATAGTATTTGTGAGTTTACGCCCTGCTGAGTTTGTCATTTAATATAAATCCATTACACCCTAACAAATAGCAGCAAAATTAAACCTAAGCAAATCTGTACTTTGATGAAAATGCTGTCACACTTGTGTATACAATTGAGGATAAAAACACAGAATAATACAGCTGTTTTCATTAACTGAGCAGTGAAGTGATCATTACGCCTTCAGACTGCTTTAATGTAGGCTACAGCTATCTATCAACTCTGATTAAGTTCAGACGCTGTGACCAAAATTATAATTTTGCTTATTAAAAAGAAAAAAAAGCAGCTTAAGAATGCCTCCCTTAGTCTTTCAAAATAAAGACAGAGAGGGCAGTTCAGTGACTTAAAAACAGCAGGATCTAAAACTCATACGCATTGTGCTGCGTTTACAAATGTGATAACTTACCGCTGTGAGGTTGTCGTATTTCATCACGCAGCATTCGCAGTAGCCACCTCGTTTCTTGTCTCTGTTCTTCTTTCGGTTATGAGCTTTCTCCTCACTGGCTGAGGCTTTCACACCTCTATTCCCGGAGGAGACCAGAGGGTTGGCAAATCAAATAAAATGAAAACAGTTTTGGATTTCTGCATTTTGATATATTTTCATTCAGTCTTGGTGAGGGACTTCAGCAGTACCATTTCAAATAGTGCAGTTAAGCACTTTTCAAACACATCGAACTTTAAATTCTGTTGAATAGCTTAAATTTGAACAATAAACCAAACATATCATCCTGTTTATACATTTGTATACTAGTTCATTACTGAGCACATTAGTTAGTACGTTAGTACGGTGGTTGGTTGGTTGGTTCGTTGGTACGTAAACACATTTGTTTGTTAGTTAGTATGTTACTTAGTACGTTACTTAGCACGAGTATATTAGTACGTTAGTTCATTAGTTAGTTGTCTTTAGCTTCACCATACAGAGTTGGAAGCACAAGATCAGGCATACAAGCATGCAAACAACAGACAAAAGGGGGATAGGTGTAAAAGTAAGTTTTGTTGCTAATTTTAGTCAAATGTAAAGGGATATTGGTTAAGATATGTTAACTGTATCCACCACGTAAATACTCGTTGAGAGGTATTCAAAAAGTAAGTTGCCGATGAAGCACCATACCTTTGTCCCCGCTGTCTGTTTCCAGGAGGATCCTTTTCCTCAACAAAGAAGGGACTACAGGGAGCAACAGTCCTCAGGTTGAACTCTGGCATGTTTGGCATCGTGAGGCAGATTGGACGGTAGTGTCTGACAACAGAAAAGAATCATTTTACAGTCCATAAACAATATCAAAGACAGTAGATGGGCATCAGGGTCTTTTGTTTGATGGTCTCTTACTTGCTTGAATCCTCAACCTTGATGAAAGGTTTACTGATCCGGCCCCCTGGAACAAACATCTTACATGTGAGCATGTGTTTAAAGAGCAACAAGAAAATAAAAAGGTTGACTAATGGGTACATCATCTCAGAAAACGTGTGTAGTCCCAGATGAGACATCTACCTTTGCCTTTATGAAATCCTTGCTTTGCTGCAGACTCAGCTTTGACCTATTAAGAATGACAGAAAAACAACTTTTAAAAAATTTAACAACGTTAAAACAACTACTTTTAAGATAATAATCCAAATAATATTATTTCATTTTTCAAATAATGCATTTAAGTATTTCAGCCCATAAACTCACACGTGTTTTGACAGCAGTGGTCGCAGGAACCTGGCTGCTGATGATCTTTTTTTTCTTCTGAACATATGCTAGTACATCTGCAACAAAATAATAAAACTATAATAAGTCAAACCAAAATTAAATAATATTTAACGCACAGCACAAATTCAAACAATGTAAAATATGGTTGAAGTAAAAAAGGAATTGATAGAAATGTGCAACATACCATCTATGTAGAGGATTTTCACACCCCACTCCAGAGCATTTGACAGGATCTTGTTTATTTGTAACCTCTCCTAAAAACACACAAACAAGTATTAGCACAGAAGAGAGAAGTTAGTTAAAGTTAGTTAATATCAATAGTGTTGACTTTACCGACCTGCTCTTTCACGACTCTCTCCACCAAAGACTTCCCTCGACTTGTGACAAACTGCAAAGCAACAGAAAATTAAGCATATTAATGCCTAAATAAACAATTAACAAGAAAAAAGCACTCACGCAAAATAAACCTAAAAACATATTTGCATTATGATTGATGAAATATGAACTCACCGTGTCTGTTTGGGCCTGAGGCCGGTTCTTGAGGTTGTCCCAACGGCTGACAGGGCGGTGTGAGTTTGACCGAGGCTGCGGTGAACTCTGTCCGGAGTCCGGACTTGGGACAGGAGAGTCCTGTCTGAGGCAGTGCACATATCGAGCCTCCCGCTTGTTCGATACCAGATACCTAATCTCCTTACTGAAAAACTTCTCAACAGTCTGAGTGACAAACAAGGGAAAGACAGAAAAAAATGTTTAGATAAAATCTATGAATGTGTGTTTGCATATTTAAGTCAAATTGGCCCCCTTCACATCTGGCAATAAAATGAAGCCCGGATGATCCCATCTCAAGTGGACAGCTCTACATGTGTCAACACCCAAGACGCACTGATATCCGATCGCTCCGACCACAGTTGGAGGTGGTCTAATTGCTTTTAACAATCAGACTACATTTTGTGTTCTTTTAACAGTCTGGACACAAATGTGTCCTTGTAGGACCACCAAACTCAGCGAACATCTTTTGCAGTAAGCAACAAAATGAATATCTGTGACGCTGAACAGTACAGAAAGTAGGAAAGATTTCCATGCAAACTGAACTGGTCGGATATAAAGCAGCCGTTTTGTTAATAAAGACAGAGGCTGTCTCCCTGAGGCCAGTTTGACCAAAGTCTCTTCTGGGTTCTTTTCTTCTTTTTTTGGTTTGCCTCGCATGACAGGGTTCAGATTGAAAATTAGAAACCTGTAGTGTTCAGAAATGTACATTTTCCCACATAACATGTTTTAAGAATAATTTTCAACTTTTGTTGTGCATCCATGCCATTTTTATAATGTGAAAATATTTACCCACAATAGACTATTTCATAAATGCAGTATCAGGTCAGAGGTCTGAAGGCTTTCCGACAGATCTAGATTATCATCATTATAATAATGTGTATATGCATAGCGCTTTTTAATCCTGTTGTGCCTCACAATGGAACAGAAATTGGGCAATTTGGATATAAGATGATTAATTGTATTTCTTAAATGAGCACCTAAAATGTTGGTAAAACATCTGACAGTAATAATTTACAGAGGCGAACTAAGTCGGCGAATTGACGACGCATTAATTAAAAAGAGGCGTAAGTACACACGCATGTCTCATTTTGTTAATTAACTGCTGGCTCCAGTCCTATTTCCTCCCATTTATTTACATGCTTACATATTTACGTGATGAATGTGTCTATTTGCATAATGAGTGAAGACGTGCAATCGATCACGTGTGGTCCCTCGAGACACGCCGTCACGCCGGGTGTGAAATGACGTACAAAAGCACTCATGATTGAATCACTCACGATGAATGTTAATGTCACATGCGAACAGGTCCGTAGACCTTCACAGCAAATTCTTCCAGAGTAACAAAAGCAGAGCACAGATTTAAGTGAGCAGTGTCTCACAGTGCTGGATATCCAACATGTTTTATACTGATTGAAACACGTTCATAACACAAAGCCTAGAAACCTCTCAGGGAAAAACCCGACATTAAATGCCAGGTCAGAGTTGTAGTGCTGTTTACATTTGCATACAATAGTTTCTCATTCATATATGACCAACTTTAGTTCATTTATCCGGGCAAAGTTGCACTGCTGCCTATATTTATCCAGCAAATTACCATTGGAAAAGAAGTGTTTGGTTAAATGGAACAAAAAGAGTTATATTGCATCTGATTTCACAATTATCAAAACCAAAATTTACATATTGTATTGCCCATGATACTGACAATATTCAAACAACCCTCAGCGACAGTATCTTACTGCAATCATCATAATGAAGATGTAGAATCATCAAAGTTCAAGGGCTAAATTATGTCTGTCTACAATAATTTAATGCTACAAAACAAATGAGTCAGTCTGTTATAATTACAGAGGAGAAAGCAAAGGAAAAGCTTAATGGGGACGGTATTGTGAGCAGAAAATATGACAATATTATATTATTTGTTTGTGATTAACTCTGCAACAAATCTACATATCTTAATCAGACATGTGTAAAGCTGTCATAAAATAAATTTTAAGTTTCACACAGTCAGGAAAAAAAAAAAAAAAAAAAAAAAAAAAAGGGGGCCCAAGCATGATGTTGTCTCACCCCTCCCAGCTCTTTGATGTCACTCTCCAATGTCTCTGTAGCTCTGTTTGACGGGAGGTCCAGGTAAATCACTTTCCCAGCAAAAGGTTTGACGAGCCCAGGAGAGGGCACTTGTGATGTTTGCTTTGCCTGGGTTAGTGATGTCTTATCAACCGTGTTTCCACCGTTTCCTAAAAAGACAAATCATTACAGTCACAGGATGAGCGATAGGGACAAAGACAAGGCCCACGGTAAATATTAAGTTACTCAGTTGTAACTGAATCATCACAAATCAACCCGTTGATTTTACAAACTGGTCGATAAATTGTTGTGATCAAATAAAATATATAAACATAAATACAACATACTGAAGAATATGTTTAAAAGAAAATGATTTAACTTGATAAGTTTGTCCTTATCTGAATCAACGGTTTGAGGGTTAAGGACGTCAGCCCTTTAAAAAGGACAAATTATAGTTGAACAAATCCCAAGACGATTAGTTCACTTTTTTGACCTCGGTAAAAAAAAATTAAAAAAAAGTGCCTTTTTTTTTTCTAGTATTCAAGAGCATATTTACAGCTGACAAATCCGGAAAACAAATCATGAGCGTTGTAAAACCCCGTTATGGATTCAGCCGTTTAAAAAGTGAAGTGAGTGTAACACGGACATAAACATTGAAGTACCTTCACAGTCAGGTCCTGCGTGTCTCTGTTTGGGCTTCATCGTATTCTCGTTCATCGAGAAAAGCGTTTTTCTTGCCCTCCTGTCTCGAGTCAACATACCCCATGAAAGTCCTTATTTGTCTTCCTGTGTGTAAACAAAGACGGGAGTTATTTACAAAGATAAACAGTGCAGCAAAACAAAAGGTGTCATTTGTACTAATTGGAAAATGTGACGTTACTTTTGCTGTAAATACGTCATATTTAAACCGTCTTAAATGTAAAATAAACGTACTTTCTGAATCCGGTTTCTCCAGCGGACACACCGCTTTCGCCGGTTAGTCCCTTTGCTCACATGGTTTCATGAGCTAACGTCGATAAACGAGCTTTCGTCGTATGTTTTGTTTTTTTTTAGTCCAAAGAGTGATTTGACAACAGTTCAATCAGCCGCAGTTAAACTTCGACATCTCTTTTTTTTTTCCCGCTTTAAATCCGGGAGACAGCGTCTGCGCTGCCAGGTTTGAACCGTTTCCGGCTACGTCATCACTCTCGCGATCAAACTAACTAAACTCTCGAGTTCCGTTTAACTGTTCGTTTTTTAAAACTATATTATGTTCATACTTCAGTTTTTAATAAAAAAAACTTTTATCTTCGATGAAGTTTACCGTGAAACTCTTGTCCGTACATTCGATAAAACAAAATGTTGCAGTGTAGCGGGGAAACTCTCCAAATCTGGCAACACGGATATAAGTAAAAATACCCTTTGTGTTTGAATGTGATGTTTCCACGTTGTTGTTAAATTAAAATGAATTAAAATTACAGACACACTAAATAGACATGAATACATTGTTTGATTTACAACAGCATGCATGTGCTATACGTGTAACTATTTCATTGCGCTTTATCTAACTTAAAAAAATTAAAAAAATAAAATAAAAAAAAAATAAAAAATCCAAGAATGTGCTCAGCTGAAATCAATATGATGTCATCACGTAATGTTTGCGGTGTAAAATGACCAGCTAGCTCCGGTTACGAACCTCTGAACACAAACACACACACGTGTTTAAACCTTTGCTTTACTTTTACCTTCAGAACAGCTGTCGTGCTGTGAGGAAACAAACAAAACAAAAAAACCCGAGAGGAATGTGCGTGTTCGTGGAAGACGTCGTTAATGCCGAGATGCTCTAGCAGGTAGGAAGTTAGATGACCCAATGAGCTACCTAAGGTTATGTTTTATCATAACACGATAACCGGGCTCGTGTACCCACGAATCAGCTCAATTTGGCGAAGCAAGTTTTTGTGTGCGTGCTAACCAACATCCGTATTTAAAAAAAACACGTTCAATGTCCTTTTGTGTCTGTTTTGTTAAGTGTTACGAAGACAGCATGAGTGGTCAAAGTCCTGCTCCTCCTGCCAGTAATGGCATTACTCCCGTCCAGCAGATGGTGGCGTCCTGCTCCGGAGCCATCCTCACGTCTCTGCTTGGTGAGATACTGATGTTTTTTTTTTTTTACTTTATATTCAATTCAATTCAATTTTATTTAACAGTTTATGTCATGGCACTTAACACATTAAAGTCCTTACAGCAGAACTTTTACACCATTATATAGATACCCCCCCCCCCCCCCCCCCCCAAATTCAACACGTCCTATTCGCAATGCATTTTATAACTAATAAACTGAGCAGTAGTGCAGTTTCGTTAAATACTGTTGTAATGTTTTGAACACCGATGTAAATTTATGTTACTTTTTGTTGTGCGTTACATTGACATGTCATATGTCATACATGACAATATATATGACAAATACTTCCCCCAAAAGGACCATAAAGTTTAAGCGACATGTTTCTAAAGCAGTTTGAACTAAAACAGAATATTATAGCATTAATGAAGATATTTTATTGCATAGCTGTTTTAGCTCAATGTCCCTAATAAACTGTCAAATAGCCGTATTTTCTTCATATTTTGTTTAAGGTACGGTAAAGCTAAAAATTTCATTCTGGCTGTCGTTGAAATCCTCAATGGACAATCCCAGTAATCTTAGACTTACGGGCTAACTAACACGATGATGTGAATAAACAGCATTGGGATTTGTAGCAGTGGGTTACAACATGTGATAAAGTTAATGTACCATTAAACGTTCCTGTTGTTGAAGCGACATCGTGCACACTCTCATGTTGAGTTGTTGCTTTGTTTCCAGTCACACCTTTGGACGTTGTGAAGATCAGACTGCAAGCACAAAAAAATCCTTTCCCCAAAGGTATGATGATATGGATTCAAATTGTGTTGATGGAGTCTTTTGTTTACTATGGCCCCCATAATATAGTAAATGTAAATATAAATGTTAACATATGTTCGTTCAATATCTGTCAGGAAAATGCTTTGTCTACTGCAATGGACTTATGGACCACTTATGTGTGTGTGACAACGGCACCTCCAAGGCCTGGTACAAAGCCCCGGGTCACTTCAGTGGCACACTGGTAAAATTCCACATGCGCCTTGCATTTCAGAATCCACTCTTTTACATAATGTCATCTAGAGGCTTTGAGTTAGTAGTCAAACAAGTTCTCTATCATGATTGAGTTTTGCTTTAGTGGCTCATAGAACTAAAAAGTCATATTGTGTCAGAAAACCTCTGGCTGCCAAACAGCATATCGCCCTAAACTGCCTCTTCGTTCCGTGTCTCTGCAGGATGCCTTCATGACGATAGCACGGCGTGAGGGAGTAAAGGCGTTATGGAGCGGTCTGCCTCCAACCCTGTTAGTGTGAAGTCTTCTGCGTTTCTTTTTTACTCCCTCATTGTGTTACATTTTGCCTCCCCTCCTTTTGAAGCCGAGGTTTGAGCCCATGTGGTGGGTCAATGGTCGTTTAGCCTGTGGCTGATGCACTCACTTTCCTTTGAAGTGGTACTAATTGGTGGCAAGTCACCTCAGGATTTATTTAAGGATCATTACAAAAAAATTGATTTCGAATAAGTGTTATTGAATGGAATTTTATTTAACAAATTATAGTGTTCATTAATTTATTGATGTAGTTGTGGTTGACTTTTCCCTACCTGGAATAATTTGTGATGAAAAGCATGATCTATGTTTACTTTCCATCCTTCCAGTGTGATGGCAGTTCCAGCCACTGTGATCTATTTCACGTGTTATGACCAGCTGTGCGCAGCGCTGCGGGTCAGGATGGGAGAACGAGCCCAGGAGGCTCCTCTCTTCGCGGGAGCCATCGCCAGAGGTGAGCTAACTTTCTCAGCTCTCACAGAGCATTCAGTAAATTGATAACATTCCAAGCTTCAACATAAATTATTGTGAATGATCTGCATTCAGGTATTTACAGAACGGAATACATCTTTTTAATAAACGTTTGAGTCATGAGTATCACAGAATGAGTTTATGTCAGCATGGTTAATATGTCACGGTACCTTATTAATGCTGAGGATTTAATTTCCTGATTAATTTCTAAGGGCAACACTTCTTGCTTTATGGCCTTGGCTTTCTGTAATTTGACCCCTCTCTAGATTTCATTTTGGAAATATGAGAGATCTTCTTAGCCCGACTCACTGTCTCTCTTTTTAATAACTGCCCGTAAGCGATTATAAAACCAGAATTTAAAAAAAGCACAGGAGGTAAGGAGGATTACACCTGCTGGAGCAGCTACAGTGATTATAATTTCATTATGAGATACATTACTTTTTTAAATTAATGGCTTTTAGTGCCGATTTCTGTGTCATTGTTACCTTTTGTCTTTCTTTGCAGACTTATGGTTTTTGCCTCTTTCTGTCCAGCACAGCCGGTGGGACAGGATGTGTGCGTTTTAACACGTTGTCTCTTGTTTTGTCTTCATCCTCCGTGTGTGTCAGTGGGTTCAGCGACTGTGATCAGCCCCCTGGAGCTGATCCGCACCAAACTGCAGTCTCAGAAACAGTCGTACAGGGAGCTGACTCACTGTATCAGCTCAGCCGTGGAGACAGAAGGCTGGCTCTCCTTGTGGAGGGGTTTGGGGCCCACGCTGCTCCGAGACGTCCCTTTCTCAGCCATGTACTGGTACAACTATGAGTTGGGAAAGAGCTGGCTGTGTGAGCGGTATAACACCAGAGAACCCACGTTAACCATCACCTTCATTTCTGGAGCTGTGTCAGGATCTGTAAGTTATTTTCTTCGCTGAAACTGCACAGCATTCAACTTCCAGCCTGCAGACAAGAATATTGCTTATTCAGCAAGCAGAACTTGAGAGAAAAAAAAAAATCAGTAAACTGTATTCTGAGCTTTTTTTCATTCATATTTCATTTGTTTCAGATTGCATCCATCATAACTTTACCTTTTGATGTCGTCAAAACGAGAAGGCAGGTCGAGGTCGGAGAACTTCAAGCAAAGAATTGTAATATGCCATTATTTGTTTATGATTTAAATTAAAAAACTGCTTCTGAAGATTGCAAATGTTTAACAATGGCAATTTCCAACCTAAAGTAGGAATTTTAATTTAGTCACAATTATGGAGAAAAAATGATAGATTAGATTACAAATATTTGGGAGGTCTTTTGTATTTCTTCTTGTCATTGAATTGCATAATTAAATCAGGGCAACTATAGGCTCTGTTAACACCCTACATTAATATGCATCTTGGGTGATCTGATCACAAGTGGTTCTCTAAAAGTATAGTGAACACACCCAAGAGACATTGAGTCCAGACCTGATCAAACCACATTCAGAAGAGGGGACTCTTCGAATCATTTAGCCTCCTATCAAAAAGGCCTCTTCAGATCAAAGTTCAGTTAATGGACTCATTCACACCTTCAGAGATAACATGACTGTTGGTGGTCACGGTCACAAATCAAGGCCTGTATAAGTTTAACAATTTGGTCGTAAAAAAAAACCTTTAAAAAAAAAGAAAAGAAAAGGGAGGCAGCAATGTTAGTTACTGATAAGAGGAGTCTTAAGCCTCCTCTGTTGGGGTTAGGAAACATTTTATGACGAAGTAGCCTTCAGTGCAATAACAGTTCAGATGGACATGTGGAACGTGGCTGAAACCACATCTGTCATGTTTCTGAATTGACTTCAGTGTTCATGCTCTTGTCTCATCAGTGTCATGTCAGGTCTCCTCCTCCACCTTCAGTGTGATGAGCAGGATTGTGGCACAGGACGGTTTTGTTGGACTGTTTGCAGGTGCGGACTTTCCTCATATTTTGTTAATCATAGTTGTAAATGATACACTGTATAACCTCTTCTCTTATATTGTTCTTAATTTCTTGAATGATTGTTTTATTGCGTGATTTTTTTTTTTTAAATTGGTTAATTATTTTCTGGTCTTTTAATTCTGTCTGATGTTGACGTTTTGTATAAATGCGCTAAATAAACGTTTCTGTTTTGTCTCTGCCAGGTTTCCTCCCCAGACTGATTAAAGTGGCCCCAGCCTGTGCCATCATGATCAGCACTTATGAGTTTGGAAAGGCCTTTTTCCGCAAACACAACCAGGAGAAGATAATTGGGCCGTTGCAGACCAGCAACACCTGATCGATTTATCTCCAAAAACAACAATCACCACTGTGAATATTGTTAGATTATACCCAGACGAAAAAAGGTTGAGATTGCCAAATTAAAAACAAGTAGATATAGGAGTGAAAATAATAATCACTTGATCCTTTTCTGCAGTTTATATTACATGATTTGTATTATAGTATTAATATTCAAAATTCAATTGTTTTATGTTAATGTTAGATTGTATGTGCACAAATATTTTTCAGAAATCACAGAAGGTTTGATGTCTTTAACAGCCAGCAGATGGCTCTACACTGGGATCATGTGCACTATGCCTCAAGACTTGTGCGTGCACGTGTGGAGACGTACTAAAGATTATATAATGATTATAATATTGCGTGATGTGTATTTTTCAGTTTACCAAATGAGGACCGACATATAAACTTTATGAAAATGTGACTTTTCAAATGTCAAATATTCATACCTGATTTTCTTTTCACTGATTATACAAGCTTTATCACTGCACCTGTTGTTGCTGACAAGAAACTCAATTGTCACAGTCAAATTCTCAGTGTTTTAGCAAGTGGAAGTTTATTGAAAATCAAAGACGAAAAGGCAAATAAATTTAATGAAACATCTGCTGTATGTCTGTGCAAATAACTGCTAGAACAAGCTGAAGGCAAACTGTAAAGTTTCAGTGTTGAGGTACACGGCTAGTCACCAAGAATACTATTTACATCATACTGATATGCTGCAAATACACCTGTTTCTCTTGCTCAAAATACCTGCTGTTTATTGTTCTTTACCGAGTCCTAACACAGATCATTATACAGAGTTTCAGGAATGATCCATTTGTGGTAACGAAGCATCGCTGTGAAATACTGCATTTTAACAATTAAAGGGAATATTGTCGCTGTCTAAAGCTCAGCTTCAAAGTAAACCCAGGACTAAAAAGTAAATTTTAATCATAGTGAGATACCTGAGAACAAAAACAGAAGGAAAACATTTACACCTGAGAACCAAACGATAACAAAAGACTTGATGACACACTTAAAATAAACATTCTCTGTCATAAATCAAATAAATTAGTGGATAAAAAAAACAATAAGAATTCAATGTTTGCAGAAACAGAATATATTAATGAATCCTTTTGACAACAGAAAATTCTCAGTGACATTTTGTGTTTTCTCACAAATCTGACCTGATCTACAGTCAGAATATTCAGCAGAGGGGGACACACCAACTCATTCCTGTCTTTTAAATACGCTATAGTGACATGATGATTCATATAATAAACTCTATTTTAATTCGATTCCAAGAAAGGAAGGAAATGATGCTCCACAGATAAAAACATCAACAAAACCAAAGACTTTCGAACACACTTTGATGACATTACATTTAGAGATCCTTTCAGCTCCATGGCACAGTGATAGGACAAAGAACATGCTACACCAGATTCTCAGCTTGCAAACATGACTTCTGTCTCTTAAACCTCTGGGCTGCACATACAGAACATAAGACGTCTACAAACAAAATCAACATCACCTACGTTAAGAAAGTTCCTGGATTGTCTGGCCCTGGTGGTGAGCTGGTTTCAGCTCATTTCCTACGAAGGAGTGATGCCTGGACTGCTGATCTCCGTTGCAGGACTTGCCAAACATTCGCTCGACTTCAGGCTGGCCAGAGACTTGTAGCTGGCTACTGAGGTCAGGGAGCCACACAGACCTCTTAGTGACGGAGTTTCCTCTTTACCTGAATGACATGGTAGACACAGCTCATGTAAAGGGTTGGAGATTGTCTCGGAGAGCAGTGCTGTGCTTGTAGGAGGGGACGTACCTTGGTGGGGCCACAGTGTGCCGGCCGACCGCGCCTCCAGACTCAGCGTGTGTGACGGTTCAAGAGAAGTCTGGGAGAGGCTCATGTCTGCAGACAGCTGCTCCAGACTCTGGAAACTCTTCCTGCAAGGAGCGGAGAGAGGATCAATAAAGGCTACACGCACATAATTAGTGCTGACAAGAACAGAAGAGGAATCACAACCAATTTCTGCTCACTTGCATTTTTATATGACCGAGTACCTTTAGACTGCGTCAGACAAAAAACATTCAAGTATGTTATTTTAATTGAGTTTATAAGATATCCTATGGACTAAACAATTATTAATAACTATTATTTCCAATCCAATCTTCGGGGTACATTGGTTTTGTGGTTTAACAATTAATATATACCAAATAAATCGAGTGCATTAAGATTAAAGTTCTTCTAGCTTGAAATGTATCAAATTTAAATGAAAGTAAAGATTGTGCTGTCTGAAATGCTCCCTGCCAGGCCTCTAGTTGCTCTTCACTGATCCTATAATCCACTGTCAATATATCCACCTGCTGCACCACAGCACTGATTTGTAACAGCATTGATTTAAATTACAAACAATTAGGAGACACTATGCGCTTCATCGACATCCTTTTCTTAGGGGGGGGAGTAAAGTAAATGCGCAAACACTGAATGTGACAATTGATGATTCTATTTGTATGAACACAGCATGATTTTCTCACATTTATTTTCAAATTTATTGATATAGATCAAATTAGATCTTAATTCATTATATTTTTAAGATACTTGTGAATGAAAATAATACAGAAGCTGAAGGAAGCAAACTCATCTGCCTACTCCTCCTATGTGAACAGATGGCAGTCAAAATCATAACCACCCATTTATTTTTTACTTTATTTATATTTCACAATATTTACCCATAATTTATTTGCACTATAGAGATTCTTCCATTTTTAATTCCTTTACTTCCTCTGTGTTCATCTGTAAATTCCTTCTGCCCCGATTTGTTTCCTGTGTTTTTTACAGATGCGATGGCTGTGTGCTTGTTGATGTTTAAATGTAAAAAAAAATACATCTACATACTCCTCCCACTGTCCCGTGCCCTTCCTGTACAGCAGTGTATCCAAGGCAACGGCGTTAGCATCCAAGGTATCAGGAGATGGCCACTGATTGGTCAGATGGGCTGTCAACTCCTGTCGGGACCGCAAATCGTTGTTCTTCAGCACCGTCCTGAAAATACGAGACAGTCACGGGGTTAGTAACATTTATTCATCGCAATCGGACATGAAACAAAAAGTTCAGAAGAAATAACTATATATAACAAACAAAATCATAGAGATTGTTTAATGTTTTGGTTGCTGTAACACTTTCAACCCACAAACTCAAACTGTCTTCTTCTTGGCATTATTTTCCTTTAAAGCAGTTTTATAGTCTACCGTTATGCGAGCAGCTGTCAGTCTGTACTGCTTTGTGCTAGATGCTAATGCAATGACAATGCTTCCATGCTTTAGCAAGTATATTTTTTTTTTACCATGTTCACCATCGTATTTTAACGTGTTAACATGCTCACACTTGCTAATTAGTAATTAACATGGTGTGATGGGATTGTCACTGGCTTTGCAGGTTTTTGTCAAAGTAATTGACAAAGTGAAATGTTCTCCTACTACTGGCAATCAATTGAATGTTAAAGGAGTATCAAAGTTGTTAACAATTCATCCCTGAAGTATTCTCTCTGAACAGATATCTGGACAACATATTGGAAGTCTTGAGTAGTACGGAGTTTGAGTATGCTTTGGTTGCATGCAGGTGAACAGTATTGCGTGGCGAGCCAAAGGGGGCGGAGCAACCAGGCCGAAATCCAGTCTGGAAAGCGAGTGAGCTTTTTAATAGCTATGTTGCCGCGGTTTTAAACAGTAATCTGGCTTCTTGTGAAACAATCAGGTCGTAGACATCGTTTCTCAACTCCGACTCCATTCTCGTATCTGAGTGTAAACAACGACAGGTGCAGGAAGTCTTTGCCTGGATATCCACTGGTCACACTGGAAACCCAATATATCGACTTTTGCCCCCCAGAAGTTAAATCGTCATCAGACCGATAGACGATGGGTTCTGAGATTTTCCATAAGGAGACATGAATGAACAAATTTCATGCAAGTCATCCAGCAGTTGTCAGGATAATTCAGTAAATGCTACAAATGTCAACCTGCAGGTAGCACTGGTGGAAAACTCTGGTAATCACCAAAGTGAGCTTGATTCATCCTCTGGAGACCCAGAATGTCTTAATGATTTACTTCCTAGCCAGTACATTTTTAACCCTCCTGTTGTCCTTGGGTCAAAATGACCCGCAGCTGTGTTCAACCAAGTTCTATTTTATTTTCATATTTTTTGGGATCATTGGTGATAAGGAGGCTGTGAGGGTTTCTTTAAAGAATGAGGACCAATGATCCCCAAAAAATATAAAAAGAAAGAAAGAAAATAGAACTTGGTTGAACACAGCTGCGGGTCATTTTGACCCGAGGACAACACGAGGGTTAAGACATTTCAGTGGTGGACTAACCAGCAGACCAACACTGCCGTCCAAACAGCAACGCCACTAACGTGACTAACAAATGTTTCTCATTAGCTTATGTAAGAAAGAAGAATGTCAGATAGCAATTGTTTAAATTTTTTTTTTTTTCTTCCAAGATTGGCCTCAAAAACCCTCCAACAGTCATCTGTTATCAGTTCTACAAAAAGAATCCACCATTTTTGAGGTATTTTTCTTCATTCATCTCTGTTTCAAACTGCATATTTTAATGATTCAGACTGTCATCATCACAGTTTCTCTCACTATAGTCCCTATAAGAGCATCTCACTCTCTCTGTCTCAGCTCATTACTCAGTCATTTTGCTTTGCACTGTATTTGCATTTGAAACCATTAACTGAGTCATCACGCTGGCTTGAGGCTGCAGCTTCATTCCTCGAGATCATGACACCAAATCCCCGACAAATTTTGTAGCTCACATTGAATTAGTGATCCGCCTCAGAAAGGGCATTGTCATTGATTAAAACATTAACGGAAAGATACAACCCTGATGCAGCTTTTCTATTGGGCAAAAAGCAGCACTGAATGCAATTGATTCAAGAACACACAAATAACAAACCACCTGCAACCTCCAGGCTTCTCACTGTGTCCTTAATGTCAAATTCACAGTTGCACTCGCTGCAAACCTCTCCACCTAATTGTCACACACACACACACACACACTCAGCAGAAATGACTCACAGTTGGTCCTGCAGTTCCAGTATGATGTACTCAAGCTGTTCTTTCTCCAGCGTGTGAGAGAGGTGTGTGTCTGCCAGGCTCTGCTGAAGAGCCTTGGTATGAGACACGGCCTCCGACAGCTGGGCTTCTCGTAGACGGACCAGCTCCTCCAGGTAACCCTGAGGCAAACAAACACACACAGGCACACACACAAACTCTTCACTTGTTTGTTTCAATGCCACAAAGGCACCACGAAAGCTTTGTTTATCACTGAAAACAAACAGCCACCGAGCAGACACCAACAGCCAGAGAGAGGAGGCCACATTAGAGATTTTTCAGCTGCAAGATTATATATTGAGCTCAATATGTGTTTGCATCAAAAACATATTCTTCACAGGGCTAGTTTCCTCCTGGCATTTCACAAACCAAGCCACTAATCATCATGCAAACACAGAGGAAAATGTCACGCTGGCATATACTGCCATCCTGCTCCTTTAAAATATATGTTAAACACACACCTTCTGCTCCAGGGCCATGCGATACTTCTGCTCAAAGCGCTTGCACTTGCTGACCAGGTTGCTCTGCTCGGTGAAGATGGAGGCAGCGGTGGCCGTTTTGTCGGGCGTGCTGCTCTCGCTGCCGCTGCTCCCCAGAGTCCTCATCTCCTCTTCGTCACTGCTGATGCTGTCTGTTCTGCACAAGGAATCACAGCGTGCCTCTTATCAGAACACAGCCTCTACAGCGGCTGTTGTCAAACAGGCAAAAATCTGAGACTTAGACAAAACTATTTGTCCCCCCAACCACAACTAAAGTCTTGAACTTTATACTTAAAAATCTGCTCGAGAAAACAACATAAATATAAAGCGTATGTGACGTCATAAGAGAAGAAAGAGGCTTTTTGACTAGAGCATGGTGCTGAAATGAAGTCTAATAAACTTGGAAGACAGTGAACACAGGTAAACAATATAATCTGCGTCAGCACAGTCTTTTTTTTCAACCACAAACTAAGTGGGCAACTGTTTGCTGTATTACATACATCTTCAGTACCTTCAAAGTGCATCAACGAACATTACATTTACGATTCCTTATTTGCAAAAGGACAATTATGACACCTGCCCTCCAATACAATTGATCAATTAATAAAAAGGTATATAAACTAGGCCTGCAGTAAACTAATCATGAACTGTGTGATGTGAGTTCTTTGATCTCATATACCTCTGAGTGAACTTCAGGTAGGGCGTGTAGTCGATCACAGCAGGGCAGCTGCCGTCCAGACCCTCTCCTTTGAGACAGAAGCTAAACAAAGAAGACAGCACTCCTGTTAGCATGTGACTACAAGATCCAACAAATGATTTGTGACGGCATGCAAGTCAAATCTTTCAGAGATGTCATGTGTCCTCACTTACTCGTCTCCTCCCTGTGATTTCACTCCCTTAGTGAAGATGGTGTGATTTAAAACTTTAATGATTGTTTTAAAAGGACTCAAAGTGAAGATGTCCTTCCTCAGCTGTACCTTTCAATCATGTTTTCTGCAGGTGCTTGGACTCTTCATGGTGTAAGTTTTGCCACAATACTGCCTCATTAAAAGTTTAACCTTCCACTCAGAGACATATAACAGTTACCCCACAACTACACAGACGTACTTTCCATTAGACTTATGACTAAAACCAACTGCCTGCACCAATCATGATTTTGATGTTTTTATTAACTGGATTATTACAAAATATTTTGTATGTTTATTTTATACTCGTAATTAATTTTGCTCACTTTCTATCACTTTGACATTAAAATGGTATTTTTCTGCTGAGCTGTGTCAAAAAAGGCACATTAAACCCACTTTATTTAAAACTGTAAAATACCACATAATTAGATCATGGTCAGGTAATGATTTATTATCTTGAGCAACTCTGATTTTATCCAATAATTTCTTCTTTAATGTGAAATGTCTAAACTAATGATCCTGTACCAAATGCACTGATTTTGATTCATGTAACTAATATCTTGTGATTTATTTCAGTATATAAATTTCATTTCATCATTTTTCAAAAGAAACAGTACATACAAAGAAACATCCAGACCAGACACCTTGCCATTAATACCAATTTGTAGTAGGTTCTGTTCAAGTTGTACAATTTAATCCGGCTTTGTGGAGGCTGTCAGATGTCTTGGTTGAACTTGACTACTTGACTACTCAAATTCATCTGTAGTAATAATTAATTGCCTTACATTTACTATTGAGGAGTTTGGTCCCTCTTTGCTAATACAGTTGCTTCAGTATCATTTTAGGAGTTTCATTAAGCTTTCTCCCATCAAAAAATGCAACTTCTGCAGCCGATGCAACTTTCAGGCACCAACTGTCTGGCAGGTTTGTCCCTCTTAAACAAAATTGTAAATAATGCAAAACCAACTCATGTAGTAATGAAACAAATGTTTAAATTCCAGACAAAATATGTAGAAAATTACAAAGGAAAGCTGCTTTAATAGCGCTCCCAGGGGAGGTCCAAAGTATACAGTTGAAGTAAAACCCACTTAATAGGCTTTTGTATTGTAAGGTATTTCTGGTATTTTATCCCTGTATAGTGTTGATATAATGTATTTCTAATTTAATCGAGGGAAGCAGACACTGCAGCTTCTTATTCCCTCTGCATTCATCTTTGCACCTCCATTAAGATGAAAGTTTCTTGGAACATCCTTACTATTAGTAAAAGGATGGTCAATCCAATGACCATAAACAAGGGCAGCAGCGAGAGAAAGCACAACTGATCGGGGAAGAAGGAGGAGATTATGATCAGTACCTGAAGTCAATGGTGTTGAGTCCGATGAGAGTGTCTGCCAACACCCCGGCCTCCTCTCCGAGCATGATCGCCCCGTCCTCATAAAACCTCCTAAAATCAACATGTGTTAATTAATGAACTTCATTCAACTCGAAGTGGACAGGTACAGCTGCAAAATGTGTGAGCAGGGGGTCTGCAGACAGAAAGTATAAACTGTCTTGCACTTCTAGCCACACTTGCTTTGATCAAACCTCTAGAATTGTGTTGAAGGGTGTGTGTGTGTGTGTGTGTGTGTGTGTGTGTGTGTGTGTGTGTGTGTGTGTGTGTGTGTGTGTGTGTGTGTGTGTATAAGTGCCACATTGAGACCTGGTGGTTTTGAATTCCCTCAGTGCGAATGAGATGTACTCTGACAGTCTTTTCTCCATCAGGACGACTCTGATCCATGCTCTGCCCTGCAGAGAGAGAGACAAACGGCACTCTGTTGTTCACAGAAGCTTATTTCATCTAATTGAACCATCAAAGACAACCAGACAAAGAGTTACAGTCACATCGTTGTACGGCATTGTTTTTGTCTATTTGATGTTGAGCTATTTCACAGAACACCAAAAACTTCAACCTGTTGGATCAGTTCATCCCCTGGGAATCACAAATGTCTGTGAAAAATCTCAGGGCTATCCATTGAATAATTGCAGAGACATTTCAGTTTCCAAAGTGGTGGATGGACCAAACAAAGGGGAAATCAACACTGCCAGCCATATGACAATTCCACAAATGCCATTTGGACATAAGTGTCTTGATTAAATGGCTGTTAATGACCCAGCATGTAGAAACCATGTGAAACATTTCCTGGTGTTTTTGATGATCAACTTGATTGTAAAACCCAGACAGTCGTTAAAAACTATGTGGAAAAGACATAAATAGCCTAGTTTCTAAATTGCCCTTCTGATTTTATTCCTGTATCTGAGTTCATGAACTGAGGGAGTGAGAGACAATGAGTCCTGTCTCATCGACGGCCTGTTTGGTTGTTTTCTCTCTTACACATGAGGTGAGTCAAATTTTTTGCTCAGGTCTTAACGCTTTTTGACTGTTTCCTTTGCTCTTGCTCTAAAAGGATAATGCAAAGCAAGCCAAAAGCACAAATGCCAGATTCTGCATTATGTGTGTATTATTTTGCTATCTGTCAGGATACTTTTAGACTCAAAGCCGCTGATGTGGTTCCGTGTATATAAAACTGGCTTTTATCTTGGCATTTCTAGCTAAATTAAACATGTATTTTTCAATCAGATAATCAGTTTGTATTTGACTCTTAGGTGTTTTGAAAATACACTTTCTTTTCTTTTATTCCTGCTGTATCAGGAAAATAAATCAAACCCAAAGATGGTTGTGGCCTCACCTTCGCTCTCGATGACCGCACATTTTCCATGCTCTCGATGCTTCGGCTGCAATTATGAGGTACTTTACTGCAGGCAGCTTTTATGTAATCCCAGAAACTCCGAGGACTCTCGTAGCCAAACCAAGTTGTCTGACCTGAGAGAAAAACACACAGAAACTGAGACTTGTACGACTATGAATCTGCATTTATATTGCTCTTCTACCTAAACCTGACAGAAATTTCACTAACATTTTCCAGATTGGAGCATCCTACATTCTACTAATTTTGCTCCTGTTTGCATGTGTTTTTATGATATGCTGCGTGTTTGTTCAGGATTTTGGGAAACGTGGATGAGAAGAGGTTTGCATACCTTTGAGTCGATGACTGAGGATGTGCTCCAGGATGGAGACAAAGTTAATAAACTCTGGAGAGGAGTCATCTATCGTCTCAAAACAGGAGCGGTCCAGGAGAGTCTTCACGGAAAACCTGAACACAAAAGAGGCAATCAATCAATCAATCAATCAATCAATCAATCAATCAATCAATCAATTGATTTAAACTGCAGAATCCCACATGGTTCCAATACACTGTACAATTATAAATAATACATAGAACAGATTATACAGCAAGCAAATAAAATAATAAAAGTTAAAGAAGACACACAGACTGGTATTACGATGAATTATTGGACCTGGATCTTAAAGAGCGACTTTACTAATTTCACTTCTAAAGATGACGCCATCAGTTTTTTGTCTGCTCTAGCTTGGATATTAGGAATTTATAAAAAAAAAAAAAAAACATGTCATAAAAGTGTATATAGCTTTGAAAAGAAATGGACATTTACTAAACCAAAAGTGGGAGGGGGATCATACCAGCTGTATTAGGCAAAATGTAGGATTTCTTAAGTCAGGATATATCGGCCTCTGCTGCTTAGATTATTACCACTCTGACTCCTGTGAGCCTTCATGGAAGTGTATTAATAAATTACTTAAGTATCCCTTTACATGTGTGAGAGATGAATCTCCATTCTCCCACACTTGCAGCAGTGGAAAAGCCCTTTTCTTGCTGCTGTCTGATCCCACCCTGAAGACAAACACTCACTTAAACCACTCTGTCAAAACATGCTTATCAGATGTCACATCATTTTCTTTCAAAGCTCGGGCCAGAGGCTGGAGCTCGGGACGGGTGACGTGCATTTTACCAAACGCACATAAGAACAGACAAAGAAAAAGAAGAATGATCTTAATTAACAAACAAACGCAACGTCTGTCATCAATTACAAGGCAATGAAAATAGTTGTAATGATGCTGTGATTAATCTGCTGCGATGAAACCAGCCATAATTTGCAGCCCACTATAACTGACGTGTGCGCCGACCGGCTGCACCTAATCTGGTTTCACCTAATTACGCAGGAAGGAAAGTTAATGGACAAAGCTACGATGTGTTGATGTGTCGATGTGTCACTGTGTGTGTGTGTGTGTGTGTGCATGCGTGCGTGTGTGTGTGTCATGAATTCTGCCAAATTGTGTTCAGCCCTTAACATCAACTAAATAATCTCACTTCATATCTCACTCTGCTTCTCTCGCACTCCTTCGTTGCTTAGCAGCAAGGTGACCACAGACTATGAGCTTCCTGTGAAAAACTGATAGATCTCAGTGCATTTCCACAAGTAAAGGCTTATATATTTTAACTTTCAGACACTTTGAAAAACAACCCTGCTCTCACAAAGACATTCAGTCAGACGTCACACTGCACTTATCCTATCAGCTATAACTACTTTTGATATTTCACAGCAAAAATCTTTTCACATGGACTTTGAGTCAGTGTGAGAAACTTGAGACCCTGCAAAAAAAAAAACGTAAAAATCGTCTTAAAATGACATAACTATGAAGATGATTTTAACATAGTGGTCCTGTCAAACCAACCACCAAATCCCCAACATGCGTTTTTACTCACACTTCATTCAAGTGTGACTCTTGATGTTGTGTTTTTAAAGTCAAGCACGCAGTATTAGCGTTGAAGTGGTCGAAGTCGAGAGAAGCCTGTTGCTCGGTGACTGACAACAATAACTGACATCGGTTTGTTTTCAAAGAGTGGTGAATGTTTTGTTTTCAGTGCCACGCTTCATGAATGAGAAATGTTCGATGGACTGATGATGTGACAACTCAGGAACTATCAAAAGATGAAACATTTTAAAAACCGATAGTTATCCCCACCAACACAGGAAGCAGGATTTGATGTGTCACTGGGAAAAGCATAGGTGTAAACAATAAAATCAAACAGGGCTAAATTAATTTGATATACCAAAAATCGAATTTTATTAGCGATGTCATATTAGATTAGATTAGATTAGATTAGATTTGATTTGATTATTCCCACAGTGGGGAAATTTATTCCTCACAGCAGCATAGAAAGAGACAAAAAAAAGTGCACACAATATGAACATCAGTAACACGTGTTTGTCCCTCTATGACATATCAAACTTTTAAGCAAAAAGCAAGAAAAAAAAACTTTTATAGTAACATCTTTGGGCACTGTATCTTAAATAATAAAAAAAATAATTTTGGCAAACCCAAAGCGCATCAAAAAAAATCAGCTGAGTTTCCATAAAAACTTGTCATTTTCAGTGGTAAACTGAACCAGTTAAGACACTTCTGTGGCCCTGAGACACACGACTTGAACTGCTGCAGAAACAATGTGGATCGTAAACCACTTCAAAGCCAAACATTTCCCAGCTCACTACCTATTAAGTACTTACAACAACAACTCAACAATGCAATTACTGTTCTATTAATTTCAACAGCCAAAATCTCTGAATGGCAGCATACACAAAAAAAGGCAATGTTGCTTACAGTCTCAGCTTTAGGAAGAAATAAATCACAGAGTCCAAACACTAAAACCTGCAGGAGGTCTGAAGACGTATGAAACTGGTGTCTTCAGTCACAGCTGCTCTGTGCGGATAACTAAGTTACTTTTCTTTATCTATTTTGACCCGTACCGGATCTCATCTACTGTAGCGACAAACACAAAACAGACAAAAATCTATTTGCATTATTAGGTAGAGCAGAGAACAAATGAGATTAAAAAGAGCTGGACCAAGCAAATACATAATAAATAAGCTACCAGAGCTGCAAACTATCATTCTTTTGTATTATTTTGGCCATAAAATGTCAAAAATAGAATAAAACAACAGTTACAACTTTCCCAGACTACAATGTGGTATCAAAAAGGCTTGTTTTATCTGAGCAACAGTCCTCGAACTAAAAGAAATAAAGATTACTTTAATTTGTAACAAAGGAAAACATCTAATCTTCACATTTGCAAGCTGAGAACAGATAACATTCGTCATTCCAGCCATTGTCAAGTGATTGATCAGTTATCTAAATTGATTAAACTCACTGACTGTGTGGAAATCAGATTTTTTTTTTTTTTTTTTGCCAACTTAAGGAGAAACAAAAGAGGAAGTCAATAGGTCCAACAGCCTCCCTTTGTTGTATTTTGATCAGCTTTTCTCTCAGTCCTTGTTCTCACTGAATTACTGTTTTCTCTTCAGTCTTTTTCCATCTCCACTTGTGCCAATCAGCGAGTTGATGGCTGGTGCAAAGGCAGCAGGAGCCAAAAAAGGATCAGCTTAGTCAGCAAGGAGCACCTGTCTATAATTACTTTTCTTTTTACATCTCTGACAGGTGATGCTCCTGGAGTAAGGGGGTCAGTCGCACCTGACCTCCCGCAAGCCTGAAAATGCCAGATTTGTTCCCTTTAGAAAAGGCTGAGCACACACCAGCTGGAGCAGGTAGTGTGTTATCAGTTTGTTTTCTGAACCGATACACTTTTCTGGTGCCAAAATAAAGACACCTGTGTATCTCGCCGTTTCTGTCAACCGTTCTAGTGTTCTGTCTCAAACGCACCACAGGGACAGTAACTGACATCTGCCAGCAGCACCGAAACGACCGCAAATCAATACTCTGAGCACAGTGTTTCTCACTCCAGCTGACAAAGACAGGAGGAGAAACAGGCAGGTGACAACTGTGTGCACAAATCAGCAGCATCTATCCACTTATCTATCTCAGACACTCCACATTTACCATGTTGTCATTTATAAATATATTGAGGAATGAACTGAGGGCACCAAGTTGCTTATGCTTACTGTATATTCTACAAAACACCCAATTTGTGCAGTGTTTCCGAGATTCATAAAAGTCAACAGAGACTTTCTGCACTTAAATCATGAATTGTGAAATATAATGGCACAGTTGCATGAATGAAAAAAACCTACAAATAGATTTTGGTGGCCCACATCTCTTTAGGGTGGAAATTTGGACCCATATTCTTTAAAACCCTGACTTTAATCCTCTGCTGAATTGAAAGTAACTAAAACTGAAATGTGATGGCATGAATGTTTAATGCAGCCTGCTGTTGGTGGGCGTGTGTTTCTGTGTTGGTGATTGAGAAAGATTTGAAGATTGGAGACATTTATCTAAAATCATCCACCTCATTCATAATATTTTCATTAAAACTCATCCAACAGACAAAGAGTGAGTTCCTCTGTGGCATTGTGTACATGTTAAGTCATACTTCAATAAAGGATGGAGCAGAGGTTCGAATGATGCTCCCTTTAAAGCTAACCTCAAACAAATGCGCGCGTTATGAATTGCCAAATCTGCCGTCATAAATTCAGCTGCAGATGCTGTTTCATCTATCCTTGAGGAAATCCCACCTGCACATCGTGAGCAGGTTCCTCCTCTCCACCACGGCGCTCCTGCCTGCTCCGCGCTTGCGAGTGAGATGGAGCCCCGCGCCGAGCGACGCCATTCCGGGCTCGTGTCCGTGGCTGCGCCCGGTGGTGGTGGTGCTGTGCTGTCCCCGCTTCGCTCCTCCGTACACCGGCGCAAGACCGGCCGCATCCGTCACCTCTGAGGAACACGAGATGCTCCGTTGAAGGAGGGGTCTGTGACACAAGTCAGACACAGAGTGGACTTCCTGTTGGAGCTTTCAAAATAAGAGCTCGTATAGACGGTCAGCAACTACTACTGTTGACTTCACATCCGAAATCTTAGAAAAAAAAATCGGCAGCCAATATTTGTTTGATTTAGCAATTTTAGTAAATAACTGCTCATCAAATAACATAAGAACACATAACGTAACATAATATGCCAAAACCATTTTGTAGAGAATATAATGCAGGAAAAGATGCTCGGCGTAAATACTCCGTTCTACTTTTGTTTTTTTTCATCATGGTGAGTTAAAATGATCAAATTCCCAGTAAATTTCAACAAACTTATGACAGTTTGGACTAAGCTATAAGTTATTGTTAAACCATAAAATATCCTGCCTCCGCTACAAATATTAGTCACAAGTGTTTGCTTGTGTATGCTGTTGTTAACATTTTTCTGAAGACTTCTGATTGTACCTTTAAATATCTTTGAAATTCTGTAGTTACCATGAAGGAAGACACCGCCCTCCAGAGGTGTCCAATAAAAATCGCAGACTCTGTTTTCTCCCATATGCGTCCTTGCTTCCTTCACTCACATTTTCTCCTCCGTTCTTAAAAATAAAAAGGAAATGAACACCACAGCTTAATGAGTGTGGATGAATGTGTGCTGGACAAAGCTCTGAGCACGTAGCTACTGTATAGGCCCCTACTGTATAGGTATATTTTAGAAGTATTTGTACTTCCATTTTGTGATGGCATTTACTCTTGATAAATGGCAAAACATTTTTTTTTTTTTTTTACAGGGACAAGAAAATAGTTTCAGGTTTGAACATTTTTGTTGGACATGCCAGTTAAAAGAACAATTTTGTCAGGCTGAATCCCACAAACATACCAAAAAATGTGATAAAAATCAAAACAACTGATGAAGTTAACAAACTGAAAATCACAAGTGCTGCTTTTAAATCTCAAGCTGGCCTAGTGACATATTCCAAAATTCCCCTGAGTCTCTCTTGTTCATATATATTCAAGACTGATCATTTTGGCCTCTCAGATGTGGAGCTGTTACTGTCTGTATTTGAGTGTTTTTTAGGGTGGAATCTTGATTACATTGCCTGTAAGGTTCGGTGGTTAATCTGAAAAGTTACAATACAGCTGTGCACCTCACTGTATTTCTGCCATTGCTGATGTTGTTGATTTCCATATCCTCATTGATTTGAAGGAGTTTATTTTGAATTATTTATAAAAATGTATCTTTCTTTTGTTGACTCGATGTATGTAAATGTGAAATGTGATGTTGCAGTTTTACGGGGATTGTGTTCTTACTATTACGATTTCTTGGTGGGAAGCAGTGACTTCCTGGAGTGTTCAGGTTGCCTGCAACGCCATGGTGATAACCTGCAAAAAGATTTTCTGATTTTCAGCGGCTACAAATTAAACCTATAAAACATGAAGGTTATAATGTGTACGAGCTTTAGAGACATTGGTGTGCAAATCTTTTGGGGCAGTATCGCATATATAAGTTTATCCTGAGATGTGAATGTAAATAACTTTCAGATTTGAAAAAAGATTTTGGAAAAAATTATTTAGAGATGTTCACATAGCTTACTTGTCATCTCTTTGGGAAAAGTTTATCATATCAAAAACAAGGAAACATCTAGAAGAGCACTCGGTTTTGGTCTCAGACCCTTTTAACCTTTGTGCAGCCAGTACATGCAGATGTGAAACAAAACACAAACCACAGAGTGACTTTTCTAATGATGTCAGCAACAGTAAAATAATGTGACACTTGTCTAAATATGATGATGTCACTTCTGCTCATGATACTGTTGGAAATAAGAAAATGATTCTCTTCTCGTGAGAACATTTTACAAACATGATTCAAAACTAAACAGATGGATTACAAAAACCAATTGTCCACATTATAATCTATATCTACTTTTCTATTTTGTGTTTCTCATTTTTATGATGACACAATATGAAATCACACTATTTCAGAGCTTGAAAAGGATATATAAAGGGACCTTTGAACAAATAAACTCCAACTTTTCAAGGTTTACACCACAAGTATTTCAGTCACTCATTCACTGACATCAGTGAACTCGAAGGTGTGGTGTTGAGACCTTTAACCCACACTGCGAAAACATTATGACATTGTATAAGGGTCAGATCACTGTATTACTAAACATCAGAGGACAAACGATGAACACTGTGTTTATTAAATCATGGACATGCACACAATTAAATGAATACTTAGTGTCAGATTTTATATTATCATGAACGTATTTAACCAAAAGAGTCCCACTGAGATCAAAAATCTCTTCATCTCTTCTCTTCGGGATTAGTTTCACCTGAAGAAGGGTATGCTGGACAACAATTATAGCATTTTCCAATTTTTCAGTGGTCTGTACAGTTCACACACAGCAGGATATAACAATGTCATCAGCATAAAAATGTATATTAGCATCTGACACACAAATCTGGCCTGTGGCATCTGTGAGACCGGTAACGACTGGGTTCCAAGATGGTTTGGAAAGAAAGTTGATCTCATTTCGCCTGTCTCAGTGTGTCAGTGGTAAAAACATTTACATTTACACTCAACAAGACATAATGTGAATGAGGCCACCAGCAGAGGTAAACAGGCATGTGTAACAGTCATCACATACCTGACATAAACTGTTTTTGAATGGGATAAACAAAGGAAATACAACCAGTTAATCAGTAAGCTTTAGGAGCACTGGTGCATAGATTTTACTTCAGACACAGCTGAAGCTGTTTTCCATCTAGTCATCAGCTAAGCAAAACTTGACTTGACTTATCTGAGAGACAAGGGTGCAATTCTCATCGCCCTCTTAACAATTAAGATGTTGAATTGGTCTTTTAATGAATTAATTTTATGAATTCTTTATTTAATTTCCTCACTTTTAGGTTATAACAAACTTTTCTACTTTTTTTTTTTACTTCATCCATTTAGGCTACATGACGTCATATAATACGTTTCACGTTATTCTTTTTTATATTAAAAATCTCAATTTATCAAATATAGCTACAAGACGTTTTTCGTACAGAGAACAAGCCCACAAAAAGTTCCCATTACTTCACAAAATAAGGTGTTGGACAAGAATATGGTGTTAAATCACTGTCTGATTTTAGGGTATTTGTGCGCCTGCGTGATATCAATGATCGTCGATAACAAGGCTGATAGGGGGGGAAATTATACCTTTTTTCATGGTGGGATAATTTGTTTGCCGTAGCAAACAGACTTCAACACCTGCACCCTGAATCCACGCCCCTGTCTCATGTTGACAGAGGAAGTCCAATCAATAATGCAATGTCCTATGAAGCCTCGTTCCCATAACGTGATCGGGACACAGTCCAAATGACAGGCCATCAAAAAGACCCGTCAGCTGCTCAATAGTTTCATTTCCCTCCGAGGCTCGTCCGAAGACGGAGAGCAGAAGCTTTAAAGCCACGTGAGGAGAGGAGATACTGGGAGGAGGAGGAGGAAGAGGAATGAGGGAGGGTGGAAGGTACGAGACGTAATTTACTGTAGGCGATCTCTATCGAAATTGGCCAGAGGACTGAGAGAGGAAGGACAGGAATGGTGGGTCTGTTGCTCTGTGTAGAGCACACTGTTTCTATCTATATTTTATTTCAATGTCATACTGTTGCTTTTATATCATGTGTGGTAATACCGGGCTACTTTAAATTTACCGCTGACTGAGCCCCCCCACTTTCATTCATTGGCTGTTTTTTGGTGATTTGATTCAGCTTTAATTCAGGAATGATGATGTCTGTTGTTTATATTTAGCTGTAAAATGTAAATAGGCTCTTTTTCCTCTGACAGGAGCCAGACATGGAGGTGAAGGGCGAGATGGAAATGCTGCCCAAAGCCAAACACGAACAAAACGGAGATTTAGGGTAAAAAAAAAAACTAAAACTAAAACCTCTTTAGATTCTCTATTTGTCTAAGTTCCTATGGTGATGCTTTGAAACACAATACATCAGTAGAAGTACTTTACTTAGACACTTCACATTTTTTTCTGCACAACATTTCAGAGGGAAACACTTAACATTTTACTTTACTAGCCTACAATTATAGGTTAAGGTATAAGGTTTAACTTGGTTAAAATAATCGAAAAAAGGAGTCAAATATGATGTGTTGGGAGGAGGAGGAGGAAGAGGAATGAGGGAGGGTGGAAGGTACAAGACGTAATGTACTGTAGGCGATCTCTATCGAAATTGGCTCTAGTATTCTGGTATGATTTATGATAAGACTTAATTTATTGATAAAAATCTACTCAGCATTATATAAAGTAATTGAATTTAGGCTCGCATTTATCAGCTGCAACATTAAAATGATGTACACATAATGGATCAATCCAGTGATGTAATATCCATTACCCTGAAATCCTGCATAATGAGTATTTTAAGTATATTTTAGATACTGAAGTAGTATTTTGTATAAATTTTTTAAATGAATACGTGTGTGCACTTTTACATGTCTGACAAAAAATACAAAAAATTCGATGTAAATGTGTTTGACATCTTTTTTAATTTTTTTTATAAATGACTTCTCCAGACTGAGTGATGAGGAAGACAAAACGAAAGGAAAGAAAAAAGAAAAGGAGGAAAACATGCCCATGGTCGGCCCCATCGCTGTGGTAAGCTCAGCCTTCACTCTGTGATCTCCCTCTGTCAGAGCCTGTAGTCAAGTTTCTGAAGCAGCTTATTTCTCCCTTTTCTGCTGCGTATTTCTATGGAGTGGTGTGTGTGTGCGTTCGTGCGTGCGTGCGTGCGTGTCTGTTGGAACAGAAAACAGGAAAAGTAGTTTGTCTGAAATTAGCCTGAGGTTAACAGGTAAAGTTGATAGTTGTGCTACAAGTCATATAATTTTACAGGCATAACAGCAGTGTGTGTGTTTGTGTTTGTGTGTTAAGGTTCGCATGAGTGTGTGTGTGAAGCACTGTCGGGGAAGTGAGGATGGGAGTACGACACATCCTCCTGTTGTTTGATTGAACTCCACCAGTCTCCTGCTGTTAAAGGATAATGGCTGCTTAGAGTTTAAAGTTTTTTCCTCCTGATTTCTTTATTTAAACTGCTCTCTTTGGTATTTCCACACACTCTCTTTCATGTGAGTGCAGTTCAGGTTTGCAGACAGGTTGGACATTTTTATGATCACGGTTGGGGTGATAATGGCCATGGCCAACGGGGTAGCGCTTCCTCTCATGTGCATCGTCTTTGGAGGTATGACGGACAGCTTCATATCGGACTCCATGGGGTCCCACATCGAGGTGTCCTTTCCCAGTGAGTTTTCAGACACAGTCGTAATAAATAAATAATTATGTGTTAATGTAGCACTTTTTAACCATGTTTTTGTTCACTTTGTTTCTTCAGATTTTACACATATACAGACAAACAGCACATTACAAGACGACATGACAGTGTAAGATTTGATGTGATCAGCAACACAACAACAGAGCAAGCTGTTTTTATTGGATGAAAACATTTACAGATCATGCAAATAAAGTCGTACTGTGTTCGTAATTTCTCTTCTCCCAGCTATGCCACCTACTACTCCATCATGGGAGTCTGGGTGCTGATCGCAGCCTACCTGCAAGTGTCCCTCTGGACCCTGGCAGCCGGGCGGCAGGTCAAACGCATCCGCAGCTTGTTTTTCCACCGCATCATGCAGCAAGACATCGGTTGGTTTGATGTCAACGAGACAGCAGAGCTGAACACGCGTCTCACTGAGTGAGTAACACAGAAATTACACTCCGTTTCACATTTCATTTCTCCTTTTACTGAAATACTGAAGTGTAACTGATTCAGTGCACTGATCATACCTGCTGTCAGCCCTGCTGAAAATGTATGGAGACATTTACGATAACATACTCCTGCAACAATCATTTTTGTCAAATTATTAATCAGTCATTTAGTCTAAAGAATCAACTAAAAGTGAAGAATGCCGATTGCAATTTCGCAGAGCCCTAATTGACTCACTGTTATGGAAGAGTAAAGAAAACAGAAAATATTCACATTGGCGGCGAGTACTAATGATTTACTGGCATTTTTTTTTTTTTTAATAAATGACTTTCTACAGATCAAATACTCATTTAATCACACTGTAAAGTTAGTTTGTTTTCATGACTTTTTGTTTGATCATATATTATATTCCTATGTCTGGAGTTAAAATATTAAAATCTGGATGAATTAACTTGCACAGTTTTTGTAAAATGTTTCTCGTTCCATGTGTGATTCAGAAATGTTGCAATACGCGGAATATCATTGGTGTTTATATTTGCTTTTGCAGTGATGTCTATAAGATCCAGGAGGGCATTGGTGACAAGGCGGCGATGCTGATCCAGGGTTTCACCTCTTTCATTGTGTCCTTTATCATCGGCTTCATCAAAGGCTGGAAGCTCACTCTGGTCATCCTGGCTGTGAGTCCTGCGCTGGGCATTTCAGCTGCACTTTTCAGTAAGGTAAGCTGGTCTTTTAAACCCAATGTTCTCTTCTGCCTTGCTGTCCTTATGTTTTGACGTTGATCATAAACACAGAAGCCTCTGCAGGTATACTTAATAGCATTGTGACACTCTCCTCGCCGTAACAGGTGCTGGCGACCTTCACTACGAAAGAGCAGACTGCATATGCCAAAGCTGGTGCTGTGGCAGAGGAGGTGCTCTCTGCCATCAGGACAGTGCTTGCCTTCAGTGGTCAAGAGAAAGAGATTGAGAAGTGTGTATTGAAAATAGAACAACATTTAATACTGTGGGTGACGTAAAGTCTTGTTACGTTTTAAAATCGTCTGGCAAAGGATGAGTTTTTGTGAGAATTAATGTCATTTCTACTCAACAAATCCAAACATCAGTGCCAGGCAGATAAATATTGTTCAATCAAGTGATTGTAGTCTTGGAGGAAAAAGGCTGTAACTGAATAAAACTGTTAGAAATTGAATTAGTGTTTTCTACAGATGCTAGCCCAACATTTGTCTGTGCAGACAAGCCCTGCTGTCACTGCAATCTAATTTCAGTTGTACTACTGTACATACTTGATCCTAGCTGTGCTGCCCATTGAACTAGATTACATGCTTGTATCTGTGTTGCATGTCAGATATCACAGGAACTTGGAGGATGCTAAGAGGATGGGAATAAAGAAGGCGATCTCTGCTAACATCGCCATGGGCTTCACCTTCCTGATGATCTACCTGTCCTACGCTCTGGCCTTCTGGTACGGCAGTACCCTCATCCTGAGTGAAAAGTACACAATTGGATCTGTGCTCACTGTGAGTAGAAACATTATGACTGAATTTCTGCTTCATTTTTACCTGAAAATGGAAAAGACTTTTGGTGTTGCTAACACTGAAGTGTGTCTCCAGGTGTTCTTTGTTGTGCTTATTGGAGCGTTTGCGTTGGGACAGACCTCTCCCAACATCCAGACCTTTGCCAGTGCCCGGGGAGCTGCACACAAAGTGTACAACATCATTGATCATGTAAGGAATGCAACATTGCTGACCCAAAGTACACCCGTTAAAAGTAAATACCATTGATTTTTTTTTCTGCTGGACAGTTGTCAGTTTGTATTACTGAACATGCACCGCTGTACTCTGGCACTCTGGAGAGCTGCTTTGATGCAGCCGACAATCTGGAGTCAGTAATGATACGTTGGCTCTAATTGGAGCACCCGCTGTTTGAATGGTTGATGTGGCACAGCTGTGGCTCTCCCCTTCCTGCGCTCATTGTGAATCAACTTCCACTGACTGAATTCAACTTACTTGGAAAGAAAAAATTCAAACCTGAGCATTGAGATTATTAACATAGTGAAATTCACTAATCAATATCTGGTTTGCAAACTGTACAGACAGAAGCTTTGTCCATGTAGCTTCAGAAATATGGGTCGTGTTTAGCTTGCACTGCGCACGTTAGTCTCTAAATAAGATAACGCACTCGAGTTAGTTTAGAAAAGCAGCTAAAGGATAGAAGCATTTGAGAGACTACAGGCAGCGGAGCACATCTGTTTGCACATGTACACAAATGCACACATTCTCAAGCAAAACAGAAAAAATATGAGATCCCCTCAGGCCTTTTTAGCAGGTTCATGGTCCAGAGATATTAAGACTATTGCTTCCAAACCTTGTAAATGATTAATGTTGCACCTAAAATCTGTTCACACTGTGGACACTTTTGAAAAGCAGCTCAGAAGCAGATTTCAGTTTTGCTTGGTTTTATTTCTTTTATTTCTGTTTGATTGTATATTAATCTAATGTCTTGCTCTTGACTTTTGTTCTGAAGCATAAAGGTGGTTTATAGATACATTTTATTGTTTAGTGTGAAATACCAAAAAGGTTAGGCTTCCGAGCAGCACATAAAGCAGACTCAAATCATCCCTGAACACAGAGCTCAACCTTTGTCTGCTACAACACAAGAGGGAGAATAAAAGACTTGTTTGGTGTGTGCATGCGTGCGTGTGTGCATGCGTGCGTGTGTGCATGCGTGCGTGTGTGCATGCGTGCGTGTGTGTGTGTGTTGTGTAAATAAACATTAGCCTTGTTAAATATGCTCACCCTAACCTGAAGGTCCAATAGCCTTCCTCCAATTGTCTGTTTGAAGTTATGATTAGAATCACATTCTTGATCCCACTGTGGCCAAACTACAAACCACAGCTGAGTTTTAGAAGGAAAATTTGAATATTGTTGACTCTTTTTTCCTGAACAGACACCGAGCATCGACAGCTATTCAGAAGCCGGCTTCAAGCCTGACCTAATCAAAGGAAACATAGAGTTCAAGAACATCCACTTCACCTACCCCTCGCGGCCGGAAGCCAAAGTATGTTCCCCTCTGACACTGACTGTTTACCGAACTCTAAAAGAGAAAAACATCTGCAGACATCGTGTTATATAAAATTGTATTTCATGACCGACGCTGTTTACATTTGTAGATTTTAAATAACTTGTCTCTGAGTGTGGAGAGCGGACAGACCATGGCCTTAGTGGGAAGCAGTGGCTGTGGTAAAAGCACCACCATCCAGCTGCTGCAGAGGTTCTACGATCCTCAGGAAGGATCTGTAAGTGATACTTCTAAAGTACTTCATGCAAAGGATTGATCTGGTATGTGTCCTCATATCTTGCATCCAAAAAACATTATCAGACTCACTACAGTTTAAAATCAATCCAAAAAGTGATGGGAGGATCGAAATTGTAACCTGTCGCCCACATTTGTTTGATTTTTTTTTTTGTGTGTTTCCTTTTTATTTTTCATTTTATATAAGCAGGTATCACATAAAGCAGAGAATTAATGAAAGTGTTTTATTCAGGACTTAGTTTTTTCCTGCTTATGGGGTATTAAATGGTTTCAATTCATTTTAGAACATGGGGAAAATCAACTCGCAGACTCTAAAGATTTGCTTAAAATGCAGTGAACCATGAATATCAGATTCGCATTTGCTATTTTTTGTCATGATATACTGAGCTGAGAAACCAGTGGTTGCCTGAAAAGTGTAAAGTGTAATCTTACAGTGTGCTGTGGAAAAACACAAGTAATATATAAAGTATACATGAATTGTAGTAAATGGTAGTAAATGATTTAAACTAAGTGCTGCATCTTTTGTCTTGATCGTTGCAGGTGTATATTGATGATCACGATATCCGTTCTCTTAACGTCCGCTACCTGAGAGAGATGATCGGCGTGGTAAGCCAGGAGCCAATCCTCTTCGCCACCACCATCACTGAGAACATCAGATACGGGCGACTCGACGTCACGCAGCAGGAGATCGAACGAGCAGCCAAGGAAGCCAATGCTTACGACTTCATTATGAACCTTCCCGATGTAGGACTTTATTTATGACTCACTGTACTCTGGGCTTCTAAATAACTCTGACCAGCACATTTTTAATTCTGAGACTCTTTTTGTGGAGCAGAAGTTTGAGACGCTGGTCGGAGACCGAGGGACTCAGATGAGCGGAGGGCAGAAGCAGAGGATTGCAATCGCTCGAGCTTTAGTCCGCAACCCCAAAATCCTTCTGCTGGACGAAGCCACATCTGCTCTTGACTCTGAGAGTGAGACCATCGTGCAAGCTGCACTCGACAAGGTCCAGACACACACAAACGACTCATACAGAACACACACTTGGGGGTTACTTCACACTTTGACATGGCACGGCTATTTTAAATAGATTATAAATCAGATGACTTTGTTTTGCTACTTGCTTTCGTGAAGACAGTGGTGTGTCTCTGGAAATAACACTGGTCTTTATTCCACTTTGGTGCTGTCTGAAATATCTTAACTCCCACACACGTGAATCTGGCTCCTCTTAATGGACAAAATTCTGCTTTACATCCATCAAATTTAGTTCAGATATTCATTGTGCCTACAAGATTAATCCTAATGGCCTTTATATCCCCTCACCTTTTCATCAACAAGTCAAAACTTAACTTTGTTCAATGCTTTTGCCTCAGCTGTACTTTGTGATTAATGCAGTTGTTAACATGCCAAAGTAATAGTAAACATCCCATGCAAAATATCAGTATGTTATCAGTGTGATTGTGAGCAGGATACCTTGTTGATGTTAGCATATAACTCAAAGCACCATCGTGTCAAAGTTTAACCTCATTAAACTGCTATTATTATTGCCTTTTATATGAAAATTAGCAAATTTCAAACATGTTGTATGCACACAAATAAATATTTAATTCCTTCTTGTCAATGTAAGCTTACGCATAAAAACTATCTTTGTGTGCAGGTCCGACTGGGTCGCACCACACTAATTGTGGCTCACCGCCTCTCAACCATCAGAAATGCAGATGTCATTGCTAGCTTCCAGAGAGGTGAAATTGTCGAGCTGGGAACTCACAGCGAGCTGATGGAAAAAGAGGGAGTCTACCACACACTGGTCACCATGCAGGTAACATGGACAGACGTTGGTTTGAATGGCTCTCAGGGCAGGATGTTGTTATTTCGGAACAGTCTTTGATATTGTGTGTGTGTGTGTGTTTGGTTTCCTACCGCAGACCTTTCAGAAGGTTGAGGAAGACAAGGAGGCAGAGTGTGAGCCATCTACTGATGAGAAGAGCCCATTAGACAAGTCTGGGGTCTTCAGGAGGAAGTCCACAAGAGGCTCCTCGATCACTGCCTCAGAAGGAGAGAAAGAGGAGAAAGAGAAGTTAACTGATGGCAAGGACAAGACAGAAGAGGTGAGCTGGGTCAACATTTACATTACTATGAAGAAGCTTATACGTAGATATTTATTATCCAAACAGGATGTACAATATTGTATACAGTCCATCACCCCGTTTCCTCTGATAAATAGTTAAAATGAATAGCCTTCCAAAACTTCTGTTCCAAACTATCCCTTATTACCACAGTTTTTAAAGATATGGTCTAAAATTAGAAAAATATTTTTGTTGACAGGATGGCTGCTCTTGGTTTTTACCACTTTCCTTTTATCCTTCCCTGCATTCATACTTGTATTGTCTCCATTTCTGAATCTCTACCCAAAGACAAACAAAAGAGAGACATGACTCGGCTCTTTCTCCCTCTCTCTGCAGGATGAACATGTTCCCCCTGTGTCATTTCTTAAAGTGATGCGTCTCAACATTTCCGAGTGGCCTTTCATTCTGGTGGGGACTATTTGTGCCATCATCAATGGAGTAATGCAGCCTCTGTTCGCCGTCATCTTCTCTAAGATCATCACTGTAAGTTACTCTTGGCACCATGAAAGTTACTTTAGTGTTTCATGTTGATTGCAACAGTTTTTAGGAAGTGTCGGAGCCTGCAAAATAATTGTTTTTACCTCCTCTCAGGTGTTTGCGGAGCCAGATAAAGAGGTTGTAAGGGAAAAGGCCACTTTCTTCTCCCTCATGTTTGTTGTTATTGGAGGTTTATCCTTTATCACCATGTTTTTGCAGGTATGCACACACATGCTCATGTTAACTTAGATTTAGTTGACTGGTGTTTTCAGTGGCCTAAAAACAATAGTTATTCATATAAATAAGGCATTTTGGTAATTCAGTTTATTAAGTTAGATGAGAAGTTCACTACACCAAGAACAGGGGGAAGCAGCTGCCCTGCTGGGTCTATTGGTAACCTACAAAGCTTTTTATATCATTACATCCTGTATTTTTAAATAGCGTATGAAATAAAATTAGAAAACAAAAAAGCTTTGGACAGAACCAGGCTAGCTGTTTCCCTCTGTTTCCAGCCTTTGCGTTAAGCTAAGCTAAGCAGTTCTTGCTGTTGCTGTATCGAACTCCCGATAAGAAGCGACATTTTAAAATGTCTAGCTGGCTTTAACCATATATGACGAAACTCAAACAATAATATTACTTGACTTCTCTCTCTGAATCTTGAACGTAAAACCAAGAATGTTTAAAAAAAAAAAAAAAAAAAAAAAAAGTGGAAGTCTTAATGCCCATCACACATCCAGTTAGATATTGAGAGACAGAGCTTCTACAAGTGACCCCTGCTCAGACATACTTCAGACAGTGTTGCCATATGATCACATGCAGGTGACATCACAGGTGTCAGTGTCTATACTATAATATTTATGTCTGTTTTTCTTTCATAGGGTTTCTGTTTTGGGAGATCTGGAGAGTTTCTCACCCTGAAACTGAGACTTGGTGCCTTTAAGTCCATGATGAGACAGGTGTGTGCAACAAACTGAAATGAGAGACCAACTTGGGGTTCTGGAGGGGACCACTTTTACATTTTTAATCCGCCACTGGGTGGTTCTTCTGTCTCTATTTGAAGAGACCAGGAGGATGACATTAACAGAGCAGACACTATGGTTTAGTTTAATGAAAGGGGGATGTGCCCTGCACCGATCAGAGTTCAGCTACATTTCAACCTAAATGTGATGACATTTGATTGCTCACGTTACAGCACTGCCAGTATAAAATCTGATAACACCACAACCATACATGCCTATACACACACCGTCCTTATACAGTCGAAGTTTATTTCTTCATGAATCATGACTGAGTATGTTTTTTTTTTTATAAACTTGAATTGTTGAATATTTAGTATAGAATGTTTTCAGGGGCTTTAAAGCTAACAGTTTGACATCCGAACAATGGGCTACTATTAGCTGGAAATGTGAACCTATTTCTGGTGGCTGTTGCCTTATTTTTCTCAAAATAAATTTATTCTATTTATATTCATGGCCCATGAAAATCATTTATCATGTTTTTTCGTAGGATCTCAGCTGGTTTGACGACCCCAAAAACAGTGTTGGAGCGCTCACGACGAGACTGGCCACAGACGCAGCCCAAGTACAAGGGGTTAGTCTCGACAGCAGTCACACAAACAACAAATAAAGCTATTCGCTTTAGACTACTACAATGGATTGTCAAATCAAATCAATGATCCTGTCGTCTTCTTTGTATCTATCTTTCCCATTTGCTCAGGCTGCAGGAGTACGTATGGCGACACTCGCCCAGAACTTTGCCAACTTGGGGACTGGTGTGATCTTGGCCTTTGTGTATGGCTGGGAGCTGACCCTACTCCTCCTGGCTGCGGTGCCCTTCATCGCAGTAGCTGGAGCCGTGGAGATGAAGCTACTCACCGGACACAGTGCCGAAGACAAGAAGGAACTAGAGAAGGCTGGAAAGGTAAGATATTCAGTGTCAGATGTGCCAGAGGAAGACTCGCATGCTGACTCATTTTTACGATTTTCGAAGGATGAGCCATATTTGTTAAAACACTGACCTTGTGATAAGAGAACATGTTTGCATGGTGTGTCTCTACAGATTGCCACAGAGGCCATCGAGAATATCCGTACTGTTGCCTCTCTCACCAGAGAATCCAAGTTTGAGTCTTTGTATCAGGAAAACCTCACAGTGCCATACAAGTACGACAAGTGAAACGATCTATCCACAGATCAACTCCATGATAAAAAATGAACAGAAAGGATTTATGTATTTTAATCAGAAGCAGTTAATGTGAGGCATACTCTCTCTGATGCCACCTTTCTCTCACTCTCTATGCAGGAACGCCAAGAAAAAGGCCCATATCTTTGGTCTTACTTACGCCTTCTCCCAGGCCATGATCTACTTCACTTACGCAGCTTGTTTCCGCTTTGGAGCCTGGCTCCTTCAAGCAGGAAGGATGGATGTGGAAGGGGTATTCCTGTGAGTAACCACAGAGCCAGATCTTGTCATGTCTCATAATCAGGAGTTTAACAGTCAGGGGTTTTAGTTTATGATCGAGAAGATATTCGAAAGTTCGCACGAAGTTGTAGGTGACAGCAGGTAATGTCTACCCAAAGCACTCTTGTTGGGAGCAGAGGCTGTTTATATGGCCGTTAATCATTAATCAAGTTTCTATCTGCTATATAATGAGAAAGCCCAAAGTTCACAGCATCTTGAGCCTCTGAACGACCATAAATATATAAAACACAACACAGCATCCAAAGAAACCAAGTAAGCCTGGCTACCTTCTAGGAAATGTATTTTATCTTGTGATGGACAGGACATCGAAAAGTATTTATTTGGTGTACTATAAGAAATATAGAAACAAGCAGATATACATGTATACATGCTAACATGATGACATTGACCATGTTCACAATCTTTGTTTAACATATTAGCATGCTATTTGGCACCAAGCACAATATATAGCTGAGGCTAATGGGAATGACACTAGTTGTGCAGGAGGAGGAAAAATGAAACGATCACCAAGAGACATCATTTGGGAACTATAGTTGTCTCCTTAAAAGTGTGACATTGAGCGACATTCACCTTTCAAGGAGGGCAGAACATCATTGTCCAAGACTAAAAAAAGGTGCATCAGTTCACAACAACACAATCGTAGTTGCAGGATTTGGCTCTCCGATACTTTCTGTTCCCCAAAACTTTGATGTAAGAAACACAAGACATGACCCAGGTTTGACAAAGTCAGAAATAGTCACCGGTCAGATTTGATGTGACAAATGTCCTGTGCACCTCTGATCTGTGAGCTGCACTCTATGGTGTCATCAACATCTACAAACACACCATGTACACACACAAATGGTAAAGCTAATGTGAATGTGACTTTCTCTCCCAGTGTGATTTCGGCTGTTCTGTTTGGTGCCATGGCCCTTGGAGAGGCAAACGCCTTCACTCCAAACTACGCTAAGGCCAAGATGTCAGCCGCCCACCTAATGATGTTGTTGAAAAAAGAGCCTGCCATCGATAATCTCTCGCAGGAGGGAGAGTCACCGGTACATAACACAAAGCCCCACACAAGCGAACACAATCATTACAAATCAGTTCTTTAAACAAACAAAACGTATCACTTTTCTGTCTCATCTCTTAAAACTGCAGGACAAATTTGATGGTAACGTGAACTTTGAGAGTGTTAAGTTCAACTACCCTTCACGCCCTGACGTGCCCATCCTACAAGGGCTGAATCTGAGCGTGAGGAAGGGAGAGACTCTGGCCCTGGTGGGGAGCAGCGGCTGTGGAAAGAGCACCACCATCCAGCTGCTGGAGAGGTTCTACGACCCCAAAGATGGGAGAGTGGTGAGAAGACTAACACACACACACACACACACACGCATGTAATTAGCTGCCTGACAGCCATGCCTCTTCACCTACTATCAGTTAGCTAATGGTTACCTGGCCACTATGTTTATGGCCGCCTTACGAGCAGTTGCTGATGACAACTGGAGGTGTTGTGAAATCTATGTAACGCGCGCTTTTATCTCGACAACTTCACTCACCATTTATCCAGACCAGTGAGTGAGAAGGAGAATATTTATTACTCCCTCCTGGTCTCGAACCTCTGAGAATCCATACATCAGGCGCAACTCTCACACTGCAGTGTTCATGGCGGTTACGTACCCCCAAAGGGAAGCTCTCATCTCTACCGTCTGCCTGCTTCTCGGCTGAGAAGATTTTAGACAAGTCGCCTGGTGAAATGGACGATCAGAAGAAAATGAAAAAATAAAAGGAGAGAGGCCCTGGCTATAGATGAAGCTACATTTAAGTGCTGGACAATAAGCAACATGTTCACCAGTAAGGGACCAGGTCAGACTAAAACACTAGCTAAGACACACACACACACACACACACACACACACACACAGCATGGCGAGCTAAGTGGCTGACAACAGTGTGACACAATCGCCTGCAGGCTTCACAGTTTGCACATCTCTTCATCAATGATTTACTGTACATCATAGCAATTTGTGCGAGACACCGATTGCATGACATTGAAGACAATATGTTTCTACCATTAAAAAAAATTGTAAAATTGTGGACTTGCTATCACTATATTGTGAAACAGAGCACAGTAAAGTAATCATAGTACGTCCATAAATAACACAGTTGCCTGTGACAGATAAAAGACAAGGATCATTATTGTTATCTACAGGAATGCTAATGCATTACAAGTTACTGCAATATATTATATAGCCCACTGATAAACCAATGATAGGGAGATATGGCTTGTATGGTTTTTCTTGTCTTATTGATACTGTGTGATTTTAAATTGTTGTCTTTTTTTACTGTTATTGTTTTTGTGTGAACCCCAACATACCTTGAAAACAGTTTTTAGAGGGACAACTCATTTGTCAATCCCAAATGTTTGTATAATATCATCTGGATATCTTTCCTCCCAACATAGTGGCCAAATGTATAACTACTCAGGGATCTGTTACATCAACAAATGGGATTAGCCTACAAAGTTAGTGGTCTGGTTGTTAGTATGAACAGGTTGGCCCAGAAAGAAGTCAAATGTCTCCCGTGTTATCGGAAGGTCTCTGTTTCAAAGCCCCTCTTTGTCAGTGTATACAGTTTAATAATAACCTTGTGTTTTGAAATATAATTTTCATTTCTGAATCCACAAAAACTGTCACTTAGTGACTTTTCAAAACTGATGTGTTCAGTATTTTTGTATAAGAACTGGATCACTACAAACTAACAGATTATTACCGTCCTACTCTGCTGTTCCTCTGTTTATTGTGTTGCTGTCAGACCCACAACTTGACTGTCTCACTTCACTCTCACTGCTCTCATGTAGTTATTTTCGGCCATAGCAGGCAGTTAAAATCCCATTGTGTACTAGCGTCCAGTTACCAAACAGCAGACGGACAGCGTTAGCAGACACAGCGAAGCATTTAGCAGTTAAAGGACCAGATATTTCCTTCAGGGGTCACTGGAGATAAAAAAAAAAAAAAGAGTAACAATATTTAAATATTAAAATTAAAAACTCCAAATTAGTGCTCATGCTGTTCCCCTAACTGAACATAAAATGTGATAAAAGTTGTTTTTTTGTCCTCAACTGGCCAAAAAAAAAATCTGTCATTGCAGGATCAAGACATCAAGACTCATCACTCCGACTGAAATAATCTCTGCTACCATTTTCTCCTTCAGGTGCTGGACAGTATGAATGCCAAACACCTGAACATCCACTGGTTGAGAGCCCAGATTGGCATCGTATCCCAGGAGCCCGTGCTGTTTGACTGCACCTTGGCCGAAAACATCGCCTACGGAGACAACAGCCGCACTGTGACCATGGAGGAGATACAGGCAGCTGCTAAATTGGCCAACATTCACAACTTCATAGAAGAGCTGCCACAGGTACATTTTCTGCATCTTTTAAAGTGAAGAACAGCTGCACTTCTGCGATACTCTCAAGTATAAAAAAACTGAAAGAACGATAAATGAAGTCACTTTTTTATTAGTGCCGAGTCTTAATTGGAAGACCAGTTTCTCTGCAGTGGTTGGCATGAAAGCCAGATTGAAACTTCACCAGGACATTATTAAAACTGATTAAATAAGTAACTTGAATATCAAGTGCTTTTTCAAGCATGTTGCTGAGTAAGCACACATCAGATATGGGTCCAGGTTTGATAACTTTAACAGTGGTTTTAAAACAGCAGTTTTGAAGGCATTAGAGATGTATTACAATGCGTAGCAGAGTTGGCAATGCTAAGAAAGATCCTTTAAAAAAAAAAATGTTTTGCATTAACTGGGCCTTTATATTGATTTGCAGTTATCTTAACGTGATCTCAAGGCTGTCTCTTTCTGTTTGCTTGAGCAGAAGTATGACACACAGGCAGGTGATAAGGGGACCCAGCTGTCAGGTGGTCAGAAGCAGAGAATAGCCATAGCCCGCGCCGTCCTCCGCAAGCCCAAGCTGCTGCTGCTGGATGAGGCCACCTCTGCTCTTGACACCGAGAGCGAGAAGGTGAGTGTTTCTTCTTTCTACCACTCTAGCTCCTCAGGGTGGGGATTCATCGATTGATGAATAAAGGGGTGTTCAACCTGAACAAAGCCGCTGGTGGCAAAAAGAGTGACATTAATGCCTTCCACAAATGACCACATCACACCACGAAGATCTGTGAGTAGGAAGATCGGAATACAAACGTAAACAAAACGCTTTTTTTTTGGACAAAATTTGACCTGTTGAAATGTGTGAAAATATTACAGATAAATGATTTGTTCATAAAAGAGTTTGCAGACCAGCTCCACACTTGGTTTATGGCAAAGATGATGAATTCCATGCCTCTATGTCCATCCTATTCTCTTCAACATGTCTATAAATGTGGCACAAATGTTCACTTGGACTCGGGGATGAACTGGATGGATTTTGGTGGTCAAAGGTCAAAGGTCACTGGGACCTCACATTCGTCCCATCCGTCTGTTCCATTCTTGTGAACTCAATATCTTGGAAATGCCTTGAAAGAATTTCTTTATATTTCATATGTGGGATACTGAATTGGTGGCACTAAACTTGGGTGTCGAACTTGAATGCCTCCAACTTTGTGTTTAATGAGAATCGGCTTCACTACATATATCACGAGTCTGGACAAACACGGATAAAAAAGGATAAAATAATTGTAAATTACTGTGCTTCCATTGTAACCAACCAAACAAACTCTGATGCCCATATATCACAGTACTTAAAAACAAGAGTTAAGAAAGTAGCTAGTGGTAGAAAATCAGTTTATGTCTGTTAAATGGAGCAAAAAGCAGAACTTCACCTATTCATACCCTTTAATAAAAGTAGGAGTAACTAAATATAGATATGAATTTTGAGGCAGTATGCACTTTCAGATTTCAACAACAGCTTTGGAGTGGATGCATAAAGTGTAGTCACTGGAAAGTGAGTAAAAAACGAATCAAAATGAACATGAACTCAGCATGTGTCATGCCTCACTGGTCTGTCTTGTGAAAAGTATTGTTGATCGAAAAACTAAAGCTGCAAAAGGCACCATCATTCCCAAAATGTTTTGCCCGAGTCAATGCTGTCATCTCTCTGCAGATGGTGCAGGAGGCCCTGGATCAGGCCAGCAAGGGCAGGACGTGTATCATCGTGGCCCACCGTCTGTCCACCATCAAGAACGCTGACCGCATCGCTGTCTTCCAGGGAGGCGTGGTGGTTGAACAGGGGACACATCAACAGCTGCTGGCAAAGAAGGGAGTCTACCACATGCTGGTCACCACACAGATGGGCAATGCAACAGAATGAGAGGACACAGGGATCAATACTGCACCTATATGTTCATAATCTTCACATTTCAGGAGGGCTGGATTGAGCACTTGTGCCTTGTATCAGCAAGTCCCCGTTTCACATTTGTACAGTTATACAAACTCCGACTGAGCAGCTTCAGCGAATCAGTTGGGGATTGAATTTGCGTCGTGTGTGTTTCACCCTTGGTTATAAAATCTAACTTCTGTGCTATTGTAACAGTAGAAAAACTGCAGGTGTAAATTATTAAGTTGATTACTTAACATGCTTTAAGGCTTGCTGGGACAGTTTCAGTAGTAACACCTGTGTTTTTTCTACTCCGACAACATATGAAGTCTCCTGTCTGGAAAAACCTTTTGCGTCTTCTTTCTGCTCCTCCTTGTTTGAAAATATACACTCCCGGTTTGTGCTGTATTAACAGGAACCCATTAGAGACCTAATTCATGGGAGACATTCTGGCCTCTTTCAGTAGGGAAAGCACAAATGCACTAATAATGGCTGCACTGCACTTTGGGGGAGATCCTGCTTTCATGCATGCTGATTTACTGTCTTGGCTTATTGGGACACGTAATTGAGCTGACCTTTCCCTACTTCCCTACCTAAAAGTCAGCTTTTCTTCCTTTTCGCCCTCCGCACCACCTACCTCATTTTGGGATTGGCTTCACCTGCTTTGGGAGTCTGTAAAAGATGGTTCCTTCCCAAGATGTCACTCTCCCAGGCACCAGCCTTCCAGGTTTGGTGTCGAGATTATCCTTTGTTCAAGCCATTTGCTGTTTCAGGTTAGCACCTCCACATGTTCTGAGTTATCCTTAGTTTAATTAACTTGTTACTGTGGCGATTTCTCTCCTTAGTTATGCCTTGAAGCCAAACAATGGCCAGTCCTTCTTCATCAAGGGTGGAGCTATTTAACGCCAACTTAGCAGTTGATTTCCTGACACCACTTTTTGTGAAGTGCAAACAAACAATGACAAATGTACAGTGATCAAAACTAATAATGCCCTGGGTTACTATCATAAAGTGTGCCTCCAACAATGGGATCATCATCACAAATGAGTTGTGTTTTGTATGAAATGTTTCAGGTCAAATTCTGAGATAATAGTGTTACTGAATGAGTTAATAATGGAGCAGAAGTGCCTGAGCAGTTTAACATGCGAAAAACTGTTCTACACAAATGCTGCGCAAACGTGAACTCATTCACACACACATTAGCTGCAATCACCATGAATCAAATTCTGTCTAGAAATTTTTGGAGAATGTGCTTGTATGTGACTATTAAAGTTTTATATTCAAATTCTGAACCATCGCATTGTTTTATTAATTTAACTGGACAAAGCTCAAATGTTTGGCAATCGCTCAACTTTATTTATTTTTGCACGTAAATCTTTAAGAGATAAAAATAGTACATTCTCATTGACATTTTTCATTTATAAAAGCTAGATGACAATCACATTATAATGTAAGGCTTTAAGTGCAGAGGTAACGTGGGTTTCTCAGTGATATTCTACGGTGCTAGTCCTTCATAATGCCGGGGGAACATTCAGTTGTCTTTAACTTGACAGACAGAAAACGTGCAGTGTGCAGAACATATATGGTGCAGCGAACAAGTTCATGAGGTTTTGGTTCAAAGAGACCATACAAACAAACAACATTTTTATCATGCAGCTACTAAAGTAATCCAAAATAATTTGCAGTTCCTCAATATAGTGGAAGACAACCATTAGTTATAAAAGTCACACTTTTTAAGTAAGTTTAAAAGCAATAATGATATTGCAGCTATTGTTCATATTTTTCATTTTGTTAGGCAATGGTGCAAGCTGACTTTTTTAATGCATCTAAATTAGCAGTGATGTTTAACTACAGACACATCACCAATTAAATTCTTCTGTCAACATAATCAATTATTAAATCACACTTATTTCCTATTTTTGACCAAAAACACAAGTCAAATAAAACACTAAGGCTTGAAAAAATAAGTACCTCCCTTAGAAATTGGTGACCTTTAAACATATTTAGACAAGCAAACAGTTGATCAAGATAAAGGTGGAGAAGCTCATTTTATGTGTGGTGTTGTTCAAGTATACCACCTTTATCTCTCGGGGCTGTTTCAAAGGGAATCAGAAAAAAAAAAAAAAACTTTCAGTGCCATGTACTTATTTTTTCTCACAACTATAAATATTGATTTCTAAATAATTCTATTTTATTTTATTTATTTTTTTTAGTTTAAATTCAAAAACTTGGTATTATTGTTTCATATTTTAGTTGAATTCAGCAGAACAGGGAGATGATTCAAAACCTACAACATGGCAAATTAATTTGAGGTTATATCAAAGTTATTTTAGGGGTTTCATTGGAATGCATTTTCACAGTTTAAAACTAAGGCCAGCCATTTAAAATGGAAGTTTTCTTCCACTCTTCTCCACCTCAGAAAAGTCACCTTGGTTCAGTTGTAAGCCACTCGGCTCAGACATCAGCATTAAGTTTATAAGTGGATTAATACTGTCAGGTTTGAAATTTAACAGGCTCAATAAAAATCATACTGAAATCAGGAAATATATATACAGCTAGAAAAAAAAAAAAAAAAAAGGAATTTTTTTTTTTAGTGCAAAACCAGTTAAGATCACTTGGTAATACAGATTCTGCACCTTTGCATTGATTTTTGCTAATCTATATATTACTATATATATTACGCGACCCGAACTGCGTGCGTATTTAGAGTCACACAAGGACACAGAGGTAAAAGATAAATGCTAAAATGAACCTGTTCCTCTCCTCTCTCTGTTGGTGTGAGCACTTATAGCTGAGACATGGTGGCCAGGTGCAGCATTTCATGCAGGGAGCTAGAGAAGTTATTGAATAGCGACACAGCATCTGTCTCACGGCAAGAATTCCACGCTGAGATGGAGATCACAAATCTGTAAGGAAGGAAGAAAGAAAGTGTGGCTTTTAATACAGCTGCTGAAAATGCAGAGGAGATACAACACTTAACAGCTGTACGAATTCAAGCACGCTGGTGGAAGTAAAAACGTATAATGGTAAAAACTACTAAAATCATGTTACAAAACTGACTGACACTGATGCATGACAACTCCCTACCATTTGTGAAAATCTCAGAGCAAAGAATGAGCAGCCTTTATTTTGGCTGATTAGTTGTTGTTTTTTTTAAGTTCCCACATACAGCTTTTATCTCCCGAGAGGTTTTAGCTCAATGAAAATCCATTCATGTCTTGTCTGCCCACCTGTCATCTCTGATGCGGTAAAAGAAGCCATAGCCGTGTTTCACCATGGGAACCACGGACCCCAGAACTGTAGTGTAGCCCACCAGACTGGACGATAGCACAAAGTTACCACCGCCACCACTGCAGACACAAACACAACTCTGTTACGGAGACAAAAGGTTACATTTTGCTATGTTTACACCCAATAAACAACAGGAGCAATCTCTGTACTTTTTCCATCTGCCCTGTAAATGCATATCTTTGTGCTTCTACACCTGTTGCTTGATTATGTAACTCACATTATTGACACGGTCTCCAATAAATAAATCAGCTTTCCTGTCAGTACCTCCTTGAGTAGAGAGGATCCGTGAATAGCTCTGGAGTTGGATGTCCATCCTCTTTGGCGATAAGATACAGCCCGAATAGATGCCTGTCAAAACCTGAAAACAAAGGCACAAAAAAAGACCGAACTGACATCACAAAGACTCTTTAGACGGGTCTTTAGTGGCAAACCCTTTTACTTTAACTCTTGTGGACTCACTGCGTATGTCTACAAGATGAATTCCTGTGGTGCCCTTCCTGAGGTAACAGGGACACGCGTCTAAAACCTTTACTTCATAGCACCACTGGTGGTCAAAGTTACTCTTTTAATGATGATACAAACAGTGAGTATAGTAATGTCTATTATTGTAGTAATGAGAGCTGACTACATTTTTTTTTTTTTTTTAATTAATTATCAAATAATTCTGTGAATGTTGAATAAACTAACCTTTTCCTTCCTGGGCTTCAGCCATCAGTTTGTTGTGTTTATTGAAGGCCTGCAGCATGGCTTTCCTCCGGACCTGAGAGAAAAGTTTACGTAACATGTCAAAGACTGCAGATCACTTTCTTTTCTGTGATTTTACCACAAAAAGCATTCTCAAAGATACACACATTCAGATCACATTTGGGGTCCGTCATGGCCTTACACCAGTTCACGGTCTCCTGGGTGCAGGGTCGCATCGTCTCTGTCCTGCCGTGGTAGAACTTGCGCGTCATTGCTGTCTCATAACAACTTCCTGGCCTGAGAGAGAGAAGAGGGGACATCGTGGTTCATCCAATTCATTAGCTTCAAATTAAATAATACTAGTAAACGCAGTAGTAAATAGGTGTGAAAATGTGCACACTTTTTGTGCAGTCTATAATAGGCCAGCTGCATCGCCAGCTGAACAAAGGTGTCTGGATGCAGCTTCTTCTGTTTGACGGCTGATTTTCCAAACGATGTGAAGGCGTAACACAAAACCTGGAGGTCCTGTGTCTGTAAAACCAGAGACAAGAGCTGACAGTCAAGACAACTGGGACAATGACCAGGTCATCGGCTCTTTGTAGTGAACTTTGATGTCTAACATCAGCTTACCGACTCCAGGTACTGCTGTTTGGCATGGCTGATATCACTGCGGACTTTTTCATCTACAGTGAACAGCAGCTCCTCAGGGAGGGATACTGATCTGACTGTGGTCGAGCCCTAAACAGCAACGACATCGGTGTGTGAAAAGTGAAAGGAAATATCACTATCAGTCTAGTTTATATACTGAATAAAGTCATAGTCAGTCTTTACCTTCCATTTGCCTTCTGTGGCTTTGACTTGCTGGTCCACATACCAACACATAGACACCAGAACCATAGCATCATACGGTGCATGCTGCAAAACAATGGACGGGAGTTTTCATGTGTTTTTTTTTTTTATATATCTCTTCAAGAATTATGCTTTTAAACAGTTTAATTCTTCTCGACAGCAAAATGAGATTATCTTGAAACAAAAAATGTAATATTATGTATAACGTATACATACTTACATCACAGGTGGAGCCAAAAGTGCCGTCTGAGAACACGATTGAATTGTATGATTTGTCGCCCCAGCGGATGGTGGGGTTTCCTGTAAGAGATTCCCTGGTAATCTTCGTTCAAAATCAAAAAAGGTCACAAAATCAGTCACACGGTTCTTTTCTGGTGGTCTAAACATGCTGTAAAGGGTGAGGCGTGAAGTCATGAATAATTCAGATCCGTGAGGCACGTACATTTGTGTAGTTCTGTGGAGAAGAGTAGGGTTTCACGTCGTCCAGGGACATGACATACAGGCTGCTCTGGATGGTCTCCAGGATGGTTTTATTGTGTGGATCAATGTTTATGAGATGCTCCCTGGCCTGCAGGGAAACCGAGAAGTGCCGATCGTCAGACGTGCTACGGTGATATACTGTCAGAGCGTATTCACAAACATGCTCTGTAATCCGTTGTAGCTCTCGTGAGTGCCCCTACCTTCGCCCAACGAGTCCTGTCCTCGGAGGTGAGAGCGGCCACTCCGACTCCCTCTGGCTCTCCCTCACAGCGCTTCTTCACATAGCTCAGCTGCCTACACGGGTTAACACACGCATAACAACCATGGATGCTTTCCACTCTCTCTGCAGGGTTAATCAAATTAATTTTGATATCTGGATCAGTGGCAGAACGTGACTGGATGGATTAACCCGATGCGTGTTGACACATACCGGTCGAATGGTGATACATAAAATGCAACAAAAACAGAGACTGAACATCCTCCTGCAGCGCAACTCGGTGTAAAAAACATTCTACTTCTAGGTAGGTAGGTAGGTATATACTTTATTAATCCCCGAGGGGAAATTTTTTAATTTTTTTTTTTCTAGTTTACAGCTGTACCATCTCACAGCCCGCAATTGGATACAAAACACGTTTTATCATTCCTTCCTGCAACAGACAGGAAACATATTTAGGACTTTTGTAAATTATATTCAAACTACCCATTGAAACAGGAATGATAGCTACAGCTTGAACATCATCCGTGTTGATCCATAAAATGAATATTCATTTGAAAAAAGGACAAACACTTCTATCAATCACACTCTGAGATGCCCTGGTGCAGCAGTGGATTCTTAAAGGGTGTATTTCTGGATTATTTCTACATATTATAGGCCAGTTGAGATGCTGTGTCTCACATCACTATATTGCATCTCTCGGTCTTCCTCTCTTTCTGACATGAAAAAGAGATGCATGGTGCCATGTTATCAAAAGGAGCGCACCCCTTTGGTTATTCCCAGAAAATACTACAAGTGTAGCGGCCTCCTGTAATGTTAAATCTTTGAAATACAACAGTAAGATGTATATTTTTCCTTGTTTTATAAAAAATTAAAAAAAAAAAAAATCAATTAGGAGTGTTACCAGCTGACAGTTCATGGCGTGAACAGGAAGTTTGTTGTCTCTTGGGTACTAGGTTTTCAGATTTGGGTTTTGTCCTTGAGTGGTGTGTGTGTTTTTGTGTGTAATCGTTACCTGAGAAGTTCTGGAGGTGTGAGGATTTGTCCATCACAAATTGCATCAAATGTGAATATCCGTCCACGACACATTACTACCATGTGGGAGGGGCACGGGCCCTCTCGCTCTGTGACACAGCACAAAATGCACATTACACAATGGTGACGTGAACGTGGATCAAATTTTTGCAGCTGTATCTGAAGGTAAGATAAGATAAGATAAGATAAGAGCAGAGTTTATTCTACCCGTCTTGAAGTAGTTAAGAATGACGTCCTTCTTAATTCCAGGTACTTTACAGGTGGAGAAGAGCATTCTGAACTGGTCCATATCCAACAAAGTTTTGCCAATTTTCTGGGGAGCCAGCCTCTCCCTGAAATATATAAAGAGGAAACGAATTCCATACATGTACCGTACGCCTTAAAAAAGTAGAGCAACTTGTGCTCAACACACCACAAAAAAAACACAGCTTGTAGAAATGTGTGTGAGCATGTCTTACGTGCGGATCAGGTTCCAGTACTGTAGAGTGTGCCATGCGCTCACACTTGCTCTCTGCAGGGAAGTTCCCTCTGCAGGCGGCCAGCAGTGCTCCAGGTAGGGCGCCGGGCCGGCAAAGTTCACGTTCAGCTGGGAGGGGATGCGGGGCTCCAGATACGCCGCGTCTAACCACCATTCTTCCAGCTGGAGAGTAAAAAGAAAACAGTCAGCTCAGTAAAACGTCAGCGGATTTGTTATAGACCAAAACAAGCCAACTACAGTTACACACCCAGTTCTTCTTTATCTTGGCTCTCTGCAGTAGTTTCTGGTGCAGCTCTTTGCCAACACCTTCCTGGAATTTCCTCACAATGTCCACTGTAGCTTTAAACTCTTTCTCAGATGCAAAAGGATGAACTGGAGCACATTGAATGGAAAACGGGAAAATACAAAATTAGTCTGTCTGTTAGCCGAGAGTACCAGCCTCTGCTGTAAAAACGGCAGATTTGATTTGTCCACTGTGAACATACAGAATATCATGAGATTGCTATCTGCAGTGGTTTTCAGTTAACAGATGAGTCATGTCAAAGGTTAACTGGTCAAATCTCTTGCCGTCTCCATGTGTTTGACATCATCAGTTGTGCTGAGGTATTGTTAGTATACAGAAAAAGAAATGTATTCAAGCAGTCCAATAATCCATATTATGGCCAGAACTAAAGAGGAACAACAGTCCATTATTACTTTCGGACAGTCTCTCTGAAAAATGGCAACAACTTCAAGAAAATGTTTCTTCAAGAGCACTCGCAAAGCTTTTAAATCCTGTGAGTAAACTGGCTCTAATGAGAAACGCAACCAGAAAGGAAGACCAAGAGTTCCCTCTGCTGCAGAGGAGAAGCTACCAGCCTCAGAAATGACCAATTAACTGCTGTTTTTCAACCGGACAATGAGCCAAAACACCCCTCTCAACTATGCGAGAGCTGTTTGACTAGGAAGAGAGGGATGCATCACATGATCTTAACTCCATAATCACCCGACCTTAACTGAACCGAGATGGTCTGAGATGAGTTTGACCACAGAGTGAAGGAAAAGCATCTAACAAGTGCTGAGCATACAGTGAAGGTGGTAGAGAGCATGAAGAGTGAGCAAGGTAGGTAGGTAGGTAGTTACTTTATTAATCCCAGAGGGGGAATTTTTTCGCTACAGCATACAGAAGCAATAAGATAATAATAGAATAATAGAAAAGCAATAAAATAGCAGTAAAACAGCAGCAAAGCTACAGTCAAAGCTTAATGTGGCCTTTATTTAACCCCGTGTGATTTTTCTGTTGTATTTATTGTCCTTTTGTTATTGTTTGCCGAATGGTTGTGTTGTTACTGTTGACTGGACAACAAATTGCCCCCGGTGTATAATAAAGTAATCCTTGAACCTACTTTTAAAAATCAAAAAATTTAAATATATCTTTATTTGTTTCCTACGTAGCTCATTTATAGTTTTGATGTCTTTAGTTTTGTTATGCCATTTAGAAAATAGGAAAAAAATAAGGTTTCTCCCAAACTTGGTTGGTACTGACAAACTTGCATGTGTATACTGATATCTAATATTCAGAATTAAAAACCTACTCAGTATAGTATATGGTTGATAGACAAAAATAGTTGTACCTATAACACGCACAGAGCTGATAAAAAGCTGTTATTTCCGGTGTTGTTTGTATATTTTCATTAAAACATAAATGCAGCCATTCATTTACCAAAACTTATGAGTTCATAGTTTGGTCTAATTCAACAGTTTTCAGGAGTGTCCAACGTTTATTTCCTTGTCCTCACTATTGGCCAATTCAACCTGGAGGCGGTTTAAAAGCAAAGATAAGGTCTTTGCAGAACACCTTTGCACTGTTAGTTTACACAAAGCCACTTTGCTTATAAAGGCAGAAATGTCCTTAATTATTTACGAATTTTTGTTTTGAGTATTAAATATTTTGGAGTCTTATGGCAAATATTTAAGAAAGGCTGAAATAGAGTAACTCTGTGACACCAGGCATCCTACCTGCATCCAGGTACTTAGAAAGGCTGCTCTCCAGGGACGGGACAGGCAGGGGCGGCAGACTGCTTTGGTGCTGGAAGGTCCGCTCTGGCACCGACTCTGACAAATGAGTCACCATTTCTTCTCCCTGTAACACAAATAAACATGACTCTGATATACGACTCATCTGCAGCTCACACTATCTCGAAGATGAGTTCGATGAATTATTCCCTGTTCCTTACTAATGTACCATAGCTGGTACATTTATAAAATAAACCTCTGTAATAGTCTAACATCAAACGCTTCATATACGATATGGATACAGAAAATTAAAAAAGACAAATGACCAAATGCCGAAGGTGTAGTGTGTCTGGAACTGTTTTGCTGTGAAAAATGAGGCCATTATATCTTTAAAACACTTACATAATCACTGTACAGGTTGTGCAATATCAAAAGTCTTGCTTTGAGCAGATGTTTGTGAACTTTCACACAGATTTCACATTTGGTTCCAAACAGATTTTATATATTTTAGAAACAAACACAACTACTTTTAACATGCACATGTAAAGCACATGTAAAGTACTGCATATATATTTTGAGAAATCTGTTTGAATTTGGCCGTAATCATATTCAAAAAGGCATTTTAATGAATAGAAAAGATTAAATAGTGCATTTTACAGATGATGGTGTTTTTATAGACCTTTAATGTGGCATCAATATTTATTTTTTATTTTTAACTGGACATTTATCATTTAAGTAACATTTGCTGTTCCAGCAGCTCTAATGTGAGGATTGTATCTTGCTATACATCCTTGTAATACCTTTTGGCTTTGGATTACTGGTTGTACAAAACAAGTCAACATTTAAAGTCATTTTCTGAGATATGACAGACATAAACAAAGTAATCAACTATGAAAATAATTGTTAGTTGTGGCTCAGGGTTCAATGTTAGTCATATATGGAGTAAACAGTGCGACTATAGGGTTTTCTGTACCACTATTAACACCGAGGTGCAGCACAAACGTGTTTTTTCATAGCACCTACATCGTTACCATGAGCTTTTTTTGCTTACCAATGTTTGGTAATTATTATTTCTATGGCAAACAGAGGACTTTTAAATAAACACTGTAATTATAAAAAAAAAAAATTAAAAAAAATAATACATAGTATTTTGTCAGATAACTGCCCACCACAGGATCTAGGCCAGGGGTGTCAAACATACGGCCCGTGGGCCGGATCCGGCCCGCCAGGGGGTCCAGCTCGGCCCGCCGGATGACTTTGCTAAGTGTGAAAATTACAGAAAGACATAAATTGCATTTCTATGAGAATATGGAGGTTTATGAGTACAAACGTTTCGTAATTTTTTTTTTAATCGATCCAGTAATTGCTTCAAAAACAGCGTAAATGCGACGTCTGCTCCGGAGGAAGAAGCTGCTGCTGGGGAATCTGCAGAGGAGAGCCAAGGCAGATAAACAGTGGGCTGATGTCTGCGATTTTGGTCTTTATGTTTCTAGTTTATTGTAGAAAGACCTTTAAAATAGGGTTTATCATCCAAAAACCTTCACCAATGATTTAAACATAGATAAATATTGTCGTTATGTATGCGTTATTATGCTATGAATTTACTGGTCTGGCCCACTTGAGATGAAAGTGGGCAGTATGTGGCCCCTTAACTAAAATGAGTTTGACACCCCTGATCTAGGTCCTCTAGAAACCCAGGAAAACCCTGCTCCAGCAATTAAACCGTGAAACCTGACGGTAGGCTGCTTCCAGTGAGGCTGATTACACCCGAGCAGGTCAACACAAGAGTTTTAATTTTTACTAATAAGTCTACTACTCTCTGTCCGTTTCAGCAGCAAACAAACAAGCGGAAATAACAAAAAGGAAATGCCTTTTTTTCTGCCCGTTTTAATGTCCTACAGTGACATTTTAAGAAGCTATAAATGTCCCAATCTGTTGCAAAGCTTCTGTATTATTTATCCGTCAATGTAACTTGGCTATTAAATACCCAGTTTAGCAGAAATGTAGACGATTAAACTGATTCCTCGATTTACTCAGATAACTGCATACAAACACAAGGCATTATTATTATTATTCTATAATTCAAAATGCACCTGCTCATTATTAATTCAGCCAGTGTCCGGTCACTTACTTTCTTCGTGTTACTTACGGCGCATTAGCTAATTGCTAAAGCTAAATCAACAACAGTGTTTAACTTCACGACAAAACTTCATTACCAGCACTGTTAGCTCACCTTCTTCGGGATACGTTGCCCCAGCAGAAATAGAGGGGATTTGGTTTGTTTTGTCGGTTTGTCAGTGCGTAGGAGCGACTTGTTTGGTTTGTTGCTCACCGCTCACCTTTACCCCACTGAACTACTGTCCCAGAACCAGCCCGGAACATTCAACTGCGCATGCGCGGGCTGTCGTCTCGCTCCACATTAGTGGAACAATGAGGCCCTTGGATGTGAGTTTGTATGCTTTAGAGGTGTCGAGCGGATTAATGCACGGGCTGTGGCAACAACCACATGACCAGGATAGAGTAAATGAGACCTAAAATATGGACCATGCGTCCAATGGGGATTTGTAATGGTAAAATAATGATAACAGCTGAGTAATGTGGACAAACAGATTGAGAGGTCAGTGATGCAGTGGACCTTCCTCAACAAGAAAATCAAACAATTCTTACAAATACGCAATATAGGATGGGTTGAAGATACCACAAAGTCTGTTGTATATCCGATACATAGTAATGACAGTACCACGATCACTGATATCAATAGCAGCATCTATCATTATCATTGCTCAAAGCAGCTAAAGAGAGAAAACTGTCATGATTTAACAAGTTCAATGGGCCACTTCTGATTGTATTTCAATGACCACCAAAGGTCTGCCAAATATGAAGCATTTCTTTTCACAATTCTTTGTTAATCACACTCGTATTAAAACACAAGACAGTTAATTAATTGTAGACAACCATGGATAGATTATGAAAAAAAGGGACCCCTGGGCAGACCGGTAAAAGGCCCCCCAACCCTCCTACAGCGGAGCAGGACCCTGAGACAGAAGGTGACACAAACAACCACAGACCGTGCAGCTGTGTTGTTTGTAGTCATTTTGTGTCTCCAGCTGTGTAGTTTGCAGATGTTCTGCCTCTCTGTTTTGTGACTGTTGCTGGTCATTTTTGATCTCTTTGTTACTGATTTGCATCTTTGTGTATTCTTATATTGTCTCTTTGCAGTCATCCTGCTTCTGCTTTTACTTGTTTGCATCTTTTTGGAGTCATTTAGTATCTAAATGCAGTCATTCTGCATCTCTTTGACAAATTGAGTCTATTTGTGGTCATTTTGTGTCCTCCCACATCTTCTGTCACAGCTGTGGCTGGAGCAAAATGTATATCAACATTGCTTTTCACAAAAAATAACAGATCAATGAAATGCAAAGAAAAGTTCATATCAAGATAACAAAGAAGCACAAATAACACACACAAAAAAACTTGCAGAAAGAGGTTTAATTTTTCCAAATGTGGATGTTCACATTTAACAGCATTTAGTTTCAAGTTACAAATCAAAATGCAGTATGCAGCATATATTTAGTTCGAAAAGTTATTGCTTTCAACATTAAAGGATGCATAGAAGTGGCTCAGTTGCATAAATTAATGGTACCGTGTTAAAAAAACATATCAAGTAAAGGAATATATTTAAAATTACTCATTATTCAGTATCATTATTGTCTCTGAAAGCAAAGGGCAGCTTGTTTATAAACAGACGCTTTGTTTAAGTAATTGAATTCATAGTCTGAGTCTGTTGTTGTTTTTGCATTAATTCTGCCTCTTCAGTTTATCTTAAGCCTTACATTCCATATTTACTGATGATTGCCTTAGCACATGTAACGTAGGCTGACATGGCTTCATCCTTGGACATTCCTGAAAAAGTAAATTGATTTAAATTAAACACACAATATATCAAGCTGTTACTGTTTTAGCCGGGCAAGCAGCATGACAACAGGGATGGTAATGACAATATGTTGGTCAATCCACCACTTCTGTCCAGATTGAAATAATCTGACAGCTGTTGAAGGGATTGCTGGGAAATTTGGCCCAGATGTCAATGTTGCCCATTTTCCCTCTAGCAGCAACACTCGGTCAAATTTATCATGTATTCTATGAAATATTTCAATATCATCTGAATGGACTGGGAAAAAAATTGTTACAGACAATAACGGCTTTGAGTAGGGTACACAATAATTGCCTTGATGATCTCTTGACTTTTCCCTGAGTGCCTTGACCAGTGCAAAAATTTAATTTGTCCAATACTTTGGCGTACAATCAAATATCTAAAAAAAAAACGGATGGAATTCCCAGCACTTTAAGTTGCAGTTTGTGTGCTTATCAGAACATTTTAGCATGAATGGCCGACATTGTATAAATATAGTTGAGATTGCTGGTATCTTTGTTTATTTCACAGTGACTCAGTAACACAACAGGTAACAAGCCTTTTACGCTCACAAACATTGATAATTTGTTACCTTTCCGGGAGTCCCAGGCGTCCCACTTGGCTTTTCCTTTTGCGTCCAGCATTCCTGGACTATCTACAGTTGTGCGAGCACACAGAAAGCAAGATATGTTCTGAATTTAAGGAACACCGCATGGAAGTGATTCTGTTCTTCTGCATCTTATCATACCGGTGTTAATGTCTCCAACAAGCGCCTGTTTATATAGACCATAAAGGTGCAGCAGCTCCTCGTTTGAAGGCCTTGTCTTCGCCTTCTTTACATCCTCAGCCACCTTCTCAAACTCTTCCTGCAGGTGAATACATGGATAAGACAGGAAACAGTTTTGTTTTTATGAATAATGAGAACATTGTTTGCTCTGGAAAAGCAATGGGATATGCTTCCACTCATTGCCAAGTCAGACAGATGAACCAGTAAAATTTGGTGCAGCAGGAATGTATAGTAATTACATGATATAAGATATTAATTAGTTTCACTGAATAAGAAATCAGAGCATAGCATTCTCAAAATGGGGCATTGCCCGGGAGACCGATTGTTGCACCAGTTGGAGATAAACAATGGGCTTTTATTCAAGACTCCAGTGCTTCTGTGCCTACTTGAATAATCTGCTTTACAAAGGATCTGGGACATTTCAGAACAGATCATTATAGACCACAGGAGACCTTTTCAGGAAAGACAAAACCCCGAAAACCCCTGAACTCTCATTGCGTGAATTTAAATGTTCTTGAAACCATTTTAAATGTTACAAGGATTCATCTCTAAACCTTAATATTAGCCGAAATGAGATTTAAGCGTGAAAGTCAAGTATTTATCATCTTCTTAATTCAGTTAGAGGAAGATCCTGTTTGATATTCTCATCCCTACATCATATATATAGATATTCTCTTGTTGTTTCCTTTTTCGTTGCGCAACCTGCTGTCAAAAAGTTAACTGTGGCTGCAGCATCAGGACCACAGAGCCAGAGGATAGATATGCTTAGGCCTAGTGTCAAAGACGGATGATAACCACATTAGTTACAGTAGATGGCGTGAACGCACAGCACCGACACAACCGCTATTCATTCCATGGCGATAATGAGGCGTCTTATAAAGACATGAAATGAACACAAACGCATTAAATATCTTACCTGAAGAGACATCTTCGCGGAGGCAAGCTCGCAGCGCTGGTTAAAGTGTCGGCCCGGTCTGGAGGGTTTTACGCAGCAGCAGCTGTAATTGCGACACAGCTGATCAATGCAATAATGTCAGCCAATCAAAGGCCTGCAGAGGCGGGCGCAGAGAGCTGAGCAGGAGCTGATTTGTTGTCTGTCACCCTCACTCACTGCGACACAGTAATAATGTGGGTTAATGAAATAGCAGTCTATTGTACTGTACTTGAGGGGAATTTTAAGGTAAATCAACCTGAATTTAGTATTACATTCTATGCAGTTTGAAAATGTTCCTCCACTACATATTAGTTGGCACACAAAAAGTGTGCAAACATATTTGTTATAAAAAACCCATTATCACCCCCATTGATGCACCATGGGCATGAGGTAAGGCAAAAATAATTCACTGTTAACACAAAACCATTGCACTTCTTTTTTTTTTTAATGTATTTATCCCAAGAAAGCAAGCAAATAGAAGAACAAAGGAAGCATGTTTCCTGCCGCCTCTCTTGCTCGGGTAAAAACAAAAGATCAAAAACATTGGCCCAACAACACTGCAGGCTGGTCCTGTGTGTCTACCGACCTGAATATCCTCAGGTGCCCATAGTGTTTACTCATTTTACAGAACTTAAAAAAAAAAAAAAAAATACGAGTTAACCAAAATTAAACAGCCATAACACTAAACTAATTAAACAAAATAGCACAATACCAAATTCAGAGCAAATGAACAAATATTAGTCACTCCATAATAAAAAAAAATATAAATAGCTTTTCTAGGTTATGTGCTTTTATTAAAGCCAAAATGGCTTGCAGTGGAGTATTACTGTGGTGTTGCTTTTACTTTGGCTGATCTTCGTCCACCACATAAAATCAGTGACTTAGTGCCAGATATACAGCTTTATTAGATGTGTATACGTTTCTATCAAATTGAGTACCTCATGTATTTTTATTTTTATTTTTTTTAGCAGGAACTCTGTATTCGTTTCACGTTTGGATGTTTTTGTTGGTGGTGGTGGTGGTGGGGGTATGGATGTCGTGCTGCCTCTTTAACGCTGGTAGGCGCTGTAGGTGTTTTTAAATAAAGTTATTTGAATTTCAACAAGATGGCAGCGCCCCGTAGTTCTCCCATGCCGTTGGACTGAAGACGTGAACGCTATATAAATGTCATAAGAACAGGAAAAAGTGCTGCAGCTGCAAATAAATCGGGTAAAGTAACGTCAGTTAAATACCATGTCGCATGTTGTTGACTGTCGTAATGTTGACACGAGAACAGACGAAGATCATCTGAATGGAAGTTGACGGTGAATACATGTTTCTGCCGAGCCACTATAAACACATTACTGGTGATTATCCCCCTCAGACATGTTTACTTACTGCAAGGAGGCAGAAATACTCGCACCTAAAATTCATAAATCATTCAAATATTTAAAAGCTTTCAATTGAAGAGCCTGATCTATGCTGGATGTGTGTAGACCGATACAAAAAAAAAAAAAAATCAGATAACGATATAGTGGCAGCTTTTGTTTTGATCACTGTTTTGTCTGGTTGTCTTAATCTTTATTTGTTGTTCCCTCCTGTTTTAAACTATCCTAAAACCTATTTTAATGTGTTTAATTCATTTTTATCCATTTAACTTTTGTTCTTTCCTTAAGTGTCCTTTACAGATTTGTACATGTTGTGAGTTGGATGTTTGGTGGACATCATCTCAAACATTTCTTTGGCATTTCTGTGCAGTAATTTCTTGCCAACAACAATACATATCCGCTAAATTCTACTTCTAAAGCCAATTTTTCTCTTGTTCCCTATAGTTGTTCTTGTTTTAAGTCCAGACGAGACATGGCGACTCCAAGAAAGCAAGCAAAGAAGGAAACCAAACATCAGACTCCAGCCAAGACCTCCTTTACTTCACCCTTCATCCCTAAATGGAACCCACTTCCCCAAGAAGACATGCATTTCATCCTTAAAACTCTGAGGGATAAACTGATATCCACAGGTCTGGAGAAGAGAGAGGTAAAAGTGTTTCGCCTGTGGAGGAAAAAAAAGGAGCAGAAGCCTGCTGCCTCATCAGAACCTGCTCCTCCCCAGGTGGGCCAGGACGCACAGGTGTGTGAGCCCACCAAAAACGGCTGGACAGATGTGGCAGCCAGGCGACAGCTGGCCATCGGCATCAACGAGGTCACCAAGGCTCTGGAGAGGAATGAGCTCAAACTGCTGCTCGTGTGCAAGTCTGTCAAACCGAAACACATGACGAATCACCTGATAGCACTGAGCGCTACGAGAGGTGTGCCGGCCTGCCAGGTGCCTCGTCTGAGCCAGAGCGTGTCCACGCCGCTGGGGCTGAAGAGCGTCCTCGCACTGGGATTCAGACAGTGCTCCCCCAAAGACCACGAGGTGTTCACCGACACTGTCGATGCCATCAAAGCCAGAGTGTCTCCGCTGGACGTAGCATGGCTACAAGGTGCAGCACACAGAGTGACAGCTGAGGACCCTGCTGCCATGGAGGAGGAAGCTGAAAAGAGGCGAGGCCAAAAACGGAAAATAGAGAGTGAATCTGGAAACGTGTCCGAGTCTTCCTCCTCCTGCACGCTGCAGCCTCTTAAAGTGAAGAAAATAGTGGCGAACCCTGCAAAGAAAAAAAACACTGAGAAGAAAAAGAAGCCGCCTGTCAAATGAAAAAGAGACTCTGGAGAGCAGTTAAAGGACCATTCCTGTGGTTTTTGCACATTTTATCCCTTTGGTTTCTAAAGTTCTTTTGGCTTTTGACCATTTAAAATAAGGCGTGTTCTTCTTGTGACGCCCCATCACAGTTTATGCTAATTTTTCCTCACCACATTGTTTTATTTGAAAGATAATTGGAAGTCTGAAGAGGATTTGAAAGTATGGAATTTAAAAGTCAGAAAAAAAATTGGGGTGAGGACTTGCTTCTGTTCTTTTTAATATTTGAGAATTAATTGAACATATTGGTGGTTGGAACTGTTGGTTTTCACACAATTTTTTGTTTCATGATTAATCAAGAAAGCTTTATAAAGAAGTTACTCACAAGTCGTGTTCCTTTTTAAAGTGAGTTTATTCAATCAAATATCCATGCTGGTATAGCTGACGTGTGTGTTGAAACAGATTGTTATTTTGCATGGGGTCATGTCTAAATGATGCTGGTACAAGTTCTTCAGCTTTTTCACAGCTTACAATGGAATTGAATAAAAATATTGTTCTTCAGTTAGAGAAAGCTGTATGACATTTCAAAAGTACACCCCCCCTCACCCCACCTCGAAATCTTAAAAAAAAAAAAAAAACATCTTTTAAATAAGGCAGGTACTTCAGGTTGAGTTCTCACTAAAGGGTGTGGCTCGTAACATCAATGCTAAAATCAAAACAGCAGCAAAACTGACATGCTCAAACTTCATTCAGACAGCTGCAGGCAACACAACATCCTGGGACACAACAACATCCATGAGGCACGCCGTTGACTCAGTAACCCACTTTAAATTAGTTAAATAAATGCCAATAACATCTGTCTTTAGTGAACAAAACTCATTCAACCTTCCAGAGAATTAAAAAAGAAAAGAAAAAAAACCCTGAAGCATAGACTGACCACTGTTTGTCCTTTTCTGGCAAATCTATAAAGGGATGAGAAGAAAATTGCATTTAATACCAAAAGATTGACAACAAACAAACGGAAGCAGCCTTTACCTCTTTAAGTTCTGCAGAGCCACATGAACAGAAACATCAAACATTAAGTAACTCAGAGCAAACAGACTATTTAAAACATGTAAGCTTTGAGTAAAGTGGCAGCTCTGCCACAGAACGAGCGGTCTGACAACAGCTCTTCATCAAAGATCCTAATCTGCTCATTGGAGCACAGAGAACTGCCCAAATACTCTCAAAAATTATGTTCTGAAGTCGTCTTTTTAAACTGGAATTTTTAGGGAAACACTTTAAATAACAAAAATGATATCTTAAGACATTTTGAAGGGTACAGATATAAATATGAGAACAGTTTCATGAATTTAGCTGCACAACACACTAAAAAAATGACCTACAGTATATTTTTATGACACACAAAATACAGTACCATTAAAAAATAAATCCAGAGAAGTCAATAAAAATGGACCTGGAAAATAGGACGAGCTCAAATTTGAAGCTGATGTGGTTGCTGATGCAGGCTTTTGATTCTTCAGCTGCTGTATCTACCACCTAGTTATTCCCAATAAACATCCTCCTGTAGGTGAGTGGATGGATGGTAATGTGTGTATTGATAAGACAGATGTTTCCAAGCTCAGTGTTGTACATCTGACTAATCAGCCCTTTCACAGGAGCAGCTTATTTACTGCTTTGCAACACTGGTTGTTTCTCTGCAAGAGATCTGAGTGGAAATGACTAAATCTACCAAAAAAATGGACCTCGGTTGCTTCAAACACGACTAAACTGAGAACTTTACCCTTTCAAAATAAATACGCCATTTTTACATTATAAAACTGTATTTAGACAGAAACTATTTTGATTTTTTTTTTTTGTACAAAATCCAAATCAAATTGACCTTTTCAAGCGTTAAGTGGAGTCATTCTCACTAACCTGCTTGTGCGCTCAGCACTTCAACTTCACTTTATTCAGCTACTGTTACTTTTTGCCTCTAATTTGCTAACTGGACAGCACACCATCAACATGCAAATAACCCTACGCTGTGCTTGTTACTACAAACAGTAAATATGACCACACATAAGGTTTAAATGTTGTATTAAAAAATACCCGCTCTAGAAACAGCTTTATAACGTGAAAACAGCTCCCATCGTTTGTAAAAACCAAGATTGTACCGCAACCCGTCCGTTTTGAAATCTGACCCTTTAAGTAAGGACCCTTTGCTCGTTTTAGGAACTCAAAAATTGTGCTTCATCAATGCAATACATTCTTCAATAAAAAAACGCTTCAACCCACATCGAACAAACTCAGTGACTTCTACACTACGTATGAGGAAAATACTTTGGATCAGCCCTCCCGAACCCCAAACTCACACTACAGTAATAAATATGATCTGGCTTTAAATGTACATGTAACTATATAGTTTTTAACAAAAACATGTCTATCAATGCACCAGTAGGATGAGTCCTTCTGTGAAGACACTCTTTTTGTTCATGTTTATGATTCTCTATATGTGAACATGTTTGAAGTTTGTAGTGTTTAAAGTCAAGATATATTTTCTCTGGGATTCTTGTGGGGAATAAAGCTTCTCTACTGAGGCCCAGAGCAGCCGGCAGAGACGCTCGACTGACCACAACGATATGAAAAGGGGAAGGAGCAATAATAAATGGAGCGGGCACGCGATAACTAAATGTTTGGATGGGATCAACAAAATAAGAATGGTTGGTAATTATATCTGGTCATGTTTACTTGTTGATTATCATTTACATAGTTCCATGTCATGAAATTAAACAACATGCCAGTCCCTTGTGACAAAGTGTCTGTTGAAGGGCTAAACAAAATTCACAATGTCAAGGCATCCTCTTCAATGTCAAACTGGTGTGTGTTAAATGTGAGAGCGCATGTCAGGAGCATTGTACTGTATGAGTATCTCAGGCATAGCATGACTTCACATTCAGGATGTTGATGATTTAAGAGTTTTTCACCTCCAGGTGAACTGAGAGTGTTCGTGATGACACAGGGGTCGAGTGAACCTCGTCCCGGTCACCAGGTTGGTTTTTACTGTTGTAGTTCTCATTGTCTAGCTTGGGCTACCTGTATGTCCAGGTAAGGAATATCCAGAGGTCACTTACAACCTCTCGTGTTTGTGTAGCAGCCGGGGAGAGGTCTGCTACTGAAGGACGAGGCCAACCTGGAACACAGAGGTCAACCTGTTATCACACCAGTTCAAATAAAAGGAAAAGAAACATTTTCAAATCCAGGTAAGTGTTTAAAAAGGATGAGAGTCATGCACAGAAATTAAAATGGGCAAAATTTATAGATGACTTTTTACTAACTATTTACACACACCATCAGCCAGTTGTAACTGTAAAGCTAACAACCTGACAGACATGATGGCTAAAAAGGAAATGATGTGATGTATTGATGGAAAACGTTAAAATATTTTTCACAAAAAAACCCACCGTATGCCGAAATTTGAAAAGCGTGATGATAATAATTATCTAAAGAGGGAGCAGTCATGCAGTAATGAATGATCTGGTGCTCCTTTTTATGGTGCGTTTTTATATACATTTTCCATATAATCTGTCTATCTGTGTATTTCTCATTAACTTTTGTGTTTTGATTGTGTATACCTATTGTTGAGTGTATGATTTGGATTGTCTCCTGTGAATGTGTTGTGAATTGTTAATCTTCTGTATTTTAAAGGCCCATCTAAGAACGGGCATTGCAAATTATCTTAAACTATAAATGCTGTGGTGTGTCGCATTGTTTATGCTCCATACTTATCCCTACACAAACAAACATGAAATTAAATAAATAAATGTCCAAATACTGTGCATTTGTTTAGCTTAATGTGATATTTTCCACTCTTTACACATTTATAGATTTCTTGGTGTAAGCATATATAAATAAAACAGTCAAACCTACACTTACAGGATTAATAGTTCAACTTAATGTATGATTTGACCTCCTTAAAATGTTATATTTGAAGGTTTATCACAGCTTGTGAAGCAGCGGTGACTCCCTGTTTACAGAGGTGATTGCTTTTCCTTGGTCAGTTCTGTTGTACTTATGTATAAATTACTACGGTGGAGACATTACTGACTTTTTGATGGTGCAACCTAATTTGGTAAATCACTTGTTTGAAACCAGCTAGTAGTTCCTAAGGTCAGATGAAGGCCTTCACACACAAACTTAGTGAATGACTTACAAATAGCTGCAGCAAATCAATCCAAAGAACCAAAAAAAAAAAAATCATCACATATATATAAAATACTGCTTATTTCTCAAAACTGAGCCTGTGTGGACCTTAAAGCAAAATTACTACTTATTTCTTTGACTCCAGTATAATATGTGCAGCTTGCAGAGCGTTATGGTCCAACAAAGAGTCGCTTCAGTTAAAACCGAGATGATAACTACAGACAGTTTTCATTGCAAAATAAATCCCATCAATGAACTAGATTTTAAAGGACACTAACTTAAAGCCGATGTGGTGAAAAATCATGCTGCTGACCTTATCGGGGTCCATCGGGGGACATTTCCAGTTGTAGAGGTAATACTGCAGATTCCCATCTCCTATGCCAAACTTGAGCTTCTCCAAAAACATCTTATTCTCCATTAGATCCAAGGCATTGAACACATCGAAACCTTTCTGTTAAACGAACAGAACGAACATCATGATTACTCACACAGCAGCAAGAACACGATCAAAACCCTGGTTCAACTAGGTAGACTATCCTGTAATTCATTTGTTCTGGATTCTGCCCTTTTTTTTTTTATTTTTTTTTTTTATTGTAACTGAAGGTCTGCAGGAACCTTCCCTTCATCCTGAATTCAAAATCAACAGCCGAAAACACAAAAGAAAGGTTTCATTATTTGGTATTGGTGTTTTACAGTAGAAAGTAAGCGTACCAGTTTGGCCAGGATCAGTGCATCATTCATTAAGTCCAGTAGCGGGGTTTGGGTATGAACGTTGTAAAAAGAGTAAGCAGCCTTCAGGCTCCTATGGAGAGGGTGGTGCATCACGGTCGATGGCAACGTGTAGAAACTAGCGAAATCCGTAAGTACGCCACCAGCACCCTGAGAGAGAGAGAGAGAGAGAGAGAGAGAGAGAGAGAGACAAGAAGACAGCGGTTTCAACGGACACAAGAGTCAGAGAGAGTTGGTGTCTTCAGGTTTAGAGGCTGACTCCACATACCTCCACTACGTATGTGTCAATTATGTTGTCCTGCGGTAAGAACCAGTGAGCCACCTCCTCCTCTCCCATGGAAGGGGCCAGCTGGAAACGTCTCAGGTATTTCTGTAACAGCTCGGTAACCTGGCGGATGTCATCCCTCTCCATCGGCCGCAGACCTGGAGTCTTGGTGCTCTGTGTGCGGTGGAGAGAGTGAGAGGAAATGAGTTCCTGCCATTAATAAGAACGGTAGAGAAAGATGCCGGGCTGTCAGATGTGAGTGTTTACATCTGGTAGTCTGTAGAGTTTCATGGTTCTTTGCAGGGTCATGTTTCTGCTCAGGTGGGAGAATTTAACTTCCACAAGCTTTCTAGGGTTCAAAGAACGATGCCAGTACCTGAAAAAGGGGGAGGAGGGAGGAGGGAGGGGGGGGAAAGGAGTTGAGCAGTATTGACACCATATCCTGTGTATGTTGTGTCTGAATGTTGCATAGCATACCGGCATGTAGACACAGGTTTAGGCAGTACGACTCCTGCCGTGTATACTGCCTGAAATATTCCCTCCAAGTTCACCCTCCGTGTTATCTCTCTGATTAGCACAGGAGCAACACGCTTTGAACGCAGCTTCTTATGAACACACAGGAAGTTGATTTCTACCATCGTCTTCAGCCTGAAACAACAGCAATTAAGAAGATGGACAGGTCATTAGCATTAAAGTGTCTTAATTGGCTCGCATCACTCCTGCTCCAAATGCAAGCGATCAGTTAGGAGCGCTTACGCGTCGTAGATGCGTATATCTGCAGGGATGGCACTGATGAAGCCAACGAGCTTCTTATTTGAGGACACCCGCACTCCGCAATGCCACTGTGGTAACCAGCCGGGTGGACGCAGAGCCCTGAGAGGGAACAACAGGGGACGCTTAGCGGCAGAACAAAACATTTTGACAAACAAGAGGAGCATCCAAAATGAAATCTCACCATTTGAGAAAGCTCGGTGAATAATCAAATCTGAACATGTTATCGTCATCCTCCACATAGTTTTCATTTAACAAGGTGTACAACTCCTTCAGCTGAAAAAGAAAGAAAAATAAATGGTGAATTTTTTTGTGTGATTTCTATTATTATTCCTATTTGAGTATTTTAGAGCAACAATGCACTTACGACATCAGCATTGCTGAGATCCAGAGTGTCCCACATAAAGCCTTGAGGTAAAGAATATGGCTCCTGTCTGATGTTTTCTTTGTCAGCTTCAATTGGCCCATGACTCGTCACAACTTCATCTGCAAAATTAGCACGGCTTTGGTCAGAGACATAAAACTCTTCCAATCACCGCTCTTTCAGTGGGCCCGGAAATCTCCTGTCCTCACATTTTTCAGCATCCTGAAATGTCTTCAAACAGACAAATTTGCTGAAAGCATTGATCACACACAATAAAAATCTGCTCCCGTTGGTCCCGTGTTAATATAACGCCGTTAAAAACGCCCAGTGAGAACGCCTGGACTCCAACTGCATCCAACAGCTGACGCTTTTTTTTTTGGGATGCTGGCTCTGAGCATCACATACTGATGAGATGAAACTATTAAGATTGCACTGCTGCGCAAAAACAGTGTTAAAGAAAGATAATAACAACTGGCTACTGCCAGAGATAATATCATTATCTGTAATCATCCATTACACAGTAGAGATTAACAATCAGTGAATCATTAAGAGTTTATGAGGTACCAAATGCAAGCTTTTCCTCAATAAGCTTTACTTGGCATGGAGTCGTTCAGCAGCACAATTCAGTTCAATTAAGTTCAATAAATTAGGTGAACATTGTTCTTGCTCTCACTTGCTCGCAATTTAAGTAGGTACTTACTTAACTTTGGGACAGGTTGGGTGTCCCAGAACTGATACTTGTGCTTGGCTGCCTCGTCGATACTCTTTGCCGGACCCTGGCAGGACAGCAGCTCCATGGCTCTTTGGATGTCCTGCAGCTTCTGAATGGGCAAACCAGGGTTCTGACAGTACAGAAAGGACACAAATCAGAGCAGAGACGACATGAATCAACCGCTCTCTGAATGTGTGACACAGCACACAGTTTGTATGTAGCAATAAGCTAAAGACTTAATGTCCCGTATAGTCCAAGAACAGATAAAAAGACACAACAGAGGGCATGTGTAAGAGTTATGCCCTGTTCAAATAAAAGCCTGTACCAGACAGGGGATGAGCACCGGTTCCAGTTTTACTTCATCGCTCACTGCAGACCGTCGGGAACTGAACGTCCACAACTGTAACCCGGTCACAATAACACAGTTTATCGTGGACGTGTACTATGTTTACATGCACGTGTTCCTGTCTTGAGTCTTATCCTGGTTTTGATTTTGTGCATGACATAATGTTCACAGCGAACATGAGAAAACCTGCTTAATCGTGTCCTTACATTCAGACTGTCACAAAATCAATGTCTGTAATAGTGTTGTTCTTTTGTTCATGAATGAAACTTGAAATTGGTCTGTGTCCACGTTATACATGATGAAGATACATGCACGTCTCTGTTGTTTACACTTCTGCTCGATTTCTTTTCTTCATCCTATCAGCACAAATTACTGACCTCTGCACCAATTTACATACAATAGTACATTGTACTTGCACATGGGCAAAAACATAACTGGGAAAGCAACGTCCATCAAGTCTGTGCTAGACGCTGCTACCGTAGTGATTAGGGGAACCTCGGGAACATCCCTATAAACCAGGAGCAGAGTCAAGGTCAAGGCTGGACAACCCAAACTAACCCATTCACACTGATGGCAAACAACCAGGTGCATTCTCGCTTATGTTCATAAGCAGTGGAGGAAGACGTATTTAGATCCTTTACTTAATGAGAAGTACTAATATCACACTGTGAAAATACTCCACTGCAAGGTTAAAGTCCTGCATTCAAAACCATACTTAAGTTAAAGTATGCAAGTATCACCAGCAAAATAGTACGCAAGTAAAAGTACACACTACGTAGTAAATGCTGCCCGCCGGTGTTTTACTATTATATACATGTTTAATGCATCATATTCAAGAATATCATCAAATGCAAAAAACAATGCATTGTCCAGCAAATCCAAGACGATTTTATTATAGTTTATTAAGCTTAAAAAGTAGAAGACTTTTCTCAGCCTTAAAGAACCATCTCGTGCTTTAGTTTATCAGAATTGTTATTATTTCAAAACGACTAATTTTGGAGATACGTGGTTTTCCCAGGACAGAAAGAGTACGAAAAACTGTAATCTTAAAAGTAACTAAAGCTGCCAGACAAATTTAATGGAGTAAAAAAAAAAAGGACGAAATTTGTCTCTTGAGATTTAGTGGAGTAGAAAGTAGATTAAAATGGAAAATCAAGACCGAATAATATATATATATATATATATATATATATATATAAAAGTGTACTTAAGTAAATAAACCTCAAGTTGGACAGTAACTCTGCACCTCTGAAGGGTTTCAGGGTTTCAGTGATCATCACACCTTGATCTCCTGAGAGTCAGAGGCAGAGTCCGACTTGGCTCCCCCCGAGCTCGGCTTCTCTTTCTTCCTCTTCTGCTTCTTCTTCTTCCTCTTGGCCCCCAGGTCTCCCCCTGGACTGCTACAGATATGAACACACACACACACACAGAAAAAAAAAAAAGAGGAAAAAAAAAAGAAAAGCACACCGCCGACTTGAACACACGGTGCTAACGTTAGCTACCACACCGACCACTGACAAGACGAGCTACTTCAACGTTAGCATCCTCACGGGTTGTGCTGGCTGTCATTTCATTCTGCGGGACTTTAAATACACACACGGTTTTTAAAAACAAAACAAAAAAACAAAAAAAAAAGTCAAAACGCCATTCAAATGAAGCACCGCTCTTTCTTTTTTTTTTTTTTTTTTTTAAACGTCGGCCTTTAAGCGAATCCCCCCCCCCCCCCACCTCCTCCTCCTCCTCCCCCCCCCCCCCGGGGTTGTTTGTGTCGGCTAGCATTAAGAAAGCTAACTGCGCTAGCCGACAGCGAACAAGCCTGCCTGAAATAACGTCGCTGCGTTTCCCGACCGGACCGGACCGGACCGGACCGGACGGACTGGGCCACCCTCACCCTTGCATATGCTCGTTCTCCTCTTCGTTGTCTCCGTCTATCCCGCAGGTGTCCTGGTCGTCCAGCTCCAGGCTCTGCTGGCTGGCCGCGGATTCACTGTCCTCCGCCATCGTAAAAATGTGTGTGTGTGTGTGTGTGTGTGTGTGTGTTTTTTTTTTAAATAGTCAACCCGCCGTGTTATAAAGGCTGACGGGCAGCGGCGAGAGATGGAAAAACAAAGAAAATGTCGGAGGGGAGGGGAAGGGGGGGGGGGGGGAGAAACAGAAACGGCGCCGCCTGGCGGCCGAATGAAGGAGTGCAGCGCTAAACTCCCCCCATTTGGTAACGTCAGATAGGTTACAAGTCCACTGGTACAATGCACATATTTATTTAGATTGCACACTGCAGCTTTGAATACTCCTGCAATTGATAAAACTCCCAGGTTTCAAATGTGTAAGTGATATTTTAACACACGCGCAGGGCTCCTGTACAAGACAGCTTCATTGCATCAGGTAATAATAATAATAATAATAATAATAATGCAGACGCTGTTATAGCAAGATACTGTACTTCCGTGGTGCAAATGCACAAGCGTATCTGCAATTGATCGAACTGCAAAATACAACCGAAATGCAGTGAATCTGGGACTTTTGTTGTCTTTTTGGGGGGTTGGCAAGAGAGCTTCTCACCTGGTCAGAGGGTACTCGTGCCTTATTAAAGCTTAAATGATACATACAATGTTAAATTGCCTTAAATAATGGGGCTAAGTGAAAACAAGAATGCTGCAAATGCTTTTTATCAGTGGATATTTTTCAAAACTCAGACCTATCATTGTGGTATTAGTACAAATAACAAGAAAAATGTAATAATGATAAAACACTGAAGCCTGACTGGAAGGAAGAGCAACATAACTACTTAAATAGAGGTAGAAACTACTGCTATAAAACATCTAATTAATATACAATGGAAAGTTTTAGTATTTTGGCTTTAAAAGCACTGCCCCAAAAGTACTGTCACATAAATGCATCTGGTCAGAAATATTAAGTCATTTCATCCTTTGCTGGCATTCATTCCTAAAGACAATCAGTAAAAGGGGGTCTGAGGTTGAAAAAGTGAACTTACTGACCGCACATGAAAAACTGGGGCTGCAACTGACTTCTTTCACATTTGTTCGCAAACACAGACGCACACGCGCATGATTCCAGTTTGGCTGTTTATTCAGAATAATAGGCTTCAAATATAATAATGCAAGCAACCAATTTACACACTCAGGATGCTGTATTGCTACTCCACCCTAGAACTGGGGGTTGCTATGGGATACTAAGAGAGAAAAGGCCATTCACAACACCATCTCACCATTTGATCAGGCAGAGGTAAGGAAAGAACTATACACACTGTGTAATATGATTGCTATGACTACATGAACCTTTGATTGGATGTATTTTGATCATTTCTCAGACTCAGCAGCGTCACAGAGGGACACTACCACCACTATAAACGCATTCAAGACAAACATTCACCCTCCCAAAAACACACACAAAAAAAAGAAAATGCACTGAAATGACCTGCAGTTGAGCTTCACATACATTCGCACTTAGCTTTATCTACCCTGTGCTACACTGAAAACTTCAGTTTCCTTTACTGCTTACTCTGCTGTACTGCTGACAGATTGCTGATTACTGTGGAGGATTTTTACAATAGCAGCAGCTGACATTTTCTGAGATTTCTGCAGTGTAGCTTGTAACACGCTAGTGCTGAGGAAAGTTTACTGCATGCTTCCTTTCACAAGCAGGAGAGAAAAGGAGGGCTGAGGTAGAGGAGGAAAGCTGAAGGCAAAAGAAGGTGAGAAATAAATAAGGTAATCTGTTCCACAAATTTGCTGCAGAGTCAGGTTGTTCAAAGGCACTTGGATCATGACAGGGGAAAATGGTAAAAGTTAAGGTGAAACACAGCAAGCAAAAATGAGTTTGTTTTTAGTTAAGAGGTTATGTAGTGTTTGTTGTTTGTAGCTATAACAATAAGGCGTGTAAGGAAGAAAAGCCCTTAACATATTTAAAGAAATAAAAAATAACCTATTTTTAGGTAAAATACTTCATGTTGGCAATTAAAATCATAAGTGATTAAAATTACAAAAAAGGCATTTCAAGCAGCCGTATAAAAGTGATGCATAGCCTTTAGAGCAAAAAATATGCCAGTCAGTGGTTCAACAGTTACAAAAACCCTTCATATCATTACACCTCACTATTATTCTGTGTGGAACTACAGTATCGTAGTGGTACAACATCCTTAGCCACCAGCAGAGTGGCGTGTCACATTATCTGATTATGCTAAAGAGCAGATAGTGGTTTAATTTTCTCTGTGGAGTTCATGTGAAGCAACCACAGAGCCTTCTGACAGGCTAGATTAAACTCTAGCAACATACTGAAAACCATTCAAAACTACAGGATTTACATGTTTATATCAGGGGCGATACTGCTGTACTGCTTAAACTGAACCCTGAAACACACCAGAAGACTTTTAATTTCTAACAGACTGTGACAGGAGCAGAATCACCAACCAGGGTTTGCACCGATCATCCGCAATTGTAAAAATCAGTCAGCAAACTGGCCTAAATTGGGGTTATAATCTCGCTTTAAATGGGTGCAGTGTATTCCTGGATTGCGCCTGTGGACTGAGGCCAATATGGCTCAAGTGAAAAAAGTTCCTGTAGTCTCTGATTTTTGAGAACCACCCATCACGTTTGCTATCTATAAAAAAAGGCATATATTTGTTGTGCATAAAATATCCTAATTTCTTGCCCCCAAAGTCTGTTTGTCTTCCCTCAGGCGATGTGTATATCATGCCTGATCAGTGGTCTGTTTACGTAGTGTGCCGTGAGGATGACAAAGTGGAGTACAACAGTGGTCGTATCATTAAGGGTCCTTGAAGTTCATGAAGGTTCTGAATTGTTCATTTCTGGACTAAAAGGAATCCCAGTGCTAAAATATTTTTCTCAGTGCTATTTTAAGATCAAAGGGCTTCAATTGAAACAGATATATCGTTCATGATAGGATCGGGGCCGAGGAGGAGTCGTGAGTAACGGAGAGTTTCACATTTTTTCCGAGTCCGTCTCAAAATAAAACTGACGTGCCCGTATGTTTCCTGAAGAGTTTTTCTCCTGTCCACACCGGCTACAAAGACATCTCTTCCTGATTCATGGAGACAGGGGACAAAATCCACAGTCCTTGTTCCGTGAAACAAAATGCATTTTTAAGTTTTAAAGTTCAGCTGAAGCCAATACAAGTCTTGAGTTAGACACACCACGTGAGTATCTTCAAAGTTATAGTCTTTTAAGTATAAACCTGCCTGCTTCTACACATGCGTGTTCCCTGCTAAGTTATCAGACAGCCAGGAACACAAAGTGGGATGATTTCAACTTCTTTCAAAGTACAACCATACTTTATCTTCCAATAACTTACTGAAAGGTTCATTACATACCAGTGCATAACTGTGTGTGCATATAGACTCACTCTATAGCTGTGCTCCAATACTACGCAATTCAAATGAAGCACCTTGCCACAGCCAATGAATTATAATACACTGTGTAAAATAAACATGTACAGAACATTACCCTGCACTAATATTGTTAATCAGGTGATTTTTTTTTTTTTTTTTTAAGCCTCATCTCCAGCTAAAAACCGACAAAATGAACCTCCTTCTTATGGCCTGCATGTTTTCACAGCGTAATCTTTTAACAGTTCTTGTTTGCCATGTACCCATGGATATACAGACACCTTTCACTGGATTACTATGATACTGAAGAAAACTTCACAATGTGATAATGCTCAGGCAGGAATATGTTAGGAGTTATAAGAAGCATTTTTTTTTTCTAATGATTTATAAGCAGATTTGTGGACATATATGTGATGAAGATCAGATATAGTGACATAAGAAAGTGTGAGTCACTGTGTTTACATGTGGCTGAATTAGGACTCTGAGAAGAGGTATGATTTTTGACTCACACTGGCAAGACTGACCTCATGCAGCTTCGTTGGCTCACATCTCTTGAACCATGTTTTTCTTCAACTATGCTGCTTCACAGCTTAAAATTGTTTTTTTGTATATATATATATATATAGACTGTAGTTCTAGTTTCTAGTTTTAGTCAAGTTTCCAGCACAATTTTGGTTATTTATATTATAACTCAATTTAATGATCTAATCTTGTTCTTATTTCATAATTTATGTTTGACTTCTGTTTCACAATGGAATTAATAAAGTACTCTAGCTATATCCCACTTGACTTGATGAACCAATATTAAATTTGATTTAATTATTCATTTTGGCACAGCACAAGGACTGGATTAAATCACTTTAAAAAAAAAAAGTATGGACAGGAGGAACAACAACTGAAAACACTGTCAATGTCGATATTGGCATGTGAGTGTTCTACTAACAGACTTAAAAAAATATGTGAACGTTTGCTGTAACGGGCATCTGTGAATCATTTGAGGTTGAAGGCCAGCAGGGGTCTCTCCTCCCTCCTCTGCCAGGGGCTTTTCTTCTCCTCCTCTCCGTCCTCATGTGCTGCATCGTCATCGGGGGAGACCGACAGCAGCGCATGGTCAGTCCTGAAAGTCACTCCCTCTGGCGTCGGCAGGGGAGGGGGAGAAGCAGGGGATGCAGAGGAAAGTGAGGGTGGATCCTCAGCTCTTTCCCGCTGCACATCCCCCTGATTCTCTATGTCACCCTCCGCTTTGTCTGACAGCATGAGTCCTGTTTTGCTGTCCTCAGGGCTGAGCTTCTCCTCCTCACTGCCTCCCCCATCCAGATCATCCACATACACCAGCTGGGTGTAGGCCATGGCTGGTGTTGCGCCCTTTGATCTGTCTCTCTTAACCTCTCTTTCCTCCCGCTCCGCATCTCTCCCCCTGCGTCCCACTCTCGGCTCGTTCAGGTCCACACCGGAGTCCAGGCTAGCATCGTTGCCGTTGCCGTGCCTTCCGCTACCTTGCTGACCTCCTGCACTTGGCGTGTTGCTGTGGCACCCCGCCCGCTGCAGGTCGATGTAAGAGTGTCGGATATGAGCATTGGAGCGTCCATCCAATGAGACAAACCAGGCCCGTGGATGAGGCAGAGGCTTTCCTCCTCTCAGCTCCATTAAAGTCTTTTCAGCCAACAAGGTGTCCTCACTGTTTATCTCCATGAGACCCGTTTCCCCGAGTGCTGCTGGAATAGAGAGAGACTCCGTCAAGCCCCGACCCTCTCCGTCACCCTGCTTGGAGGGACCTGGGGTGCAGTCAGTGGGGCTTTGCCCCAGGGGCTGTTGGGAATGTGAGGCATTGAGCTCAGCCTGGATGGTCTCTAAGTCACTTTGCTGGTCAGTCTGCAGCAGGAGGGCCTGACCAGACAGAGGGTGCTCTCCAGGCAGGCGCATGTAGTGCGCTGGGATCACCAATGTGGGGCGCACTCTCGGGTAGCCTTCTCCTCCACTCAATAGATCCACAGAGCCGCAGCAGAGCAGCTGGCCTGGCCGGGAGAGTAAGTGGGGATTGGTACGCTCCAGGTGGTCCACAGAGCGGGACAGAGGGTGGTCAGGAGCCCTGCACTCACATCCCTCCCCTCGACTGGGGGAGTGAGGAGGAGAGGAAGGGGAGATGCAGTCAATAATCCCAATGCTGCTCAGCTGTGTAGCTGAAATCTGACCGTGATTGGCTGATGACAGTGCATCTGAAATCTGGTTGCTGGACGAGCAGATGGAGGTGTATGATTGACGGTAGACCCGGTCGGTCCCGGATGAAAGTGCAGCCTTCAACTGGAACGTCTCCACAGACTGCCGGTAGTCTCTGCTGCGAGGCGTCAGATTGCCAAGAGATGATCCGTGGTGGCTGTTGTTGCCAAGAGAGGAGCGGCTGTGTTTGCTGTGATGGATAAGGCTGTGTTGACGTTGATTGTCTTGGTGCTCATACGAGCAAGGCTTCAGCATCGGAGTGGTCATGTCAGGTTCAGTTGCTGTGGAAACAAGCTCCAGCTGCACCTAAACATAACAATAAAATAAACTTTAGAAAAAAAAGAAAGTATACAACAGCCAAAAACAAAGGAAAGTGTTGAAATTGATTCGCACACATGACATGCATCATACAGCGGTTTGAGAAATTCAGTTGTGATTTTTCTGCCCACCACAGGGTTGAAAAACATAATACTCATTCTTCTTCCTTGTCAAAACCTGAGGTCTACATTACCCATAATTCATCTTAAGCACCAGAAGTTCTGTCAGAGATTTAGTTGTGTTATGCTTGAAGCAACTAATGTTGTCACGGCACCATTAAACAGACAGATGTGTAAAATCTGTGGAGTTTCCTTTTTAAACAAAGTAAAGTAGTCTGGCCACTGAGCTGTTCTCTGAAAGTGAGACAGACCTCGTTGCTGATGAGGTTCAGATGTGACATGGAGGTGGCTTGATCTCTCTTATTGCTGTCCAGACCAGAGGACAGTGTGAGCTTGCGGTGAGACCCTCGCGGCTTCAAACAGCGACGTCTGTGCAACACAGAGACACAGCAGAAGTTATAATTTCATCTTAAATCTGTTTGAAACTTCTTTCATACACATATTTTAACAATGAACAATAAATCTCTCTAAGTTTTTGCTTATAGTTGCAGTATAGCTCTGGTGTTTGTGCAGTTACAGTCTACTTTGTTTACATTTAATCAACATAAAACCTAAACTACTGCCAGACAGCTTATGTGACTATGGTCAGCTTGTATTTACATGGTAATCGATATATGTGGTACTGTTACCACAGTTGAAGAACTGATTCAAGTATAAAAAGAATGAGCCTTAGGCTTAGGAGGCCATTAATCCTTTAAAACTGCTCTTTATATCAATGTTATCAGGCAGACAAGAGTACCATCAGTAAGTTTAGATGATGTAATAATAGGTTGCTAAGCATGTCAGACACCAAAAATATTAAAAACAAGCTTTGTTGAAGTCAGTGTTATATTACATTTGTCATACAAGCATTCCTGTTCTTTCAATATTAAGACAATGACAGCATCTTTGTGAAAGCCTAAAATGGCACATTTACATTTTCCACATTAGAAGTGATTCATATTATTGTGCAGTATATCATCGACATTGTTAATATATTGCATGTGCTTCCTCATTCTGTAAACTTCTGGTGGATGGATGGGACATGTTGCTGGCTCAGTGGTTCACATACCTGCAGTAGTACAAGAGGATGCAGAGCAGGCAGAGCAGGATGAGAGCCATGCCTCCCAGTATCGCCAGCAGAAACACAGTGTGGTATGTGCTTATGTCCTTTGCAACCATTGGACCTATTTGAAAGACATGCGTCGTATAAAAGAAGAAACATAAACAGATAAGCTTGGCAAACTGTAGGTAAAAAAAATTTGGGGGGGTATTTGTTAAGATTGTATTAATATTTTACAGCTTTCTGCAAGACCGTCAACAAACAGTAGGTGCAGGTATGACCACATATCAGACCTGCCTGGATAAGTGTAATGCTTAATGAAGTAAACATCATTTTGTGTCAACATAGTTTCTCACCCGAGTGTAGAGGGGACATGGCGGCCACCCAATACCCCAGCTGAGGAGCAATGTAGGTCAGACTGAGCTGGTTTCCTTCCCTCTGCACGTGACCCCAACTGCTCTTTATCCAGGCACCTGCAGACAAGCACGCACAATCACACAGTTTAAAATCTAATTTCCCAACAATTATTCTGTGTGAGGACAACCGTAACAGAGTAATTTAGAGAACAAGTAACAACTGCATGTCCTGCAGCAGGCTCCCATCCGACGCTCCTTAATTTAGACAAAGCAGCACTACACTTAGTTGCATTTAGATACTGAACGTGCTGAGAGTAAATTAATGAATGTAAAAATCTTACAATTTGTAAAAGCAAACTTAATTAACAGGGTTTCTGCAGGGTTCATCTGATTTAATTTGAGACTTTTAAATACTATAATAAATCAAATTTAACACCTTTCTAAGGATCATGCCGACCAACCAATGAAAGTATGATGGAAGCGAAACATATGGACCTGGACCCTGATAAGCAGCAGATGGATGTATAAATGGATGTATGGAAGAACATGAAAAATGCCTAATTTGTTTAAGCATTTTCTTACTTCACATTAATGAGACTTCATGATGGGTTTACTAGCTACTGTGGCTAACAGTAGCAACAGTGTTGAATACAGGGCTGACGTTGCAGACTGAAACTTGAAATAACCAAAAGATTTACCAGCCTCCAGTATGCAAAACCCACTGTTAAAACTAACGTCTCTGTCTATAACTGTCTATGGCAAGAGAACATTTAAAATGAAATTCAAGAAGATGTCTTTTAAGAAACTCAACTGACTGCTTTTGTTTCTGTCTTGTCGAGACTTGCGGATATTCTGATTAACAACTGGAAAACTGTTAAACTAAAACTGTTTAATGTGAGTTGGTAGTACTTAGCTCACCCACAGGGAGGCAGCATGCAAATAACAGTAGGAGGCTATGAATAGGATAAAACTGAGCACAATAGCAGCTCCAGCACTAAAAACTCTTACAAAGCCAAAATACAATTGATTGATTAGGTCAGCTCCGACAGGAAAACATTTAGTTGTGCCCTTACATTTCCAATCCTCTGGGTCTCAGGGCTAAACAGCAATAGTCAGATTGTTACTTACTCAACATCAAGTGGTCAAGAATCTGCACCGGCATTAAGAATGGGGGGCACGACGAGGGAGAGGATATTGAAAGAGGAAAGACAAATATACAAGAGATGCTGAGATGGAAAACCACATCACAAGCAGAGGAAACAAGAAGGGACAAACAGGAGGAGTGGAAGGACAGATAAGGGAAAAGGCACAAGACAGAGGCAAAGAGAAATGAGAGAGGCAGCGTGACTCAGCACCTCTGACACTTTGACACACACACACACGCACGCACGCACGCACTCCTGCCCAGATTCACCCTGGTTATGTCTGAATTATTTCCGCAGGAGTCCTCTCTGTGACATTTAGTGAGTCTGTTCCCACGCTTCCATACAATACAGCGCTGACAGACCGGCAACTGCTCAAACACAAGGCAAACATGTATAATGTCAATATAGCCCATATATGACTTTGCTTCTTGCCCATTCATGCAAAGTCAACACAGCTAACCAAAGATAGTGGTCAGTTCATCTGAAGGAGCAGCGCCTATTTGCATCATTCAACTCCTGTCGGGATGAAGGTGTGTCTGTTTATGAATAACACACATACACATGACCTTGATCTGTTTGTATATGACATCATTTTGCTCCATGCTTGCTTGACGTCTAACAATACATGACAGGCTGTCAGTTACACAAGAGAAACAGGTTTCTGTTTATGTGCGAGTGTGTGTGTCATCCATGTGCACACTTTAAAAACAAAACTGGCTTCTTTGTGAGGCAGCCTGAAGTATTCCACCAAAGGCACCAGATGGATTTCAAACATTTCATTGTGCCTGTTTATTATCCTCAGTTTAACACATTCATAACCCCACACACACACACACACACACACACACATTTCACACACTTAACTGCTCAGTGAAGAAACTCAATCAGCCGGGCCTTTCTGTTGTGTTACTTATTTGGTGGGTTGCTAAGGAACATGAGATGTAGCCTGGAGAGTGGTCCGGAGATGGCTTCTGTTGTGGAAATACTCACTGCTACAGGCTGTGTGGAGGCTACAAGTGTGTGTGTGTGTGTGTGTGTGTGTGTGTGTGTGTGTGTGTGTGTGTGTGTGTGTGTGTGTGTGTGTGTGTGCGTGTGTGTGTGTGTGTGTGTGTGAGCGCTTTCAGGTTTTAATCAAAGCCCCTTTTATAAGCTCTGGATGTTGATATTTTGGGCACTTTACAACATAGCTCTGAAATCCTTAAACCGTCAAAGGAGCAAACATGCACCAGATTTAAAGGTCTCTGTTTAAAGATGTGTTCCAGTCATTGTTAGTTCTCTTGGAAGTTTATCCATGACTCTGCAGAGCATCACACAGGAGAACTGTTTTTAAAAACATGTGCTGAGAACGTTTCTTTGAGCTCAACTCATATCTGAGTTTGAGACGTGTACGTGCAAGCTGGATTTTTTTTTACTAGTTTGGTAACCAAACCTTGTTCAATAAGCATCTTATGATTAATGGGGAAATCTGAAGCCTGTATTGCTAGTCTTAACACAAGTACAGCTAGTGCTAACAATTTCTAATGTAGAAGGCATTTCTGGCGTTACCGTCAGCTCTACAGAGAGTTTCAGCGTCTTTCAGTTCATTATTTTGGTTTTCAGGCCTGAAACTTTACTGCTCGGCTTCGTTCTCTCTGCTCTAATCCATCCCTTTTTCAGCCACAGCAAACAGCTGGTTTCAGCAACAACAAAAAAATGTAATTCTACTGGCACAACACCAAACAGCAGACAAACTACAACTTGCTGGTGAACACAGTGAAACATTCAGCAGTTACTGTAGGAGCTGGTGGAGACCCAAAACAAAAAGGAAAGTGAATATTTTGACACAAACACACATTAAAATAAATACAAATGGTGCTTGGTATCTGCCAAATGTATAAATACTGTTCGATAATACGTCAATGTTTGTTTACAGCTTGTTTCTGCTGCCTCTACGTGCCAACAGAAACAATTACAATTAATCAATTATCAAAATTGCTGCAACATTTTCAGAACTACCATATGATTAACTGACTGAGCTTAAAATGAAGCAACACTGAAAATGTCATTTTACTAGAAGAATTTTAATAGGTCATACAAGACCTTTTTCCCGCACTGGCAGAACACAAATATAACGTAGATACACAGTTGGTCTGGAACTGAGACTAATGTACACGCACTGGGATGTTTAGTAGAGCAGAGACGTCTGACTGAACTGATGATCTAATCACTTGTTCAATGGAGCCCGTCCAAGAGAACTGGGTGTGTCATGGTGCGGGACGTTTCATAACACAGATTCAAAATTGCTGAAATAAATCAGTGGGTCCAAAAGGGCTTGAAGTGTCTCTGGTGTGAGAGGCAACACCGCAGAGCTCTTTCTGCCATTGTTCAATTATGTTCAAGATTTTAATGAGCCTGAGGAAATTATGTATCAATAGCCCAAACTTGTGATTTGTAGCAGTACTTCGATTTGCAGATTAATGTGGCGCCTTATGTTGGCCATTTTCATAACCTTATGAATAATTGCATTCATCAGTGTGATACAGAGCTACAAACTGTGGCCTTGCTGCACTGTGTGAGTACACATGTGGTTTGTGGAAATGCTGATATTGCGATTTTGTTTAACAAATCATTTACCTTTGGAAGTAGGTCTCATTTACACAGAAGTAAATACATTACCGAGGGTTTCTGATGTTACTTTTCAGAAGTATTTACACATATATCTACAACGGCTACCTGGATTAGAGAGTCAGAAAGCTTATGCGTGTATTTCAATCAGTACATACCCAAACGCGGGTCAAATCTCCAAGCTGGGATGTGATCATTTTCCTTCAGGCCACTGTCAGCCGGCAGGGGCACAGAGACTGTGATTGGCTCATTCACCTGCAGCTCCCCTCCATCGCTGGCCAATAGGTGAACAGAGATGGCTGCTACGGGAGTCAGCTCAAACTTCTTCTCGGTACCTTGTGAGAGCACAAGCATGAGAGTGTAAGAGAGGAAAATGCAGCGGAAAGGAAAGGGAGCGGGAGTAAGGTGCACAGGAGGGGGAGCAGAGGAGAAAGCAGGAGACAGTGGGTGGGGAGTGGGGGTGGACATAAAACAGCTTAGATAAAGGAGAGTCGGGAAAGTCAGACAGGAAAGAAAACAAGGGAAAGACAGGAAAGACAGGAAAGACAGGAAAGAAGGAAACGGGGGGGGGAGAGTGAAAAAAACTGAGAACACGAGGTTGGAAAGTGTCACGGAGGGAGAAGGTACATGCTGTGGGGTTGGGAAGCTATGGAGGAGTATTCAAGCTGAAGGATAAAGGAGGACACATAAAATCACACGCACATCAAGACGTGGATAAGATGCCTGAAAATGTGCGGGCACGGGGCTTGTGTTCAGTCAGAGAGCACACACAGGGGTTATTGTGTTTCAGGAGGTCAGATAGAAAGGCTTCTCCAGGGTAGCGTCTCTGTCATCTACCACCGCTGCTGCTCTTCACTCCCCACCCCTTCTCAGCAGCTTCCTTCCCTGTCGTCTGGGCCCGGCTCTGCCTGGCGCTATTTCTCTGATGGAGTCTTTAAGTTCTTTGCACTGAACCTCACCTGTGCCGTTGCCGCTGACAATCTGCAGGTGGGGAAAGTGCTGGATGTGTGATGGGGAGCTTGCCACGGTAAGCAGAGCAGTCAGGTTGGCGTAGGACGTGTTGGAAGGAAGACTAAGAGCTCTGCGCTGGAAATGAATACTGGGCTGGTTTCTTAAACCTATGAGAGTGACACAGACAAATGTCAGAAACCATGTGTAAGTAAATCCAGCTGTGGGATTTCAAATGAATTTTTGAAAATATCTTTGGCCCTTTTACCCTCACTTCAGTCGATGGGAGGAAATGTGGGTAAAGGGGGATGAGACAAACACAAGTCACTAGCTGAAATCAAACCAGAATGTTGCAATCATGAGGCTAGCAAATAGTGATTATTTTCATTGTAGATGAACATGTCGATGATTTTCTCAATTAGTCGATAAGCTATTTGGTCTTTAAAATGTCAGAAAATGGTGAAAAATATCCACCAGTGTTTCCCAAAGCCCAGGGTACAGCATAAAATCTCCTGTTTTGTCCCAACTAACTGTCAGCAACCAAAATATAATTCGATTATTATTAAAAAAGTACTAAACAAAAAAAGAAAATATTCATATTTAGGATACTGGAAATCAGAGAATTTTAGCATTTTTTTTAATTTAGAAATGACTCAATATAATAAAACAATTATCAAAATGTGTCGATCGACTAATCAAATAATTGACTCATCTTTGCAGCTCTATGGGCCTGATTTACTAAGATCTCAAATAAAGAGTACTAAAACTTTTTTTTTTTTTTTTTTTTAAAGTTTGCAAATTTTTTTGCACCTGTTTCACGGGTGATTTACTAAAAGTAATTGCGTCATTGAAATCAGGTGCAAATCGCTGTATTTAAATGAGGGGTTTGCGTGCGTTAAAGTGATTCCAGCAATGGAAAACAGAGCGACTGCAAAAGGAAAAGGAAATCTGATCTCATTGAAATGAAGAACTATAAAAATAACAAGAACAAAACGCTTTATAGGAGATTATCAGCAAAGAAGTCTATGCCGTGGGAAAAACAAAAAGGTGCAAAAAACAGCTTAATAAAACGTCAGCAAATAAAACAGGAGGGACGGTGGATGAGAGCCTCTAACAAACACCGATCAGCAGGTCCAGTTCTCTGTGATGAGAAGGTGACTTTTCATTCAGTGACTCGCGAGTGCTCGGTAGCCTTTTGTATCTGTGGATTCTGCCGGACACATTCAGGACCTCTAACAGCACACCTGAATAACAGGACGTGGTGAGATATCAAGCAGCGACACGCTGGAATGACCCAGAGGGAGGAAACCGCTGAGTCGCAATTTTTTTTTTTAAATTGCTGGTATTATGGGGCTCCTCTATGTTGTTGGCTGTAAATCATCAGTCACTTCATTCAATAACTCAGAAATGTCATCGCTGGACAAACGATATGTCAAAATATTTGTTTGCCTCTGACAAATGTTTAAACGCGTAGAAAACCACGTTCTCTACGTTTTCTTTAGTTTCCCTGCGTCTCCTTCTCACCACAATAAGAGCAGCCGTCTCTCCTGCTCAGTCGTACTGAAATACACACGCAATCACTTCTCCTATTTCTACTTTCAGGTTTAGTAAATATCATTGTATGCTAAATGTATGTATTTGCAATTCCCCTCCCAGTATTTTGGACGTTCGAGTAGAAGCGCCCAATATTACATGTGCATTCAGGCAAACACACAAAATGGACAACATGTGTTTAATTGCACATTTGAAAGACGCAGTTCTCACTGCACGTCGTTAGTAGATCAACTTGGAATTTTTTTTGCGGGTGAGGTGAAGTTTGCAGGTTATTTTAAACACGCACCTTTAGTAACTCTTTAGTAACTATAAGTATTAATTTCGGCCCAGTGACTAGGTGAGATGTGCACATGGGATTTTCCAGTGTATAAAAATGTAAAATGTTCACATCTCAGCTAAAACGTAAATGCAATATACACAACAGAACAGAAATAAATGTAACTATTAAGAGATTTTCTATTTCAATCTCCCTTTTAAACTCACTGCAGAAATCTAAAAGCCAAAAAGGATCACCTGACATTAACAGTCCCATCAAGCAGGCTGATGTTTGTTTTAGCATGTTTTACAAGGCAATTCTCTATTCCTCCTGTTCACCTAATGCCTTTTCATAAATTCAGCCATCAAATTAGTCTTAATGGAGGAAACTCCGAATCAATACGGTAAAGATAATGCCCTGCTCGACTTTTTCTCAGCCAGTGCCAGGCATCTTTACAATATTTTGCTCTGCAATTCATTGCTTTGTTATTATCTCTCTTCATCGCTGCCTCTGATCCAGTCTCTGCCTGCCATTAACAAATTGTACATTAAATGCAACAAAAAGAAAAACAAATTGCATGTAGCTGGACTCAGCAAGGTGATGTCATTGTGGTCCAACTGTGCCGAGTGCACATTCCTGATCAGTGAGACACAGGCCCAGCTGTACACGAGTGTTCTTCTTGTGCGCAACATGATTTTTGGGCCTGCAGTTTGAGTGAAACGTTCATGTTTCACGTCCAGAAGTTCAGGTGTTAAATGTTATTTCCGTTCGGTGGGTGTTTTTGTGAAAGGAAATGACCGTTTCTGTTCTTTGTGCATTCTCTTCCTCAACTCTTGTCTTTTTCCCTCCACTTTTCTTTCACCTCATCTGTTCCTCCTTCTGTTAAACACTGCTCTGCCCATCCCCCTTTCTCCCCTATTCTCTCCAACTGCTCCACCCACAAACCCCACTTCCCAGCACATACTGTATCCACCTCCTCTTTTTATTATCTTTCCTTGTGCCACACGCCAAGCTTTAGCACTCCCCAGGGCACCCAAGTTCAGAGCATCGTGACAAACGGAGTGTGTCGGACAGAGGGCAGGACTGCGCTCCGCTCAGGCACGTGCTATGACCAGTGTGTACTCAGGAGGTTTACATGTTAATGGCGCCTGTATATTTATGGGAGAAGTTTTTTTTAGTCAGACAACACAGCTGACATGTTAAATTACTCCCTTGTCGGTCACATACGCACAAAAGACACAGCAGACAAAAAGGCTCAATTGATTTGTCTGCGTGAGAAAGCCTTATCTAATGTAATTACATCTTAACAAAGAGGCTGACTAACAAAGCCACGCTCATGATTTAGATTTGTAAGGTATACATGATGGAAGAAGGTGGATTTTTCTATTTTTGTACCCACTGAAAAATGTGCACAGCGTTCGGAGAGCTACGCAGATCTAAATCTTCTTGCAAAGGGAAACACAACAAGTTTTGGCTGCATGGAAACAAAATCTGGTTGAAAAATTGAGATTCAAACTTCATTCTTGGCACTAAAGCATGTGGCACAACAATCCGACCACAAAGTCCTTTAGTAGCTGTTTTGGAGCTTTTGATTGCATCACATGATCTTCCTCAGCAGATGGAGTTTGCCCAGTTGTAATGGAGGTGTAAATGTTGAAATGGACATTTTTCAGAGCTTTTGAAGGATTTCACCAATGTTGGCTTAATATTTGAGATTTTAACTTCATCACATCACAAGACCTCCCTCATCTGACCAGGAAGGTCTTGTGATATTACGGCCGATTGACCTCGTGATCAGACTGTTTTGCTACCTGGGGGAAATTAGTTTATTAAACTATAAACTACGTTTTTAAGATGAAAATGGTTTCCGAAAACAAAAACAATGTGCTGTTTGCATAGCTATAAAGACACACACACACACACACACATACACATACACACACACACACACACACACACACACATACACACACACACACACACACACACACACACACACACACACACACAGAGTGTATTTACCTTGTAAGCCTAACAATCTCAACAACATCTTCGTACACCATAAGGGTAGCAGCTCTTTCTGGTAGCAGGTCCAGGCTGATAGAGGAAAATACTAGAAGAGAAACAAAACCACACAGAGTACACACTGCATTAACTGATGGAATGAATACAACATCAGATTAAAAACGGACAGCAATCCACCTGGCCACTTTACTGATCACTATCATAGATAACAAGTCATTAAAGCGTCTTTATACATTTTTAATAGTCCTGCTTTCATCCTGTCCGCTGTGCAGGACAGAAGCTTGACCCAGCAAACTGCACTTCTTTCCTCTTCCTTCCCTCTTTTCACTCCTCCATTGTTCAGAGCTGGTAAGCGTGATAATCCAATTGGCCGCCGTTCCGTTGGCTCATAATAACCCCCCTCCTGTCCACCTCCTCGCTGAGACACACACGCACACAATGTACCTCAGACTACTGGGAGGTATTTTGTGTGCGAGTGTGCGTGTTAGTGAAAGGGAAGCTTAAGCGGCCCCCTTGCTGGGTTTTGGCATCTACTGTAATAAATTAGTAATGGAGCACTCCACTCATCATTAGCTCACACACCTGGCACAAACTTCCACAATTCTTAGTACACACACATGCACACACACACACATACACAAAACTGGGAGCGCACATGAAATCAATAACATGCATGCGCATACTTTAAGGAAACACTACCCTTCTAAATGAGGCTAATTCACAATCCCCCTTATGCATTGGTTCTAAAATATCTCACACACACACACACACACACACACACACACACACACACACACACCACACACACACACACACACACACACACACACACACACACACACCTACCTACCAGGTAATCTGGAAGGAGTCCAGGGTACTGAATTTGGCACATATCCCTGTTTGGTTGCGGTGACGACTAGCGGTGTCCCAAGGCGGTACGGAAAGCGCAGGTAGGTGTTGCCATCAGCTGAGGAGGTTTCCGTGGTTACAGAAGTGTGGTTGGCGAAGAGCTGTACGGCGGCTCCAACCAGGGGCTGGTGAGTGCTGGCGTCGCTCAGGTGAACCTTCAGAGTCACCTCTGTGAACAGACAGAGGATTTAGTGAGCCATGTGCACAGTGTCTGTTCGGGTTGATGTGAAAACAAAACACTGCATTTAGTCTAAACCGCAGTGACAAGCAGTGATATACAGACCTGAAACACAGTGCTGTTATAATTACAGCCATCTAAATTACAGTCCTCTCATTCACTGGGTTTAGTTTCAGTGCCAGGCCTTTGCCTCTACATCCCAACCAATCACAAAGGGATGGCCGCCTGACCATTTCCTGGACTCTGACCAAGGACACTTCCCCTCTAAAACAATAGACCATTTCCCTCTCTCACGGAAACCTTGGACTTGATGGGAAAAACAACTCCACATATAAACACCTTTTTTGATGGAGACGAGGAATAAAAGAAATGTTAAGACACATCGTCTGTTCCAATGTCCCTATGGGCTGCACAATAACATCTCTAACAATAAATCTTGGGTCCCAATCTGTGTGATACAATATACAATACAAGTTTTAAGGTACTGTATGTGAGATAGAGCAAAGAACGCCTGATAAATCGGACCGCTGCAGTGTGAATATAAAATAGATCTGCGGCGATTAGATGGTTAATTGGTCAGTCAATGCACAGATATTTATTCTGCAATTACTTTTGATCATTTTAAGTATTTTTTTAGCAACATGGTCTACCTTCTCAGCTCCTGTCACATATGATAGCATCTGAATAGCTTTAAGTTTTGGACAATTTGTAGAATGTAAAAAGCTATTTGAATACAACTACAGAAAAATACAGAAATCATTTTGTACTACTTTATTGCATTTCACATATAGAACAAATCACTGGTAAATTAAGAGATAAAAGACCCAAAAAGTTGCACGACCCATGAACTTCAGCCACCAAAATGGACGTGTCACTTGTTTTCAAAATGAAGCAAAACAATAAAGTTCTGGCAATGTCAGGTATTACAAAACCTCAAAGAGGAGGAGGAGGAGTGGAATTAAAGTATTGGTCGCCTTTAAGGAGGGCCGCAGGCAGCGCTGTTGTTTGAAGGACGCTTAGAAGAGGTGACTGTCGTAACATAAATTTGTCTTTAAACCGGGTAAAAAAAGTCTAAGTACCTGACAAGATTTATACTGAATATTGTTGCATTTGCAAACATTTTCTTTTGGTCTGTGTCAGCAATTGCGACTCTCATTCTGCTGTGTTTCTGATGACCCTTACCTGGAAATTTAAAACAAAACTGCTCAATAGTTAGACACTTTCTTTAAATATTGAATAAAACCAGAATGACCTACAACAGGATCACACATTGACATAGCTGCAGAACATGGTCATACAATGCGAAAAGAGAGAAACTTGTCATGTCAATTTGGCCGAGTGGGTTTGAGATAAATATGTAGCATATCTATCATCATTGGGTTTCATTTGTTGTTATATTCTGATTGCTTAGTTTTCAAACATGACTAGTAGCACCGGTTTCGTCGTGAAAATTTCGTCCTAGTTTTCTGACACTGTTGATGTTTTCAAACAGATTTCTTTCCCTGCAGCTCGACTTTTGTCTGAGACAGTTTAAAATTGCTCAGTGGAAAGTTGTCTTAATTGACATTTGAAAATTTGAACACTGACACTACCACCCTGTAAAGCCTCATGTAGTTTTGTTTAATAAACAGGCAACTCGAACGCTATACGTTTCAGCACATTCCCAGGCTGAAAAACAAACAAAAGGTCAATTTCATCTTCATATCCCAGAGGCATGATAAAAACAAACTTGGCAGAAAACACTATAATTTCACCACCACACAAACACACGCTGTCCCTCTGTCTCTGCACACATGACAACGTGGACCCTGTTTGATCACATGCTGCCGGCTGACCCATGGTGACCTTTCAATCATGACTGAAAGGTTTCCCCCTTTACCAAAACATGCCCACCTCCCCCATACTCACTGCAACTGAATTTTGCCATAACTCTTCCTTGTAACCCCACCCACTGTGACACACACGCTAAAACATACATACCCCTGGCTAGTCAAATCCCCCTCCCCCCTCTCAGGGATCCTCTGGTCAGCGAGGAACCACTCAGACAATCTTGAGTGGAGAGTTCAGCCTGAGTGCAGGCTCCACCTAAAAATGGAGTTTTGCACCAAATGGCACCTTTGCATGAGTGGAAGGTGTATGATAGCTCAGTGCGAGGTGAGATTTGGCAGAACCACCTGCCAATCTCAAACCAAAACACATCATTATGCTCTGGATCCGCTATTTCTTCACTTCATTCCTCTCCTTTATTACATTTGTACCTAACAGCAGAAGGATTGGAAAACAAGAAGACTGGATTTCCCCCTCTGACAGAAACTCCTCTCTGCATTAGGATTGTGTGTGTGTTAAGAGTGTGTGTGTTTGCTTGAGCGATCCTGAGCTCACTTCCTCTCCCACTCCCACTGATATGCTGCTAGGGGTACCAGCTGTGCTCACTTAAAAAAAAAATACAAAAAAATAAAAACCTCCCCTGGGAGACTTCAGACTGACATGCACGCGCGCGCGCGCACACACACACACACACACACACACACACACACACACACACACACACACGCACATATATAAATGCAGTCCCCTCCCAGTCCTGAGCCAATAAATCAGTACTGAGGTGACATCATTGTTAAACAAGCTGGGAGTCTCCTCTCTGCTCTGACACACAGGGAAGAGGGAGGTGATCGGGACCCTGATTCTGAAGCAAAACCTGCAGAATGGACTCCTTATCTGTGTGTGTGTACTGAGCACCATACGGAGAATAGAGGCATCAAAGAGTTTTGCCTGCCCAGCGCTGCGATCTCATACCAATTATCCTCGGCCAAATCAGCAGGGTGGTTGTCTGTGTTTGGAGGCAAGCAGAAAGAGACACACTCAAGAGGAGAAAACCACAGAGAGAGAGAGAGAGAGAGAGAGAGAGAGAGAGAAAATGTGTGTGCATGTTGTCTCCCCACTACAGCTTGAGTTAAGTTTCAGAGGCCAATCATTTCAGCACCACGAGGTGCGAAAAACTGGAAATGGATGGTATGGCTGGCCTCCACTGGGCGTAGAAGACGGTTTGGTGTTTTGCCACGCATAGCAGGAGGGGCAAGCTGATGCTTTCTGCACATGAGGCTGAGTGGCAGGCGTGTTTGTATACAATATTTAGTATAACAATAGCTGCCACACTAACGCTCACTGCTGCATTATAATCAGCCATTTACTCGCACGTTACCAGGGTCCAAAGGGATGTCAGTGTAAACAAACAACAACAACAACAAGCATTTAATTCATGAATTGCATTAGACAGATAAACACACAATTTTCACATTTGTGAAGCTATAACAGGTAAACATTTGGTGTTTTTACTGAATATAGATGCTTTTAATGAGTCAATTTAATTAATCCTCTGTGGACAATGGGAGTACCATATCAATTACCTTATTAATCATAACAACTGTTGCCGGTATATTTTCTGACAAACCACTAATTAAGTAGTCTGATAAACTGACTCAGCTCGACAGCAGTGTAACAAGAGGGGGCAATTTTACCATCTCAAGCAGAAGCATGTGGCTGATTTCAAGAAGACCCAGAAATCATGTGATTAGTGGAAGAGCAGGAGTGTAAACAATAAAAAAACAACACACTGCATTGGCACAGCTTTGGATAGCCAAAACTCTGGAGAGTTATTTAATACAGTAAATAAACATACTACAAATATACCAAGCAATATCATCGTATTGTTATGACACAATATCACCAAACCCTGCTGACGAGCAAAACAACAATTCATCATTTGAAGACTGCAGAAACAAAGCACTGCAGTAAACTAGACAAGACTATGAGAACTACACCATGCATGCCTCTTTAACCTAAAGCACCAGCACACTGTTGCTTGTGTTTCTGGATTTAATAACTTGTTCAACCACAGCAAAAAAACACATCACAATTACTGAGTTTTTTTTTTTACCATTTGAATAAACAAAATATCTGCGGTGATCTTAAAAGAAAACAAAATATGCATGACTAGACAAGAAACACTATGAATACTCCAGTGGGACAAGGGACACACAACATGGTGAAAACCGGTCCTCAACATGTCACAGCATGAAAACGGTCAGGTGCAGAAGGAAAATTATAAACACACACGCACTCCTATCTGTTGAACTAAAGCCCTACTATTACAAGCAAAGAAACGGCTATCAATAGGCCTGCTATTTTCCCTCATCTGGATTAAAAGTAGGATTAGATAGCGATTGTCAATCCCATTAACTCAGCAGGGGAAAGAGCAATTAGGTGACATCATTAAGCTGGAGAGCAAATGGATTCCCTTCATCTTACCTCAGTAAATATTCCAGTCAAAATAGGGTACTGTAAACCATTACAGCGTCTGCTCTTTGGCTACGGAGGTTGCTGACCCCGTGCTTTCTCATGACCTGGTGCGTCCTCCTCAAAGCGGGCTGATGTTTGCACTCACGCCAGCATCTTGTGATTAAAATCAAGTTTGGCTAGCTGGTGACAATATGATTTCATCGCTCTACTTCCTGGCAGTCCTAGTCCAGCTTCAGCGAATGTTTTTCTACTGGAGATGCAATGCCATGCCTATTATGGGCAGCAGTAATGCGAGTGAGATCTATATCTGCGGGTAGATTGTCTGTCTGGCTCCACTCATCCATGTTGTTTGGCGGACAGGCGAGGAGAAGTCCTCAGTATCGACCTGAACACACCCCCTCAGGGACAACCGAAGGTCAATCTGAGGCGAAGTGAACACCACGGCAGGAGAGAGAAAGGAGAAAACAGAGAGCAGATAGAGGCTGGGACCGACATCAAAGCACCACAATCTTGCAAATTATCAAGGCATTTATAGCCTGTTTTTAGCTTTAACACAGCTGGTAACCTGTTTTCATGCATGATCAGGGCCTCTAGGATCTCCCTCCAGAGTTTCTCTGGGATCTTTGCGATCAAAAATACTTCAGTAGCTTTTCTCAAAAATTGCGATCCATTTTTTAAGGTTGTTTTTTTGTGATAAAATGGTCGGCATTATAAGAACTGCACACCGAGGAAAACAAATGAGATTTTGTTTAACTGTTATATTTCGACTTTAGACTTTATTAATCCCACAGTAGGGAAATTTTGTTGTCACAGCAGTATAGAAACACGGGTAGGAAAAAAAAAAAAGGTGCACACAATAAGAAAAAATTACAAATACGTACACAATAAAAATGAGAGAAAAAAAGTAAGACCAATAAATAAATACACACACAAACTATATACACAAAAAAAATTCATAAATACAGCTTCTAATAAAGAAAGAGTCACAGTCACCAGAGTAATCACTTCCTATGATGATAAGCAAAACAGACCACATTAAGGGCAGCAAATAGGATAGAAGTTCTCTTCTTTTTCACATTTTCTTAACATAAAGAAGCATTGGCTCAAAATTCTCAAGTCATAAATGTGACTTCACAAATCAAATACTATGAGACTGCAGTACAAAATACATAAGACTGCATCGCCATTAAAAATAAGTGCTTTTTAATATATTCAACATATACTGCATGTACAAAGTCCAAAATCGTGAAATTCAACTTGTACTGTACAATGAGATTATTGAAGGGAAGTGCAATGACTGGCAGTCTAATTCTCATGATAAGACCACATTTCCCATAAACCCCGTCACTTCCAGTCTTTTTTAATTTGTTGGGGTCAAACAGCCAGTGGTTTGATTTGATGATGATGATGAGAGGTTGAAGAGGCTTGCTGACAGTAAATGAGGAGTTATTTTTGTTGATAATGCATGTTTTGTTTGGAGAGGCTTACTTTGTGCTGTAATGCCCTCAGGTGAGCTTTTATTGAGCACTTATGAAAGTACTGATGACAAGTCTTAAACGAAAAGTACTTTAAAAACTTAGCTTAAAACACCAGGGACTAACTGTACAACTTAAAAGGAAAACCAGCATGATGCATTTTTCCAACTATCGCAGATTTTCAGCGATAGTTAATGTATGTTTACGTTCATTTGTAGTGAAAGGACCAAATCTAAGCCAGCCAGAAAAAAAAGAAAGCGAACACAAACTACTGCGATGTCCATGTGTCGTGCATGGGAGTGAGAGATATAAGTGATGGGTAAAACAGATGTGGCGCCACATTTGTAGCTACTGTGACAGAGCAGCTTTGAAGTTGGTGACTGAATGAGATGCCAAAAGATTACAGTGATTCATAATTGCCTTTAAACTTTGCATGTGTCTGCTGCTGTGGGACGGGAAACCCTCTCACAGACCTGCAGACGTGAGCTTGTATGTTGCAAAGTTTACTGCACAGACCTGACTGGGGAGAAAATCCATATTTTCATGTTCCACATCTCTTTGATGGTGGCTGCTAACACCGTTATCTGCAGACTGAAGGTTTGTTACACTTTGCCCAAAAATGCAATAGTAATTTTTTTTTTATGCAACTTCTTTTTCGACCCAGTGTACTTTGTAGTAAATATTTACGTTTGGTTTAATATGATACATTAGATCTATCCATATATCTATCTATCTATCTAAAGTTGATTTTCTGTGTTATCTGCTGGAACACATCTAATCACATCTTGTTTTATTTTAGATAAGTATAATAAAAACTAAACAAAAATTTAAAAAAAAGCTGCTAAATGTTAAATACCTTACACTTAGGCCGACTAAATGTTAACATTTTCTGTTTATTATAGTAAAAAAAAAAGACTAAATTAGGGTGCTAGGACTTAGTTGGACAAAACAAGGAATCCGTAAACATGTCTGCATGTGCTCTGTTGTTATCCAGTTTCCACCATTTCTACACATGCAAATCAGGAAGAAAAAAAAACATAAGTAGTAAGTAAAGTAGTTGAAGTCTGAGCTCAGGTATCAACACTAAGTATAACATTTGAGCTTGTAGGGACTCAGTTGCTGTGGCACACCTGAGTGAGGTGGGTTGCTGCAGTCAAATACCTTGAAGCAGGACTTTTTCAAGTACAAACAACACAAAAGCATCCAAAAGCTGTCCAGTTAAATTTGATCATGTAAAAGATATGTAGAATATAGAAGAGATGTGGTCAAATACACTCAAACACTGTATTTACTGAAACAGAACAACGCTTTAAAAAAAATAAATCAATAAAAAAGACAAATCACAGCAGCTGGACTCACTGCTGAATTAACCGGGGTAAATATGAGGGCATTATTTTCCACTCGTTTAACTTCAGCAGTGTGAAACAAAGTTGCCCCGAAATGTGGTTTTAATCCGAGCACACAACAACAACAACAACAACAACAACGCATTGCATTAGCAGCATTTTTGTAGACGGCGAAGTTTCCGTGCTCGTTTGTGCCACCGGCTAACTTGCTAACACGTTAGCCGAGTTTAGATCACATCAGCATCCGAGCAGGCTAGCGGCTCTGTTAGCCTCCGAGAGCAGCCTTTGCTTTAGCCGCTTCCGAGACAAGACAACCGGACAAAAATGTACTTTATTTGTATTTTATTTAATTAATTTTTTTTTTTTTTACCTTGTGTGGCTGCGTCCTCCGGTAACGTTTTGGTGGCAGCTTTGGAGACGAGGTATCCCAAAAGGCAGAGTACAATCGCAGCGGTCCCTCTCCGCTCCGCAGCCCGCATCACTGCAGATGTGTGTGTCAACGCAAAACGGTTCGAGAAACAAAAGTAGAAACCCAAATTTGTTTTTTGTTTTTTTTTCCGCTTTTATAAACTCACAGTTTGCCCACTACAGCGTTTACTGCGCACAGGAGGCGACTCTCCATGTTTAGCAGCATCAGCGGTCCTGATTTTCTGCCTGTAAAGCTGCGTTTCCTCTGCCCTGTCGTGCATCCCCAGCCCTTTCACGGCTCCGTCGCTCGCTTTTTTTTTTTTTTCTCATCGACGGGCCGGGGTCAGGGAGAAAGACGGCCCCATTCCTCTGAGCCACATGCCCCAGAACAGCACCAACAGGCGGCTTCCTTCGCACGCAGCACCGCAAACCTCCCCGCGGACCTTCAGCGCCACCTGCCGGGCAAATGAACGCAGGACGTTTCTCAGCTTCTGGGAGCTAAGGTTTGCAGACCTTTGAGGTCACTGGTTTTGGGTCATTTTGCACAACACATAAGCATGTGTGCAAATAAGCAGCAATAAAGTAGCTGAAAGCCCCACTTGAGTAAAAATACAGATATCTGACCAGAAAATCACTTTGGTGAAAGTCACTCTTTTAAAAATGACTTTATAGAAGTTATAAAGTAGGCTTGGCTCTCCCGATATTTACTGTGCTTAAGTTTCAAGTGTTTTTTTTTGTTTTTTTTTAATACTAAATGAACTCACTTATTGAAAGTAAAAGTAGCTGCAGTTATTAAAAAAGCCGTCGGAATTGTGAAATTTATTGTCTACTTTTAAAGTACCTAAAAGTGAAAGTGTAAATGCTCTCTGCCAGTGTTTTAATATTATGAATGATGTTTGTGGATTAATATTACTTTTTAATGAATGTGCACTTTAGTGCTGTATTTATTTGAGGTTGTGCTTTTTTTGAATACTTTATTTACTGTTGGTTAGTTGAATCTACAGTAATGCAGACTATTTCATTAGATTATAATGTGTTTGTTATCATTTCTGTTCTATAAGAACCACGTATCTCTAAAAAGTCTACAAGCTCAGAAACAAAATACATTTTCCAGCCGGGTATGAAAAACTGTAATCTTAAAAGTAAGACAAATATAAAGGAGTAAAAGTAAAATATTTGCTTTTGAGTTGTAGTGAAGTGGAAGTATAATGCTGCAAGGCAAAAAAGGTCAAATTTGTACTTACTTGAGTTTAATGTACTTGGTTACATTAAACCACAGATGCTAACAACGGCCAGGACTTCATAAAATGGATCTCAGATATTGTGTTTTCAGCTTGCTCTATTGCCCAAAAGTGGCCAAAAATATACGAATGCAGTTTGTAGTAATAAACGTCTTGTGCAGAAGTCAGTTTATAAAAAAAAAAAAAAAAAAAAAAAAAAAAATATGTATATATATATATATATATATAAGCCTGACTAGCAATTGTGAATTTGAGAAAAAAGGTGGAATTAATTACATGCACGTATGAAACAAAAGTTCCCCACTGTGGGATTAATCAAATCTAAATCTAATCTAATCTATCTAATCTAAATACTGAAAGAACAGCCCACATACACTATTCTTTGATCGTGTTGGGCTCTGGCCATTTAGGCTGTGTAAAGGGAATTTCACAAGTACATGAAAATCATTAACAAAACACTCAAGAGATTTGAGGTCACAAAATTATTTTGCTGCAGTGACTGAACCACAGATAAGTTACATCTTTGACCTTGTTAATGATATTATTCCCTAAACTAAAACACTGCTCTTTTGCAAAACAGATTTACATTTAATTGTCACATATGGTGTTTGCTTACAGATCCCATGCAGAGCATGTTTAAGGATATATACAATTGTGCTTTTGTCATTTGTGTTTGATATGTTTTTTTCTCAATTAAATGCAAGTTCAATTACCTGTTTACAATTTTTTTTTAAATGATGTCTATGCCTCTGTCGTTTAAAAACACAGAATATATGAATAAAAAGTTGAACTACTGGACATAAGATGTCTCCCACCTCAAAAAGTATCCTGTGTTTGCACAGTGCAGGCTTCACATATAACAGTGTAAGTTCCCTATTGAGCCAAAGTTCATAAACTGAAAACAGTCTTCTTGTGTCAAACTCTGAACACATGTCACTGCAGAATGAAAGTTGAACATGAAAGAGAGGAAGTAACATATTGTTCAGTAGAGGGAAACTTTAATATTGTCGACAAGTTCACTGTAACATCGTAAACTGGTTCAATTTAGCGGTGCTGCTTTAAAGCTGAGTTGATGGAACTAAACGTGAAAGAATTGTCTAAATCCTTTGCAAGAGTTGTTATAATGTAAATCTAACTGAGCTAATTTCACTGAACTTGAAAAACTAAAAGAGCAGATTTTAAGTTGCAGTTGAAGTCATAGTCGTGAGGAATTTGTTGCTTGGGCCACTTTTTCTCCAGAGCTGGTTCACACTCAAGCATTATGCATGGCTGTATCAGTAGAAGTGGATATTGCATTTTAAGATGGCTCCCCTGTCATTCAAATACACACTTAACAATGGTATGAGATGATTCTACTGGTATAGTGCAGCACGCCAAGAAACACAGCAATGTGCCAGCAAAGGCAGAGAAGCTAGAAAACATAGATGTAAACAATGTAGGTTTGAAAATCTCCTTTGCAAATGATTTCTGAAGATGGAAATGTTGTGATGAGCATTTTGTTGAGTGAAACTGAATATAATCATCACTTTTATGTTAACAACAAAACTCCACAGTGGACCATGAATCCTGTGGCAGCAGCTGAGGTCACTGCACACAATTTTCAAAATAAGTCAGTTCTACTTTTAGGACTTCATCTACTTCCATATTATTTTTGGTAAACAAGGAATAAAGTGCATATAACCTTTCATCTGCAAGCTTCTTCTTTTTTTTTGTCAAATCAAACAGAAAAGTCTGATTTAATTTAATGTAAGAGACACATAAGTTTGGATCAGGTATGTTTTCAACAAACTACAAGAAGAAAAGGTATAAAAAAAATTGTACACCAGAAATATTTTTCTATTTGAGGAAATATTCTTTTCTTGTAGTTTGCCGAATGAACTTTGGACCTATTTTTTGTTTCTATATCTGAAGTGGTACATACTCTCTGTCTCTAGCTTCTTTCTGCATGAATGAAAACCATAATGCTCCTTTCTTTAATAAACCTATTCATATGTAACAGATTGCAGATTTATGTTTTTCGCAGGAACAAAAAGCTTTGGGTTGAGTGTGTTGAGTGAGTTGGAAAGTGTTTTTGGTTCACAATAAAATATATTCAGAATTTATTATTATACAGCGGCCTGAATTGTGCCATCCTTACTCATAATCAACATTTCTGAATGATGTGGGCACCGAAGCTTTATTTATGTAACTACTTCCGGATTTAAAGCATCCTCTGTAAAACAGGTTAGACTGCTGTGCTACCATCAACACTGACACAACAAGGAAGTTGTGAGCAGCCTGGTACTTCTGATAAATCACAATTACAGAACTTTGCATTGACCAATGCGAAGCTTTTCTTCCCTTCTATCAGGAAGAAAAACCTCCAAAGGACGTTTTTGATCGAGTGTGAGATCACCATTTGCTTTGTCTACACTTTGTAGTGCAAGTCTCCCAACATGGCGATCCACAGCTCACACACAAAGTGCTCTGCTGTCATAATCCTGATGGTCAACAGCTTCTGTGCTTTCTCACAAAGTAAGTTTTAAATTTACTCCTTTGTTCAGATCAAAACTTAACCTTCCACAGGAGACGTTTTAAAGTTTCTGGAACTTATATAAATGCATGATAATTAAAAATCCAATCGTTTAGTAGACAGTATGAAGAGCAGAGCTTTTTATTGTAACAGAGCCACATCAATTCATTTATAAATATTCATATTCGTATTTTATTGTTCTTTTCAGTTGCCCATGAAGTCACCTATTATATAGGCTGCTTTGAAAACAGCACAGCTCAGGTACTGTATGAATTTGATGGTAACGAGATTTTGTACATAGATTTCGAAAGACATTCAATCGAATACACTCTTCCCGTGTTTCTCGTGTTTGACCCAAGTAAAGTATTTCAAAATTTGAAAGTGTATAGCAATGGTTTAAAAGCCAAAAGAGCATGTCCACCCGCTCTGCAATACTGCAAATTGGAGGCAAGTAATCCACCAGAAGAGAAAGGTAAAAGATATTTATTTAATGTTGTGCTAACATCAACATTGATCTTTATTGTGACGGGATCGATACAATAAATTCCTGACCGTTTGTAATTGTGTTTTAACCCACCAAAGACCCTCCTGACAGCGTGATGTACCCAGCAGAAGAAGTTGAGCTGGGAGTTGAAAACAGCCTCATCTGCTTGGTGAATCATTTCTACCCACCTTCCATCAAAGTCAGCTGGACCAAAAATAACCATCCTGTGTCGGAGGGGGTATCCCTCAGCCGATATTATCCCAACAATGATCAAACCTTCCACCAGTTCTCAACCCTGACGTTCACCCCGAGCGAGGGGGACATTTACAGCTGCACTGTGGAGCACTCAGCACTGGAGAGCCCTCAAACAAGAATATGGGGTGACTTGAGTTTATCTTTAAATATAAAAACTATTTTATGACGTGTTGTAAAAATACACATTTGTTACTAATTCTTGTTTTTTTTCTTCTGTTCTTCCACAGAACCTGAGTTCAGTCATCAAAGTCTTGGACTCGATGTTTTCTGTGGAGTGGGCCTGAGTCTGGGCTTATTGGGAGTCGCAACTGGAACATTTTTATTTGTCAAAGGACTCCAGAGAGAGTAAAATTTTTGCCGTAGATCACACACAATAAATTGTTAATGATTATATACATTAATCTTAAACAAACACAATTATTATAGAGTGCATTTTGGTTTTGAAAGAGGTATAAATATGAGGAATGCAGTGGTTATTTCTGTTCAAGACAGAATGACCCTATAGGTCTTTTGTGCAAGCATCTTATTGCAACCCAAAGCTATGTTTTGAAATGAAGCAACCTGTTGTGGTTGTATAAACAATCTGGTACTGCAGAAGAGTGATTTACTTCAGATTATGCTTGTGGTTTTCACACCTCATTTCCAACCATGAGTCAGAACAGTTGCCATGAAGACACAGGTTGCAACTTCAAGGAAATAGCAATTTTAAAGAACAACACGGGACAAATCCAAATTTGAACTCAACCCATTATCTTAAACCTAACCAGGGGCACTAATTTAGGTAACTACTCATGGGTTGTATTTAAAAGCAGGAAAAAAATATTTCCTCATCACAGAAAAGAAAGCAAAACATCAGTAGTGTTTTATAATGAAAATTACAGGAGGACATGTGTTGATAAGGCATTGCATATGCCAGACTATATTTACCTTCAAAGATATAAAGAGCCGTCTGCATCACATACATATACAGAGTGGTAGCAGATTTACATGTGTTATAGAAAAGTGGATGATAGGTCTTGGCAGCTCTCCATTCTAGTTAGTTTAGAAGTGTTTTAATTTTACACGGTGAAAACTACTGCGTCTTTTATTTTGCATTTAATTTTTCATTCATTTCCTTTATACTTCATGTACTGGTGTTTCTGTTTATCCTGTAGGCTGTTGCAGAGTTGTTTATTCAAACATTATCATGTAACATGCCTTCTGTTGTTAGTACTGTGCTGTTTCTACTTTTATAAATTATCTTCTCACATGTGAAATTAAATAAAAATATGTATTCTATAGATCTCAATAAGTAAAATGTAAATGCATGATATATTATGCTTATTGGTGTCTTGTTAGTTAGCATACTGCTGACCAGTGTGGTGAACTTTTTAGCTGGCTCAGGATACTTAACCAATATGGAGTGTTGGGTCAGGACACGGAGACTTGGAATTTCTTTAACAGAACTTTATGGAAGTGGGAGGCATCAGGTAAACAGGCACGATTGCTTACAGTCCATAAATCCAACACATCAGGCATATGTGTGGACGTGTGTGTGTGGTCTGTACAAAAAGAGCAATTAACATTACTAGATAATGTTGCTTTTTAATAAATTAGCATGATTATAGCACCATTGCTTGGAAATTAAATCTGTAAAAACGTTTGTTGTGATGTGTGATTCATTCTACATGATATTCAAAGTGATTTTAACTTTCCTTCAAGTTTACTTAAAATACTTTACATGTCAGTAATAAATGATTTAAATCATGACTTAGATAGATAGTTACTTTATTAATCCCACAAGGGGAAATTTTTGCACTACAGCAGCATTATAAGTACAGGAAAGCAATAAAACAGAGTAAAAAATATTAAATATAAAAATGCACAGTATATACAATAAAATAGAATAATTAAATTAATCATCATTGACTTGATATGAAATTGGAAAAATTATTAGTAGCCTAATGAACGATGACACAGGGAAAATTCTCAGCATAGCATTGAAAATTGAAACTTGTAACAACTTTGTCTATGTTTGAAAAAGGTTTTCCTCACTGTCTGCCATTATCCACCTTAAAATGTGAAAACAAATACTCCACACAGGGAACCACACCAACATGACATACCTGTTCATAAAACTGTTGAGCAGTCTTCTTCGTGTTTCCAGTGCAACATTGTTTTGGTTCCCATTTCAGTTTGTCCTTTCTAGTTTGTCAACCATGCATATTTACAAGTTCCTGTCTCTGTCGTGTCTGTCCCTGCTTTTTTCAAGAGCAAGTAAGTACCATTAAAACAAAAAGCTGTTGTTGTTTGTGCTGCAGTCAAAGTAAAACATAGACAGTAGTGATACTGCCTATCCTTACAGTTTGAAGACAAAAAGTATTGACTTTTTAAAATTCTAACATCTGTTGTGTGTGAGTGAATAAGTAATGAACAAGAATATTTTGTATATCACCAAACACTTGTTTGTTTCATGTTACAGGTGCTCTCTATGTTTAAAGTTTGATTTGTTGCCAGTTCACTTCTCCCCATGATTACGTTTATCTGGAGCAAATCTACTTCAACAAGGTGCTTCTAGGCCAATACAACAGCACGTTGGGAAAGTATATCGGCTACACGGATAAAGGAAAGGAAGTTACCGATGAACTCAACAAAAGAAAAGGGTTTTTTTGAACAACAGAAAAAGAATGAAGAGTCGTGCAAATTCCAACTCACACAAATCTTTGATCACCTTCCAAAATCTGGTGATTGTGCTGACACATCTGAAACTCTGATAATGCTTCAAATTGCAAAGCCTGCAAATTACATTTACTATATGTTAGTCTAGTCTATGTCTTGCTTACTGGTTACGAATACAATGAAAGAAGGTAAGAGATGAGAGATTAACTGGGTTACAACTTTGTGTTGAAGAGGGACCTAGAAGTAAATAAAACTGCATATTTTCTAAATTACAGCATAAACAGACATGATCAAAGTTTATGAGGAAATATATTCACACTGTAAATATACTCTTTTACAAATCAAAGATCTGCATTGAAAATGTTACTTAAGTAAACGTTCACAAAGTATTAGAAGTAAAAGTAATCCATGCAGAAAAATGGCCGCTGTGACCATCGAAAAAAATCTGCTGGCTGAGGTAAGTTTTAAGTATTTTGCATAAATAATTATTATTTCCATTATGGATTATTCTACTGTTCCGTTCTGTGGTTAACAGATTTTCTTAGTTTGTAGATATCTGAAAATTGCCATCACAATTACCCAGATCCCAAAGTGAGACCTTACAATACAGCAAAATGTATTTTGTCCAACTGACAGCTCAAATCTCAAAGTTATTAAAAACAAAATTAAAGTTAAGTAAGTTCCATGTTGCACCACTGAGTTTCTCTAGTAATCCAGAGCAGAAAAACCAAACATTGGCTCAAGAGAGGGTCTTTTGTGTTTTCAGTTTCGTGGCCAATGTACATTCTCATAAGCTTTTAAGGGGAGGGTGAGGTGAGGTGAGGTGAGGTGAGGTGAGGTGAGGTGAGGTGAGGTGAGGTGAGGTGTGTTCAGTTGGTTGCAATCTGCAACTGCACAACTAGAAGCCACTGCACACTGGTTCTTTGAAACAACAAGCCTTATAGGTTAGCCTGTTATTCAGGCCTGCTATTTTTATGCAATGGCCAGTTTGATGCAGATAAAAGTTGATTTGATGTTGATATGGTAAACTTGCCAGCAAATAGTTGTCTATTTCCACAACCTCTCAGATACATTATAATTCCTTCTGTGTTTTTGTCCACCTGTTGAACATTGCGTAGTGAACAATGGGTTTTTAGATTTTTCAGTCAAAAACAGATGTTTGCTGCCTGGAAACAACACTAAAAGTCTCCTAACAAAGAATCAAAGCAGTATGGATGCAAGTTAATAGTCACAGTCATGGTTACTATTTTCACAGTATTTGCTATGTTATGATATAATTTTTGCCACTTTAATAGATACCGGGAGGAGGACTGCAGCTGTTTTAATTTTAATTTTAATTTTAATTTTAAAGTCTGATAACGCTCCAGATTACAAAGCCTTCTAATTAAATTTACTATGTCTTAGTCTAGTCTATGTCATACTTACTGGGTACGAGTACAATGAAAGAAGGTGAGAGATGAGAGATTAACTGGGTTACAACTTTGTGTTGAAGAGGGACCTAGAAATAAATAAAACTGCATATTTTCTAAATTACAGCATAAACAGACATGATCAAAGTTTATCAGGAAATATATTTACGCTGTACAAATACTCCTTTACAAATCATTTTGTCAATCAATTTAGATTCTAGTACATGCTTGGAAGGGGAGGGTGAGGCGAGGGGTGTTCAGTTAGTTGCAATATGCAACCACTAGATGCCACTAAACACTGCTCCTTTGAAGCAACAAGCCTCAGCAATTTTTTCTGAGGCATTTTTTTTTTTTTTTTGCTTTTTTACTATTAATAAGATAGTAATTATTTAATTATGTAAGTATGTCATATTAAGTGTACATTATCCTGTATTTATAGGTCCCTCTTATAAGTAAACTTGTCACACTGGAACTGTTCTTCCCCTCATTTTCTTTGGTACATCAGATGTACAAAAATACTTACAACAATAAATTGCAAAGCTGTAATCTAAAGTGTTACAGAAACTTCTCATTATAAGTGTATAATAAGTGGATTAATTAATGACATTTAATAGTTTTGTCTTTGGGTATTCTCCTCTAGCCGAGCCCTATGTCAACCTGAGGTCAGTTAAGGCAGCAAGCAGCAAACATCCAGGCATGCTCGTCTGCAGTGCTTATGGCTTTTATCCCAAAGAAATCAGAGTGACCTGGCTGAGAGATGGAAAGAAAGTAACATCTGACGTGACATCCACTGAGGAGCTTCCCAATGGGAACTGGCTCTACCAGCTCCACTCCCATCTGGAGATTACACCCGAACATGGAGAGAAAATCAGCTGCATGGTGGAGCACGCCAGCCTCATGGAGCCCAAGCTTTATGACTGGGGTAAGAGAGTAAGAGAAGGTGGAGGGGATTGATTTACTGTTTTATTATTCTTTAAATTACAATGTGAAAGTCAACACTACCAGTCATAATTACAGACACAGCTATGTCTGAGTTAATGTAGCACCTGTCGTTTATAAAAGGAGCCTGTGAGGTTATTGTGATTTCTAATCAACAATTTGTGACTCTGTTCTTCTTTCTGTTTTTTTCTAGGCCGGGAGTTGGTGCCTACAAATTAATTTTGCCTGCCCCTTTGCTGAAAAATGTATTATACCAGCAAAAACTTAAAGTTATTGAAAGGTGGAATCCTCTCAGCAAAATGGTACAAAAATAAAGGTTTTTACACGCAGGCTGACATTATGCTATATATGTACAGGGATAATCTGTTTTGTGATGTCATTAAAAGTTAACTTTTACTGAAGTTCGAAGATTTGTTTTTGAAAGTATTAAGGAAATACAGTTTTGTTGGGAATCATGTTTTACATCTATTGTCACTAGAAGCCTGACATCTTGAGTTGCACAGCGGGTAATTTTCCTTGGGCCACTGAGGTTTATCGATTTAAAAATGAGAAAAAGGAAAAGTGAGAACCATTTAATTTAGTATGAAAGAAATTATGCTGATTTAAAAGAGCTATTGTAATTATAAAATCTCTCAACGAAATTAAGGAAAACCAAGCAAGATGGGCTATCTAATTATTACCTACTTTGATTTGTTCACCCTTTAAGCAGAAATTGTTTTGTTAGTGTCAGGAGTTCAGTTTTTGTCCTCCGTTTTGCCCCCGATCAACTCTCCTCCTGTGTCCCCTGTCTTTGTCTGTGGCCACGCCACTCACCTCCCATGGCCACGCCCCTCACCAGTCCCAGCAGATGCAGCCACTCACCCCTGATCACCACCTGCAGGTGTGCTGCATCTCCCTGATCACCTCCCCAGACTATATGTAACCTGCCCCTGCACAACTCTGGTTGTCGGTGCATTTTTGTTAGCCACCCGTCCGTCCTCTGTCTGCTCCCCGTCCGTCTTCCGTCTGCTCCCCGTCAGCTCTCCGTCAGCCCTGTTCCTGTTCCCGTTCCTCCGGCCTCTGTGTCTCCTGCGGATATCCCCCGTCAAAATCACCAGTCGGTGGAGTTGCCCTCCCGGCTTGGAGGATTGTTGACGCCGTCCCTTCCGCTGGTCTGCCGGCTGCCCTGTTACCCGTGTCCCCCTGGAGCTGTCGGTTGAGTTGCCCTCCCGACTGGACGTAAAGTGGACACGCTCAGTGCCACCTTTTTGGTTTGTAGCTTTTTGTTTGTTTTTTTGGACAATAAAGACTGTATTTTTGGAATTTGAAAACCTTGAGTTTGTGAGCTTGCATTTGGGTCCTGGAAAAACACCCCACCACATAACAGTTAGTGATTGTTATGTTGTTGTAGAAAGGTCTGAAGACCTGACTGTGAAAGATATCATTGTTTTATCAGTTGAAAATATATATGCAGCACTTAGCTTCAAATAAAATTATGGTGACCAGTGTGATACAATAGTCAAAGTTTCATTCATTTGTTAATTCCTACAAGTTATAATGATCTCATGATGACAGATGATGTAAGGAGTCATCCTCAGTTGGATGCTGTGGGGAGACTCTACACCATAATGTTTTAGCACATAGGGAGGCAGCACATAAATCAACCTCCACCACCCCACTAATGTGCAGAGTTAGGGCCACAGAATCATACAAAGCCCACTGCAGTACACCAACAAACATATATACAAATCACACACAAATATACACAGGAATACTGTTGGGTAGTGAGATTGAATCAAGCATGATAATAAAATAAAAATTTGAAACGGATAGTGCCTCTTAATAGATGGCATACTGAAAATATTGCAAACAGATGCTTTTCAAGACCTTTTTTTAGAAGCCCTGCAGCTTTCCTAGCCTCAGCCACTGAGCACTCAACCTCCGAGCCCCCCTGAGTGATGATATGTTTTCTGAAATACAAACATAACAATGGAATAGAAATCAAACATACAGACATCATGTAATGTACCATATTAAGTATGCTGTCTATGAACAAGTTAGTGACTACTATTATCACAATGTCTACAGAAGATTCTTGTCAATACAAATAAACTTGCTTTCTAATACCGTGGAATTGTGTAGTTAACATTAGTACATTAGTTTAATGAACTAACAACAAGGTACTAACAGAGAAAATGCCCTTTGACCATATTAAAATGTTACATGAACTAACAGACCAGGTTATCTATCTGGTTTAGCCAGCTTAACCAGTGTAGATAGATGTGTAGATAGATAGATAGATAGATAGATGTGTAGATAGATAGATAGATAGATAGACAGATAGATAGATAGATAGATAGATACTTTATTAATCCCCAAGGGGAAATTCTTTTGCTACAGCAGCATTTATAGATACAGGAAAGAAAGAAAATAACAGTAAAAATATTACATATAAAATGCACAGTAGATACAATAAAATAGAATAAAATAAAATAGAATAATTAAATTAAAACTAACTAAACAATAGTGTGAAGTTTTTTTAGTTTTTTTTTAAAAATATTTAAACAACCAAGAAAAACAGACTTCACTCCAAAATCCATCACAAAACAGTGTTATTGTTGTGTGATGGATTTTGCCATCGGTGAGTTATTGTACAGTCTTATTGCAGTGGGCAGGAATGATCTCCTGTATCTGTCCTTGTGACAGCGGAGCTGGAGGAGTCTTTTGGAGAAAGTGCTCCTCTGTCCCTGCAGCAGGTGGTGGAGAGGGTGGTCAGGATTATCCAATATGGATAATAGTTTCCTCAGCGTCCTCCTCTCAACCACCTTTTCCAGGCTGTCCAGTTTGTAGCCGATAATGGAGCCGGCCTTCTTAACCAGTTTGTTAAGTCTGTTGGTGTCGCTGGCTCCAGTGCTGCTCCCCCGGCAGACCACAGTGAAGTACAATGCACTGGCCACAACAGACTGGTAGAACATCTCCAACATCTTGCTGCACACATTGAAGGATCGGAGTTTCCTCAAGAAAAAGAGTCGACTCATCCCCTTCTTGTAGACAGCGTTGATGTTGGTCTTCCAGTTCAATCTGTTGTCAATGGAGACACCCAGGTACTTGTACTCCTCAACCATGTCCACCTCCTCTCCCAGAACTCTCAGCGGTTGTGGAACCGTCATCTTCCTCCTGAAGTCGACCACCATCTCTCTGGTCTTGGCCACGTTCAGGAGCAGGTGATTTCTTCCCGCCCACTCCACAAAGTCCTCCACTACTGCCCTGTACTCATCCTCCCGTCCATCCCTTATACACCTGACCACAGCAGAGTCATCAGAGAACTTCTGCAGATGGCAGGACTCTGAGTTGTACTGGAAGTCAGTGGTGTATAAGGTGAACAGGAAGAGAGACAGAACAGTTCCCTGAGGAGCTCCAGTACCACTGACCACCGTATCAGACAGCACACTGCCCAGACGGACAAACTGTGGTCTGCCTGTCAGGTAGTCAGCGATCCAGGAGACGGTGGACGTGTCCACCCCCACCACCTGCAGCTTCTCACTCAGCAGCAGTGGTTGGATGGTGTCAAATGCACTGGAGAAATCAAAGAAAGTGATTCTCACAAAGTCACCAGTTCCATCCAGGTGCGACTGAGCTCGTTGCAGCGGGTACAGTAGATGATGGCATCGTCCACTCCCACATGATGCTGGTACGCAAATTGCAGCGGGTCCAGTGAAGATTTCACCAGCGGCCTGAGGTGAGCCAAGACCAGCCTCTCCAGCACCTTCATCACGCGATGTGAGGGCAACCGGTCAGTAGTTGTTGAGGCCGGATGGAGTCGTCTTCTTGGGGACTGGAACCAGGCATGACGTCTTCCACAGCACCGGGACTTCCTCCTGCTTCAGGCTCAGGTTGAAGAGGTGTTGTAGGACCTCAGCAAGCTGGACGGCGCAGGTCTTCAGGACCCCGGGGCTGATGCCGTCAGGTCCTGCAGCCTTGCGCTGGTGGAGTCTCTCCAGCTGTCTCCTAACCTGGCCAGTCGTCACAGAGAGGGGGGGAGGGGGGTCTTGGCGTCGATGGTGGAAGAGCCCTTTAAAGTTGAGGGCTCTGTGTCCATGCAGCTCACCAGGTGGGACAGAGGGGGGAGGGGAGAAGGCAGCAGAGGTGTTTGGGAGGTGTAAGGTGTGGAGGAGACAGATGAGGGCGGTGAACTAAACCTGTTGAAGAAACAGTTTAGCTCATTGGCCCTCTCCAGGGAGCCCCCTGGTTGTCTCTCTATCCCCTTGAACCCAGTAATCTCCTTCATACCTCTGCACCAGAGGAACATACACCTCCCTTACGTTGTTCTGCTGGAGTTTGGCCTCCAGCTTCATCCTGTAGGAGTCCTTGCACTCTCTCAGCTTCTCCTTCAGTTCGTGCTGCACTCTCCTGAGCTCCTCCCTGTCCCCAGACCTGAAGGCTGCTTTCTTCTGATTAAGAAGCACCTTCAGGTCACTGGTGATCCACAGCTTGTTGTTGGGGAAGCAGTGTACAGTCCGGGATGGTACGGTGGTGTGTTCACAGAATTTGATGTAGTCCGTCATGCTGTTGATGTCCTCCCCATGTGGTCCACACAGCACATCCCAGTCCGTGGACTCAAAGCAGTCCTGCAGGGTGTCTTTAGCCTCCTGTGTCCACCTCCTCACAGTCCTGGTGGTTACAGGCTGCCTCTGCACCAGAGGAACATACTTTGGTGTCAGCAGGACCAGGTTGTGATCCGACCTACCAAGGGGGGGAAGGGAAGTAGCACTGTATGCATCCATGGCATTAACATACAATAGGTCCATGGTTTTATTGTTCCGGGTGGGGCAGTTAACATACTGGTGCAAAGTTGGCAGTACTTTATCCAGACTGGTTAAAGTCTCCAGTAACTGCCAAAAATGCACCGGGATGCTTAGTCTGAAGTTTGGACACAGTGGAGTGGATGGTGTCCACTGCTGCCACTGCGTCAGCTGATGGAGGAACGTACACAGCGATAAAAATGGCGGACGAGAACTCCCTCGGCAAATAATACGGGCGCATCCCCACGGCTAGAAGTTCAATGTCCGGGCTACAGAAACGTTCCTTCACACACACGTGGTCGGGATTGCACCACCTCTCGTTCACATAGACTGCAATCCCTCCACCTTTCTTCTTGCCGCTCCGAACAACGACTCTGTCCGCCTGAACAGTCCTGAAGCCGGGTACGGCCGCACTGTGGTCCGGGAAATGTGAGTGCAGCCATGTCTCAGTGAAACACATGATGCTGCACTCCCGGTATTCCCGCTGGGTCTTTACCAGCGCGCCGAGCTCGTCCGTCTTATTGGCCAACGACCTCACGTTCCCCATTAAAATCGTCGGTACTGATGGTTTATATCTCCTCCTCTTCACCTTCAGCTTAGCTCCAACTCTGCAACCCCGACGTCTTCTTCGAAGTTCGTCCGGGATTTCAGGCCTTGCTCTGGGCAGCAGCAGTAGAGGCTTACTCAACGCGATCAGCTGATCACGAGAGTAAACAATGGCCCCAGTCCACTGTGCGTAGCTCAGAATAAAAAAAATTCCTGTCACTTCAAATAAAAATGATCTGTAAACATATCAAAATCCTTGAACATGAAATAGTACAAATATGTGTAAATTGAACACTTTCTGTGAAGTGACTCAACAAGTAATAATAAAAACAACACTCACTTCGCTCATGCATACATACCATGACTCAACTCCGAGTAAAGCTGGCACCATGTGCTGACAGCACAGCTAAGGACCCTTCCAGGACCCAGCAGCACTCTAGGTTGTCCTAACTATGCTTGACGAGGTCATTTGGTACACTGAGAGCTTTGCACGCTCCAGTTTTTGTGAAATGACCTCAAATGACCCTGTCAAAATTTACCAACCAAAACAAACTTACAGAAAGATGTATCAAGGGAAAAGGATACTGCATTACAAGATGGCGCTCATCACTCACATACACACTCCTGTCAGTAGTACAACATTATTCCACTGATCTATCGTGTAACATGCCAAGAAATACAGCAAGCAGAGAAGAAGCTAGAAAACATGGACGTAAAATACGTAGGTTTTTAAAATTTCCATTGCAAATATTTCTGAGGATGGAAATACCGTCATGCAATTTGTCAAGTAACACTGAAAATAATCACAACTATTTTTGTGAACAAGGAAACTCCACAGGAAACCATGAACCCTGTTGCAGCAGCACAGGTCACTGCACACAAGTTATGAAACAAATCAGTTCTGCTTTTGGGACTTAAGCTACTTCCACTTTTAAAACAACGGTAGTGCGTGGAATAAAGTGGACAGAAACCGTCATTATGAGCTATATTTTCATTACACCAAATAGAAACAACTGTGATTTAATTTAATGTAAGAGAGTTTGTATCAGGTATGTTTTCCACAAACTACAAGAAGGAAAGGTGTAAAATTGCTAAACCAAAACAGTTTTTATTGGAGGAAACAAAAGGTTTGTAGGATTTTTTTTTCTTGTCAGGAAAGTTTGCAAGAAGAAATTTTGACTTACTTTTCATTTCTAGATGTTAGTCTTTAGCATTTTGAGCTGCATTTCTTGTATAAAAGGTTTTATACAAATAAAGTTTATTGTTGTTATTATTATTATTATTATTATTATTAAGCTTCTTTGTGATGCTTTTTTGTGGACTGAAAATCCCTTTCTTTAATAAAACTATATATGTGAAACAGATTTATATTTTCAGTAAGAACAAATAGCTTTGGGATGAGTGCCAATAACAGGATAAGGAAGTTGGAAAGTGTCGAGACATGAACTTGTTTTGTGTTCAGAATAAAGGATATGCCATGTTGATTGTCATGAAACAACCTCATATGTGCCATCCTTACTCATAATCAATATTTCTGAATGATGTGGGCTCAAAAGCTTTATTTTTGTAACTACGTCCAGATTTAAAGCACCCTCTGCAAAATAGGTTAGACTGCTGTGTTACCATCAACGCTCACACAACAAGGAAGTTGTGGTTCTACAGCAGCCCAGTACTTCTGATAAGTCACGATTACAGAGCTTTGCAATGATTCACCAAAGGACCAAAGGACGTTTTTGATCGAGTGTGAGATCACCATTTGCTTTGTCTACACTTTGTAGTGCAGGTCTCCCAACATGGCGATCCACAGCTCACACACGAAGTGCTCTGCTGTCATAATCCTGATGGTCAACAGCTTCTGTGCTTTCTCACAAAGTAAGTTTTAAATTTACTCCTTTGTTCAGATCAAAACTTAACCTTCCACTGGAGACTTTTTAAAGTTTCTGGAACTTATATAAATGCATGATAATTAAAAATCCAATCGTTTAGTAGACAGTATGAAGAGCAGAGCTTTTTATTGTAACAGAGCCACATCAATTCATTTATAGATATTCGTATTTGTATTTTATTGTTTTTTTCAGTTACCCATGAAGTCACCTATTATATAGGCTGCTTTGAAAACAGCACAGCTCAGGTACTGTATGAATTTGATGGTAACGAGATGTTGTACATAGATTTTGAAAGACATTCAATCGAATACACTCTTCCCGTGTTTCTCGTGTTTGACCCAAGTAAAGTATTTCAAAATTTGAAAGTGTATAGCAATGGTTTAAAAGCCAAAAGAGCATGTCCACCCGCTCTGCAATACTGCAAATTGGAGGCAAGTAATCCACCAGAAGAGAAAGGTAAAAGATATTTATTTAATGTTGTGCTAACATCAACATTGATCTTTATTGTGACGGGATCGATACAATAAATTCCTGATCGTTTGTAATTGTGTTTTAACCCACCAAAGACCCTCCTGACAGCGTGATGTACCCAGCAGAAGAAGTTGAGCTGGGAGTTGAAAACAGCCTCATCTGCTTGGTGAATCATTTCTACCCACCTTCCATCAAAGTCAGCTGGACCAAAAATAACCATCCTGTGTCGGAGGGGGTATCCCTCAGCCGATATTATCCCAACAATGATCAAACCTTCCACCAGTTCTCAACCCTGACGTTCACCCCGAGCGAGGGGGACATTTACAGCTGCACTGTGGAGCACTCAGCACTGGAGAGGCCTCAAACAAAAATATGGGGTGACTTGAGTTTATCTTTAAATATAAAAACTATTTTATGACGTGTTGTAAAAATACATATTTGTTACTATTTCTTGTTTTTTTTCTTCTGTTCTTCCACAGAACCTGAGTTCAGTCATCAAAGTCTTGGACTCGATGTTTTCTGTGGAGTGGGCCTGAGTCTGGGCTTATTGGGAGTCGCAACTGGAACATTTTTATTTGTCAAAGGACTCCAGAGAGAGTAAAATTTTTGCCTTAGATCACACACAATAAATTGTTAATGATTATATACATTAATCTTAAACAAACACAATTATTATAGAGTGCATTTTGGTTTTGAAAGAGGTATAAATATGAGGAATGCAGTGGTTATTTCTGTTCAAGACAGAATGACCCTATAGGTCTTTTGTGCAAGCATCTTATTGCAACCCAAAGCTATGTTTTGAAATGAAGCAACCTGTTGCGGTTGTATAAACAATCTGGTACCGCAGACGAGTGATTTGATTCAGATTATGCTTGTGGTTTCTGTGCAGTGGCCCTGAGTCTGGCCTTATTGGGAGTAGCAACTGGAACATTTTTATGTTGTCAAGGGACTCCAATGAAAGCAGATTTTTGTTCCCGGATTACACACAAGAAAATGATTATAGACATTAATCTTAAACAGCAGTTTTTACATCTGTGATGCAGTGGTTATTTCTGTTCAAGACAAGTCCTCCTCCAAATGACCCCAAAGGCCTTTTGTGCAAGCATTTTATTAATCTGGTACTGTAAGAGACTCAATTCGGATTATGCCTATAGTGGGTTGGATGGATGGTTTGATAACGCAGCAATCTAGTGTACATTTGCATCCCATTTCCAATCACAAGGGAGGACAGTTTTTTAAAACTGTGTTTACTTTTGCCATGACAACAGATGTTGCATAACCTCAAGGAAATAGTAACTCTGAAACGCAATGCGGGTCACGTCAAAATTTTAACCAAACCTATTATCTTAAACCTAACCAGGGGCTCTAATTTAGGTAAATATGGGTTGGATTTGAAAGCAGGAAAAAAAAAAAAATTTCCTCACCACACAGAAAAGAAAACAAAATATCGGTCGTGTTTTATCATGACAATTACAGCGCTTGGCCTACTAAATCCCAAATATTTTGCAATCCAGTAGATAGTAAAGTTTAATAGCAGCAAAAAATGGGCGGTTCTAGGAATACGGTGAATCCATATTTCAATCCACAGTCACAGGTATCAGTAATCTTCTGGGATACACATGCATTTTTTTCAAACTTAATATAACAAGCAGTTGCTATGGAGCACCAGAAGAGTCCTGGGAAAGAAAAACAGTGAATTTTTTGATAACCCACTGAGATATATCCGATGGCCAGTGCACCACTATGGAGTACTCAGGGACATTGATTCCATAGGGTGGAACCGGTACCGGAACAATTATAACATTGCCACAATTGTAAATACATGGGCATTGAGTCATACATATACATAGTGGTTGCAGATTTTCATATCTTAGAAAAGTGGACGATTGGTCTCGGCAACTCTTCTAGTTAGTTTAGAAGTGTTTTAGATTTTCAGTGAAAGCTACAGGGTCTTTTATTTTGCATTTAATACTTCATTAAATTCCTTTATACTTCATGTACTGGTGTTTCTGTTCATCCTCTAGGTTGCTGCAGAGTTATCCATTTAAACATGATCATTTAATATGCATTCTGTTATTAGTACTGTGCTGTTTCTGCTTGTAAAAATGATCTTCTTTCTTCACTGGCAAAGAGTGAAAATGTGAATTGTATAGATCTCACTGTATGAAATGTAAATGCATGATTTTTTTTTATGCTTACTGGTGTCTTATTAGTTAGCACACTGTTAACCGGAAAAACAGATCAGTGTTAAATGTTTTCTTTTCATAAATGGGTGATTATGGCACCATTGCTTGGAAATTAAATCTGTAAAGGCTTTTTGTTGTGCTGTGTGATCCATTCTTCATAAGGTTCAAAGTTTCAAGGTGACTTTAACTATAAATTATTTCAATAATTCATTGATATGAAATTGGACAAACTATAACTACTGAACAATGACAGGGGAAATTCCCAGAATAGCATTGAAAACTTGAAACATGTGACTGCGTTGTCTATGTTTCAAAAAAATTAAATGTGAAAACAAATAACTCCACCCAGGGAACCACGCCTACGTAATATGACATACCGTACCTGCTTATCAGAACGTTGAGCAATCCCATTCTTCACTTCCTTGTGTTTCCAGTGCGACATTGTTTTGGTTCCCATTTCAGTTTGTCCTTTCTAGTTTGTCAACCATGCATATTTACAAGTTCCTGTCTCTGTCGTGTCTGTCCCTGCTTTTTTCAAGAGCAAGTAAGTACCATTCAAACAAAAAGCTGTTGTTGTTGTTTGTGCTGCAGTCAAAGTAAAACATAGACAGGAATGCTACTGCCTATCCTTACAGTTTGAAGACAAAAAGTATTGACTTTTTAAAATTCTAACATCTGTTGTGTGTGAATAAGTAATGAACAAGAATATTTTGTACATCACCGAACACTTGTTTGTTTCATGTTACAGGTGCTCTCTATGGTTATGCTTTGATTCGTTGCCAGTTCACTTCTCCCCATGATTACGTTTATCTGGAGCAAATCTACTTCAACAAGGTGCTTCTAGGCCAATACAACAGCACGTTGGGAAAGTATATCGGCTACACGGATAAAGGAAAGGAAGTTGCCGACGAACTCAACAAAAGTAAAGGTTTTTTGGAACAAGAGAAAAAGAATGCAGAGAAGTGCAAATCCAACCTCCCACAAATCTTTGATTTGTTATCAAAAACAGGTGATTTTCTGATCAAAGCTGAAAGTCTGATAACGCTCCAGATTACAAAGCCTTCTAATTAAATTTACTATGTCTTAGTCTAGTCTATGTCATACTTACTGGGTACGAGTACAATGAAAGAAGGTGAGAGATGAGAGATTAACTGGGTTACAACTTTGTGTTGAAGAGGGACCTAGAAATAAATAAAACTGCATATTTTCTAAATTACAGCATAAACAGATATGATCAAAGTTTATCAGGAAATATATTTACACTGTACAAATACTCCTTTACAAACCATTTTGTCAATCAATTTAGATTCTAGTACATGCTTGGAAGGGGAGGGTGAGGCGAGGGGTGTTCAGTTAGTTGCAATCTGCAACCACTAGATGCCACTAAACACTGCTCCTTTGAAGCAACAAGCCTCAGCAATTTTTTCTGAGGCATTTTTTTTGTTGTTGCTTTTTTACTATTAATAAGATAGTAATTATTTAATTATGTAAGTATGTCATATTAAGTGTACATTACCCTGTATTTATAGGTCCCTCTTATAAGTAAACTTGTTACACTGGAACTGTTCTTCCCCTCATTTTCTTTGGTACATCAGATGTACAAAAATATTTACACAATAAATTGCAAGGCTGTAATCTAAAGTCTTACAGAAACTTCTCATTATAAGTGCATAATAAGTGGATTAATTAATGACATTTAACAGTTTTGTCTTTGGGTATTCTCCTCTAGCCGAGCCCTCCGTCAAGCTGAGGTCAGTTAAGGCAGCGAGCAGCAAACATTCAGGCATGCTCGTCTGCAGTGCTTATGGCTTTTATCCCAAAGAAATCAGAGTGACCTGGCTGAGAGATGGAAAGAAAGTAACATCTGACGTGACATCCACTGAGGAGCTTCCCAATGGGAACTGGCTCTACCAGCTCCACTCCCATCTGGAGATTACACCCGAACCTGGAGAGAAAATCAGCTGCATGGTGGAGCATGCCAGCCTCATGGAGCCCAAGCTTTATGACTGGGGTAAGAGAGTGAAAGAAGGTGGAGGGGATTGATTGAATTAACTTTGATTTATTTTACTGAGGCAACAATCATCTTGTTGTTATGACAGAGTTATGGAAGGATACATTAATAAACATGAATATACAGTAAGTAAATGTGTTTGGGATAAATATGTTTTCAGACCCGATGCCTGAGTCAGGGGTGAATAAGATTGCGGTTGGGACAGCAGGGCTGCTGCTGGGTCTGGTCCTTGTACTTGCTGGGCTGATTTTCTACAAAAAGAACAAACGTGGTGAGAAAAGGGCAAAATTAATCCCCAATAATATCAACAAAATCAGATTCTTTAGGGCCTCTAGTGTTAGCAGCTGTAGGCGAAAAATGTGCAGCGATGAACAGGCTCTTTTCAAAACTATCATTGGTCTGTAACTTTTACAATCCTACTAGTTAATTAATGGACCAAAATCACACAAACAGAAAGTTATGTTTATGATACCTGTACGTTAAATAGCATTTTAAAATTTCACCATTCTGCATAAATGGCAGCACTGTTGGAAGTCCTGGAGTAATCAAGGTATTTCTGTCAGAAAATATTTACTGTTTTATTATTCTTTAAATTACAATGTGAAAGTCAACACTACCAGTCATAATTACAGACACAGCTATGTCTGAGTTAATGTAGCACCTGTCGTTTATAAAAGGAGCCTGTGAGGTTATTGTGATTTCTAATCAACAATTTGTGACTCTGTTCTTCTTTCTGTTTTTTTCTAGGCCGGGAGTTGGTGCCTACAAATTAATTTTGCCTGCCCCTTTGCTGAAAAATGTATTATACCAGCAAAAACTTAAAGTTATTGAAAGGTGGAATCCTCTCAGCAAAATGGTACAAAAATAAAGGTTTTTACACGCAGGCTGACATTATGCTATATATGTACAGGGATAATCTGTTTTGTGATGTCATTAAAAGTTAACTTTTACTGAAGTTCGAAGATTTGTTTTTGAAAGTATTAAGGAAATACAGTTTTGTTGGGAATCATGTTTTACATCTATTGTCACTAGAAGCCTGACATCTTGAGTTGCACAGCGGGTAATTTTCCTTGGGCCACTGAGGTTTATCGATTTAAAAATGAGAAAAAGGAAAAGTGAGAACCATTTAATTTAGTATGAAAGAAATTATGCTGATTTAAAAGAGCTATTGTAATTATAAAATCTCTCAACGAAATTAAGGAAAACCAAGCAAGATGGGCTATCTAATTATTACCTACTTTGATTTGTTCACCCTTTAAGCAGAAATTGTTTTGTTAGTGTCAGGAGTTCAGTTTTTGTCCTCCGTTTTGCCCCCGATCACCTCTCCTCCTGTGTCCCCTGTCTTTGTCTGTGGCCACGCCACTCACCTCCCATGGCCACGCCCCTCACCAGTCCCAGCAGATGCAGCCACTCACCCCTGATCACCACCTGCAGGTGTGCTGCATCTCCCTGATCACCTCCCCAGACTATATGTAACCTGCCCCTGCACAACTCTGGTTGTCGGTGCATTTTTGTTAGCCACCCGTCCGTCCTCTGTCTGCTCCCCGTCCGTCTTCCGTCTGCTCCCCGTCAGCTCTCCGTCAGCCCTGTTCCTGTTCCCGTTCCCGTTCCTCCGGCCTCTGTGTCTCCTGCGGATATCCCCCGTCAAAATCACCAGTCGGTGGAGTTGCCCTCCCGGCTTGGAGGATTGTTGACGCCGTCCCTTCCGCTGGTCTGCCGGCTGCCCTGTTACCCGTGTCCCCCTGGAGCTGTCGGTTGAGTTGCCCTCCCGACTGGACGTAAAGTGGACACGCTCAGTGCCACCTTTTTGGTTTGTAGCTTTTTGTTTGTTTTTTTGGACAATAAAGACTGTATTTTTGGAATTTGAAAACCTTGAGTCTGTGAGCTTGCATTTGGGTCCTGGAAAAACACCCCACCACATAACAGTTAGTGATTGTTATGTTGTTGTAGAAAGGTCTGAAGACCTGACTGTGAAAGATATCATTGTTTTATCAGTTGAAAATATATATGCAGCACTTAGCTTCAAATAAAATTATGGTGACCAGTGTGATACAATAGTCAAAGTTTCATTCATTTGTTAATTCCTACAAGTTATAATGATCTCATGATGACAGATGATGTAAGGAGTCATCCTCAGTTGGATGCTGTGGGGAGACTCTACACCATAATGTTTTAGCACATAGGGAGGCAGCACATAAATCAACCTCCACCACCCCACTAATGTGCAGAGTTAGGGCCACAGAATCATACAAAGCCCACTGCAGTACACCAACAAACATATATACAAATCACACACAAATATACACAGGAATACTGTTGGGTAGTGAGATTGAATCAAGCATGATAATAAAATAAAAATTTGAAACGGATAGTGCCTCTTAATAGATGGCATACTGAAAATATTGCAAACAGATGCTTTTCAAGACCTTTTTTAGAAGCCCTGCAGCTTTCCTAGCCTCAGCCACTGAGCACTCAACCTCCGAGCCCCCGAGTGATGATATGTTTTCTGAAATACAAACATAACAATGGAATAGAAATCAAACATACAGACATCATGTAATGTACCATATTAAGTATGCTGTCTATGAACAAGTTAGTGACTACTATTATCACAATGTCTACAGAAGATTCTTGTCAATACAAATAAACTTGCTTTCTAATACCGTGGAATTGTGTAGTTAACATTAGTACATTAGTTTAATGAACTAACAACAAGGTACTAACAGAGAAAATGCCCTTTGACCATATTAAAATGTTACATGAACTAACAGACCAGGTTATCTATCTGGTTTAGCCAGCTTAACTAGTGTAGATAGATGTGTAGATAGATAGATAGATAGATAGATGTGTAGATAGATAGATAGATAGATAGACAGATAGACAGATAGATAGATAGATAGATACTTTATTAATCCCCAAGGGGAAATTCTTTCGCTACAGCAGCATTTATAGATACAGGAAAGAAAGAAAATAACAGTAAAAATATTACATATAAAATGCACAGTAGATACAATAAAATAGAATAAAATAAAATAGAATAATTAAATTAAAACTAACTAAACAATAGTGCGAAGTTTTTTTAGTTTTTTTTTTTAAATATTTAAACAACCAAGAAAAACAGACTTCACTCCAAAATCCATCACAAAACAGTGTTATTGTTGTGTGATGGATTTTGCCATCGGTGAGTTATTGTACAGTCTTATTGCAGTGGGCAGGAATGATCTCCTGTATCTGTCCTTGTGACAGCGGAGCTGGAGGAGTCTTTTGGAGAAAGTGCTCCTCTGTCCCTGCAGCAGGTGGTGGAGAGGGTGGTCAGGATTATCCAATATGGATAATAGTTTCCTCAGCGTCCTCCTCTCAACCACCTTTTCCAGGCTGTCCAGTTTGTAGCCGATGATGGAGCCGGCCTTCTTAACCAGTTTGTTAAGTCTGTTGGTGTCGCTGGCTCCAGTGCTGCTCCCCCGGCAGACCACAGTGAAGTACAATGCACTGGCCACAACAGAGTGGTAGAACATCTCCAACATCTTGCTGCACACATTGAAGGATCGGAGTTTCCTCAAGAAAAAGAGTCGACTCATCCCCTTCTTGTAGACAGCGTTGATGTTGGTCTTCCAGTTCAATCTGTTGTCAATGGAGACACCCAGGTACTTGTACTCCTCAACCATGTCCACCTCCTCTCCCAGAACTCTCAGCGGTTGTGGAACCGTCATCTTCCTCCTGAAGTCGACCACCATCTCTCTGGTCTTGGCCACGTTCAGGAGCAGGTGATTTCTTCCCGCCCACTCCACAAAGTCCTCCACTACTGCCCTGTACTCATCCTCCCGTCCATCCCTTATACACCTGACCACAGCAGAGTCATCAGAGAACTTCTGCAGATGGCAGGACTCTGAGTTGTACTGGAAGTCAGTGGTGTATAAGGTGAACAGGAAGGGAGACAGAACAGTTCCCTGAGGAGCTCCAGTACCACTGACCACCGTATCAGACAGCACACTGCCCAGACGGACAAACTGTGGTCTGCCTGTCAGGTAGTCAGCGATCCAGGAGACGGTGGACGTGTCCACCCCCACCACCTGCAGCTTCTCACTCAGCAGCAGTGGTTGGATGGTGTCAAATGCACTGGAGAAATCAAAGAAAGTGATTCTCACAAAGTCACCAGTTCCATCCAGGTGCGACTGAGCTCGTTGCAGCGGGTACAGTAGATGATGGCATCGTCCACTCCCACATGATGCTGGTACGCAAATTGCAGCGGGTCCAGTGAAGATTTCACCAGCGGCCTGAGGTGAGCCAAGACCAGCCTCTCCAGCACCTTCATCACGAGATGTGAGGGCAACCGGTCAGTAGTTGTTGAGGCCGGATGGAGTCGTCTTCTTGGGGACTGGAACCAGGCATGACGTCTTCCACAGCACCGGGACTTCCTCCTGCTTCAGGCTCAGGTTGAAGAGGTGTTGCAGGACCTCAGCAAGCTGGACGGCGCAGGTCTTCAGGACCCCGGGGCTGATGCCGTCAGGTCCTGCAGCCTTGCGCTGGTGGAGTCTCTCCAGCTGTCTCCTAACCTGGCCAGTCGTCACAGAGAGGGGGGGAGGGGGGTCTTGGCGTCGATGGTGGAAGAGCCCTTTAAAGTTGAGGGCTCTGTGTCCATGCAGCTCACCAGGTGGGACAGAGGGGGGAGGGGAGAAGGCAGCAGAGGTGTTTGGGAGGTGTAAGGTGTGGAGGAGACAGATGAGGGCGGTGAACTAAACCTGTTGAAGAAACAGTTTAGCTCATTGGCCCTCTCCAGGGAGCCCCCTGGTTGTCTCTCTATCCCCTTCAACCCAGTAATCTCCTTCATACCTCTGCACCAGAGGAACATACACCTCCCTTACGTTGTTCTGCTGGAGTTTGGCCTCCAGCTTTATCCTGTAGGAGTCCTTGCACTCTCTCAGCTTCTCCTTCAGTTCGTGCTGCACTCTCCTGAGCTCCTCCCTGTCCCCAGACCTGAAGGCTGCTTTCTTCTGATTAAGAAGCACCTTCAGGTCACTGGTGATCCACAGCTTGTTGTTGGGGAAGCAGTGTACAGTCCGGGATGGTACGGTGGTGTGTTCACAGAATTTGATGTAGTCCGTCATGCTGTTGATGTCCTCCCCATGTGGTCCACACAGCACATCCCAGTCCGTGGACTCAAAGCAGTCCTGCAGGGCGTCTTTAGCCTCCTGTGTCCACCTCCTCACAGTCCTGGTGGTTACAGGCTGCCTCTGCACCAGAGGAACATACTTTGGTGTCAGCAGGACCAGGTTGTGATCCGACCTACCAAGGGGGGGAAGGGAAGTAGCACTGTATGCATCCATGGCATTAACATACAATAGGTCCATGGTTTTATTGTTCCGGGTGGGGCAGTTAACATGCTGGTGCAAAGTTGGCAGTACTTTATCCAGACTGGTTAAAGTCTCCAGTAACTGCCAAAAATGCACCGGGATGCTTAGTCTGAAGTTTGGACACAGTGGAGTGGATGGTGTCCACTGCTGCCACTGCGTCAGCTGATGGAGGAACGTACACAGCGATAAAAATGGCGGACGAGAACTCCCTCGGCAAATAATACGGGCGCATCCCCACGGCTAGAAGTTCAATGTCCGGGCTACAGAAACGTTCCTTCACACACACGTGGTCGGGATTGCACCACCTCTCGTTCACATAGACTGCAATCCCTCCACCTTTCTTCTTGCCGCTCCGAACAACGACTCTGTCCGCCTGAACAGTCCTGAAGCCGGGTACGGCCGCACTGTGGTCCGGGAAATGTGAGTGCAGCCATGTCTCAGTGAAACACATGATGCTGCACTCCCGGTATTCCCGCTGGGTCTTTACCAGCGCGCCGAGCTCGTCCGTCTTATTGGCCAACGACCTCACGTTCCCCATTAAAATCGCCGGTACCGATGGTTTATATCTCCTCCTCTTCGCCTTCAGCTTAGCTCCAGCTCTGCAACCCCGACGTCTTCTTCAAAGTTTGTCTGGGATTTCAGGCCTTGCTCTGGGCAGCAGCAGTAGAGGCTTACTCAACGCGATCAGCTGATCACGAGAGTAAACAATGGCCCCAGTCCACTGTGCGTAGCTCAGAATAAAAAAAATTCCTGTCACTTCAAATAAAAATTATCTGTAAACATATCAAAATCCTTGAACATGAAATAGTACAAATATGTGTAAATTGAACACTTTCTGTGAAGTGACTCAACAAGTAATAATAAAAACAACACTCACTTCGCTCATGCATACATACCATGACTCAACTCCTAGTAAAGCTGGCACCATGTGCTGACAGCACAGCTAAGGACCCTTCCAGGACCCAGCAGCACTCTAGGTTGTCCTAATTATGCTTGACGAGGTCATTTGGTACACTGAGAGCTTTGCACGCTCCAGTTTTTGTGAAATGACCTCAAATGACCCTGTCAAAATTTACCAACCAAAACAAACTTACAGAAAGATGTATCAAGGGAAAAGGATACTGCATTACAAGATGGCGCTCATCATTCACATACACACTCCTGTCAGTGGTACAACATTATTCCACTGATCTATCGTGTAACATGCCAAGAAATACAGCAAGCAGAGAAGAAGCTAGAAAACATGGACGTAAAATACGTAGGTTTTAAAATTTCCATTGCAAATATTTCTGAGGATGGAAATACCGTCATGCAATTTGTCAAGTAACACTGAAAATAATCACAACTATTTTTGTGAACAAGGAAACTCCACAGGGAACCATGAACTCTGTTGCAGCAGCACAGGTCACTGCACACAAGTTATGAAACAAATCAGTTCTGCTTTTGGGACTTAAGCTACTTCCACTTTTAAAACAATGGTAGTGCGTGGAATAAAGTGGACAGAAACCGTCATTATGAGCTATATTTTCATTACACCAAATAGAAACAACTGTGATTTAATTTAATGTAAGAGAGTTTGTATCAGGTATGTTTTCCACAAACTACAAGAAGGAAAGGTGTAAAATTGCTAAACCAAAACAGTTTTTATTGGAGGAAACAAAAGGTTTGTAGGATTTTTTTTTTCTTGTCAGGAAAGTTTGCAAGAAGAAATTTTGACTCACTTTTCATTTCTAGAGGTTAGTCTTTAGCATTTTGAGCTGCATTTCTTGTATAAAAGGTTTTATACAAATAAAGTTTATTGTTGTTATTATTATTATTATTATTAAGCTTCTTTATGATGCTTTTTTGTGGACTGAAAATCCCTTTCTTTAATAAAACTATACATGTGAAACAGATTTATATTTATATATTGAAAGACATTCAATCGAATACACTCTTCCCATGTTTCTCGTGTTTGACCCAAGTAAAGTATTTCAAAATTTGAAAGTGTATAGCAATGGTTTAAAAGCCAAAAGAGCATGTCCACCCACTCTGCAATACTGCAAATTGGAGGCAAGTAATCCACCAGAAGAGAAAGGTAAAAGATATTTATTTAATGTTGTGCTAACATCAACATTGATCTTTATTGTGACGGGATCGATACAATAAATTCCTGATCGTTTGTAATTGTGTTTTAACCCACCAAAGACCCTCCTGACAGCGTGATGTACCCAGCAGAAGAAGTTGAGCTGGGAGTTGAAAACAGCCTCATCTGCTTGGTGAATCATTTCTACCCACCTTCCATCAAAGTCAGCTGGACCAAAAATAACCATCCTGTGTCGGAGGGGGTATCCCTCAGCCGATATTATCCCAACAATGATCAAACCTTCCACCAGTTCTCAACCCTGACGTTCACCCCGAGCGAGGGGGACATTTACAGCTGCACTGTGGAGCACTCAGCACTGGAGAGGCCTCAAACAAAAATATGGGGTGACTTGAGTTTATCTTTAAATATAAAAACTATTTTATGACGTGTTGTAAAAATACATATTTGTTACTATTTCTTGTTTTTTTTCTTCTGTTCTTCCACAGAACCTGAGTTCAGTCATCAAAGTCTTGGACTCGATGTTTTCTGTGGAGTGGGCCTGAGTCTGGGCTTATTGGGAGTCGCAACTGGAACATTTTTATTTGTCAAAGGACTCCAGAGAGAGTAAAATTTTTGCCTTAGATCACACACAATAAATTGTTAATGATTATATACATTAATCTTAAACAAACACAATTATTATAGAGTGCATTTTGGTTTTGAAAGAGGTATAAATATGAGGAATGCAGTGGTTATTTCTGTTCAAGACAGAATGACCCTATAGGTCTTTTGTGCAAGCATCTTATTGCAACCCAAAGCTATGTTTTGAAATGAAGCAACCTGTTGCGGTTGTATAAACAATCTGGTACCGCAGAAGAGTGATTTGATTCAGATTATGCTTGTGGTTTCTGTGCAGTGGCCCTGAGTCTGGGCTTATTGGGAGTAGCAACTGGAACATTTTTATGTTGTCAAGGGACTTCAATGAAAGCAGATTTTTGTTCCTGGATTACACACAAGAAAATGATTATAGACATTAATCTTAAACAGCAGTTTTTACATCTGTGATGCAGTGGTTATTTCTGTTCAAGACAAGTCCTCCTCCAAATGACCCCAAAGGCCTTTTGTGCAAGCATTTTATTAATCTGGTACTGTAAGAGACTCAATTCGGATTATGCCTATAGTGGGTTGGATGGATGGTTTGATAATGCAGCAATCTAGTGTACATTTGCATCCCATTTCCAATCACAAGGGAGGACAGTTTTTTAAAACTGTGTTTACTTTTGCCATGACAACAGATGTTGCATAACCTCAAGGAAATAGTAACTCTGAAACGCAATGCGGGTCACGTCAAAATTTTAACCAAACCCATTATCTTAAACCTAACCAGGGGCTCTAATTTAGGTAAATATGAGTCGCATTTGAAAGCAGGAAAAAAAAACTATTTCCTCACCACACAGAAAAGAAAGCAAAATATCGGTCGTGTTTTATCATGACAATTACAGCGTTTGGCCTACTAAATCCCAAATATTTTGCAATCCAGTAGATAGTAAAGTTTAATAGCAACAAAAAATGGGCAGTTCTAGAAATAAGGTGAATCCATATTTCAATCCACAGTCACAGGTACCAGTAATCTTCTGGGATACACATGCATTTTTTTCAAACTTAATATAACAAGCAGTTGCTATGGAGCACCAGAAGAGTCCTGGGAAAGAAAAACAGTGAATTTTTTGATAACCCACTGAGATATATCCGATGGCCAGTGCACCACTATGGAGTACTCAGGGACATTGATTCCATAGGGTGGAACCAGTACCGGAACAATTATAACATTGCCACAATTGTAAATACATGGGCATTGAGTCATACATATACATAGTGGTTGCAGATTTTCATATCTTAGAAAAGTGGACGATTGGTCTCGGCAACTCTTCTAGTTAGTTTAGAAGTGTTTTAGATTTTCAGCGAAAGCTACAGGGTCTTTTATTTTGCATTTAATACTTCATTAAATTCCTTTATACTTCATGTACTGGTGTTTCTGTTCATCCTCTAGGTTGCTGCAGAGTTATCCATTTAAACATGATCATTTAATATGCATTCTGTTATTAGTACTGTGCTGTTTCTGCTTGTAAAAATGATCTTCTTTCTTCACTGGCAAAGAGTGAAAATGTGAATTGTATAGATCTCACTGTATGAAATGTAAATGCATGATTTTTTTATGCTTACTGGTGTCTTATCAGTTAGCACACTGTTAACCGGAAAAACAAATCAGTGTTAAATGTTTTCTTTTCATAAATGGGTGATTATGGCACCATTGCTTGGAAATTAAATCTGTAAAGACTTTTTGTTGTGCTGTGTGATCCATTCTTCATAAGGTTCAAAGTTTCAAGGTGACTTTAACTATAAATTATTTCAATAATTCATTGATATGAAATTGGACAAACTATAACTACTGAACAATGACAGGGGAAATTCCCAGAATAGCATTGAAAACTTGAAACATGTGACTGCGTTGTCTATGTTTCAAAAAAATTAAATGTGAAAACAAATAACTCCACCCAGGGAACCACGCCTACGTAATATGACATACCGTACCTGCTTATAAGAACGTTGAGCAATCCCATTCTTCACTTCCTTGTGTTTCCAGTGTGACATTGTGTTGGTTCCCATTTCAGTTTGTCCTTTCTAGTTTGTCAACCATGCATATTTACAAGTTCCTGTCTCTGTCGTGTCTGTCCCTGCTTTTTTCAAGAGCAAGTAAGTACCATTAAAACAAAAAGCTGTTGTTGTTGTTTGTGCTGCAGTCAAAGTAAAACATAGACAGTAGTGATACTGCCCAGCCTTACAGTTTTAAGACAAAAAGTATTGACTTTTTAAAATTCTAACATCTGTTGTGTGTGAATAAGTAATGAGCAAGAATATTTTGTACATCACCAAACACTTGTTTGTTTCATGTTACAGGTGCTTTCTATGTTTATGCTTTGATTCGTTGCCAGTTCACTTCGCCCCTTGATTACGTTTATCTGGAGCAAATCTACTTCAACAAGGTGCTTCTAGGCCAATACAACAGCACGTTGGGAAAGTATATCGGCTACACGGATAAAGGAAAGGAAGTTGCCGACGAACTCAACAAAAGTAAAGGTTTTTTGGAACGAGAGAAAAAGGATGAAGAGAAGTGCAAATCCCACCTCCCACAAATCTTTGATTTGTTATCACAAACAGGTGATTTTCTGATCAAAGCTGAAAGTCTGATAACGCTTCAGATTACAAAGCCTTCTAATTAAATTTACTATGTCTTAGTCTAGTCTATGTCATACTTACTGGGTACGAGTACAATGAAAGAAGGTGAGAGATGAGAGATTAACTGGGTTACAACTTTGTGTTGAAGAGGGACCTAGAAATAAATAAAACTGCATATTTTCTAAATTACAGCATAAACAGACATGATCAAAGTTTATCAGGAAATATATTTACGCTGTACAAATACTCCTTTACAAATCATTTTGTCAATCAATTTAGATTCTAGTACATGCTTGGAAGGGGAGGGTGAGGCGAGGGGTGTTCAGTTAGTTGCAATATGCAACCACTAGATGCCACTAAACACTGCTCCTTTGAAGCAACAAGCCTCAGCAATTTTTTCTAAGGCATTTTTTTTGTTGTTGCTTTTTTTTACTATTAATAAGATAGTAATTATTTAATTATGTAAGTATGTCATATTAAGTGTACATTACCCTGTATTTATAGGTCCCTCTTATAAGTAAACTTGTCACACTGGAACTGTTCTTCCCCTCATTTTCTTTGGTACATCAGATGTACAAAAATATTTACACAATAAATTGCAAGGCTGTAATCTAAAGTCTTACAGAAACTTCTCATTATAAGTGCATAATAAGTGGATTAATTAATGACATTTAACAGTTTTGTCTTTGGGTATTCTCCTCTAGCCGAGCCCTATGTCAACCTGAGGTCAGTGAAGGCAGCGAGCAGCAAACATCCAGGCATGCTCGTCTGCAGTGCTTATGGCTTTTATCCCAAAGAAATCAGAGTGACCTGGCTGAGAGATGGAAAGAAAGTAACATCTGACGTGACATCCACTGAGGAGCTTCCCAATGGGAACTGGCTCTACCAGCTCCACTCCCATCTGGAGATTACACCCGAACATGGAGAGAAAATCAGCTGCATGGTGGAGCATGCCAGCCTCATGGAGCCCAAGCTTTATGACTGGGGTAAGAGAGTAAGAGAAGGTGGAGGGGATTGATTGAATTAACTTTGATTTATTTTACTGAGGCAACAATCATCTTGTTGTTATGACAGAGTTATGGAAGGATATATTAATAAACATGAATATACAGTAAGTAAATGTGTTTGGGATAAATATGTTTTCAGACCCGATGCCTGAGTCAGGGATGAATAAGATTGCGGTTGGGACAGCAGGGCTGCTGCTGGGTCTGGTCCTTGTACTTGCTGGGCTGATTTTCTACAAAATGAACAAACGTGGTGAGAAAAGGGCAAAATTAATCCCCAATAATATCAACAAAATCAGATTCTTTAGGGCCTCTAGTGTTAGCAGCTGTAGGCGAAAAATGTGCAGCGATGAACAGGCTCTTTTCAAAACTATCATTGGTCTGTAACTTTTACAATCCTACTAGTTAATTAATGGACCAAAATCACACAAACAGAAAGTTGTGTTTATGATACCTGTACGTTAAATAGCATTTTAAAATTTCACCATTCTGCATAAATGGCAGCACTGTTGGAAGTCCTGGAGTAATCAAGGTATTTCTGTCAGAAAATATTTACTGTTTTATTATTCTTTAAATTACAGTGTGTGTAAGTCAATACTACCAGTCATAATTAAAAAATTTCCCCTCGGGCATTAATAAAGTAAATACCTACCTACCTAATTACAGACACAGCTATGTCTGAGTTAATGTAGCACCTGTAGTTTATAAAAGGAGCCTGTGAGGTTATTGTGATTTCTAATCAACAATTTGTGACTCTGTTCTTCTTTTTGTTTTTTTCTAGGCCGGGAGTTGGTGCCTACAAATTAATTTTGTCTGCTCCTTTGTGAAAAACATGTTATAACAACAAAAATGTAAAGTTATCGAAAAGGTGGGAAGAAAGTGGTAGCAAATTAAAAAAAAGGTTTTTACACACAGGTTGAAAAATGACATTATGCTACATCAGATAATTTGTTTTGTGATGTTAACTTTATAAAAAGTAAACGATGGTATAAGAGAGATATTTGAACTATAAAATGTCTCAACTAAATTAAAGAAAACTAATGTCATTAGTGTTTACTTTGATTTGTAACTTCGCTAGTTTCCAGAAATGCTTTTGAGATTTTAGCTGGACTTCATTTTGGAGGTACACAACCTCCATCTTCACAGGACTGATATGGAACAGTTCAGCCATCTGTCCTGAAATCTCACCCAAGTCCACCTCCGTGAAGGGGTTGGCAATAAATGTCACACAGGGCTCAAGTTTCTCAAAGTTAGTGAATCTCTCTGCAAACCCCAGCCCAAGCTTGGACAGTAGGTCACAATACTTTTCAAAAAGTCTGCTGACACTGCATGGCTTTTCAACATCTTTGAGACTGAGAGGAAAGTGCTAAAACTTCTAGATTTTCACTTCCTAAATGTGAAATGATCGCTTTGCTTTGAACGCCTTAGCCGCACCTATCATATTACATATGTTTTTTTTTCTTTACCTTGTAACTGTAGGTTCAAGTGATTCAGTTTCTCAGTTACATCTCTCAGGAACTCAAAATCAAATAGCCACTCAGCATCAGACAACGGAGTGGTATCCTTCTCCCTCGATTGCATGAAAGCCTTAATTTCACTCAGCAGCAGAAAAAAAAAAGCGCTGTAGGATCTTACCCATGCTTAGCCACCTGATGTCGGTGTGGAGAAGGAGATCCCCATACTCAGCAGAAAATTCCTACAGGAACAGCTTAAAGCTCCCGTGTTGTTTGGCCTTGCTCGTATGGAGTTAATCTTAACAACAGGTGTCGTGTCGTGACATGATCAAATCCCATTACATCCGCAGCCTGTTGATGGATGTTACGATAGTTCACAAATGTAGCAAAGTCCAGGTCTGTTTTGCAGTGAGCAATAAAGCCCGAGTTGTTACTGACACCTGCTTAAGAGGGGTCGTTTTTTGAACAGAGATGTCCTTTTCACAACATTGTAAATATCAACTCCTCTGGTTGTAGTTTTCAGTGGAAGTAAGGTCAAAAATCTTCATTTGTAGAAAATAATCAAACACCATCCAAATGAAGACAGCCAGGTGGGCTGTATTGCTGGAGTCAATTGACTCACACTGGATCGAAACCATTTGCGCCTGTCCACGTTCAGTTTGAGCTGGTCCGCTGCATCTGCAGCCAGTGTAGACTCTCTCCCTGCCACAGTGTTTGCACCAAGTTGTAAATCGGCAATAATGGACGAAATTTAATGTTTCAGTCACCGCAGTCGTTGCCTTTTTTACAATCCTGCCATTGGTGAAAGGTTTTTTGTGCTTTGTGAAGATGTGCGCCACTTTAAACGAAGCCTATGTTGCTACATTGGCCTTCTTTGTTGGTTTGGTAAATAGAGACTGCTGTCTTATAAGCGCGGTTTTCAGCTCATTCCCCTTCTCTGTTCAAAGAGCGCTTCCAGCTGGATAGTCTCTTGAAAAATTCCTGTGAACATTAGTGAATCGCTTTGTGTCACAAGGGGGTGAGATATCTGTGAATTTGATTGAACAGAAATGCAAAGAGATTTACCAAGAGACATTGGGTTATCCAATTTATTTCGTTCGAACCTTCTGGGATCTACTCAAAACCGGGTGGCGGACTACTGGTAGTTTGCTAGCTGCGGGTTGGAGACCCCGGTGGTACATGAAGTAATGAGTCATCATCAGCTGGATCCACATCATGATGCATGAGCACAAAAAGAGGCAGCGCATAAACCAACCTCCATCACTCCACTCATGTGCAGGGTTATGGCCACAGAATAATTCAAAGCCCACTGAGGTACAGGTAATCTCAACACCAACAAATATATACAAATCAGACACATATAGACAGGACTGCTGTTAGGTAGTAAGATTAAATCAACTATAAAAAGAAAAGAAAAGTTTTAAACTTATATTGCCTTTTGTTATAACAGCTGGCATATTGTATATAATCCTAACATATAAATGCTTTTCATGACCATCCATAGCAAAATCACCTGTGCTAATTTCAATCAAAGACAGCCAATTCGTTCCATGGTTCTGGACTGTAAAACCTTTGTGACTGTACTTGTGTCTGTATTGTAAGGTAGGTGCTTATACCTTATCTAAGATTATCTCTGGAATATTTGTGGTCATTATTCTGTCAGTTATCCATCTTCCCAACAGTTTTAAGTGCAGAGGAGACAACTGAAGTCAGAGAAGTCTGTGACTGACACTCTCCTCATATTCACCCAACAAACCTACAACACAAAACACATTCATCAGCTCAATAAAAATGAATCTAGAAGCCCTGTGATTTTCTTCCTTAAAAGTAAATAACATGATGTGACCCACTTTCATCCCTGCTTTCCTGCAAAAAGCTCAGTGGGCAGCGTTTCCCTCAGTATTGTCTTACAGACAAGAAATAGCATTTTGGGCTGCAGGCTTCTGAAATGCTGCAGACTGGACACATGGACATATAATGCAAACAAAATGAGGTAGGACAGAGGGTGGGAGAACATACATTGTCCGTAAGAATTGAATATTAATAGTTATATCATTTCTGTTCTCGTCATTTGATGGATGTGCACTTTTTTTGTTAATTTACTATAATTTTAGATCTGAAATTATTAGTTGATTAATCAAGTTTCATTGACAGAAAATTAATCCACGTAAACTACTTGTTTTTTTTAATTATATATTTTTTAAAAAACGGTCCACAATTTATTGCCTCTACATTCTCTTTTGTTTTTTGGTGTTAAATTTGTTGTTTTTCTCCCTGTACTTTAGTGATTATCGAGACCTGAACGTCTTTGGGACGATTTAGTGTTGGTCAGACAAAACAAGGCATTTGTCTCTTAGGCTCAAGGAACTTATTGTTTTTCAGTATTTTATATCATGTTATCTAATTCATCAATAACTCTAACGTGCATACCTAACCACTATCTTCTTTCCACCACAAAATCAAATGGCTTAATTTCTATAAATCTATTTTGCCCAAAAATTGGAACCAGTGGGCCACGTCACTTTTTTTTTTTTTTTTTTTCTCTAAAACAGTGCCCAGGGCTTAATTACACATTACAGTGCTGCTCCTGACGCGCATGTGCTGTCTGAAATAATGAGCCGCTTTGGATTTTATTTTATTTTTCTCTTCCTATTAGTAAAAAGCCCGAGTCTGATTCTCTTTTTGTGTTTCGCCATTTATGTTTACATCCATTACCGGACGCGATAAAAAGACAAGATACCTGAATTTGGGAATAAGTGGAACTGATGGCGGGCCGACGGTGGCATTAATCAAGACAGATGTAGCTGTAATTTCCCCGTGATTTTCTTTTCAGCTTTCCATCGGTTTACAATCACGTCATGGCTCTTTCGTCCTTGTGTCTGCAACTCTGAATTGTGTCGGACTGGACTGTGCTGTTCCCGTCGCGGAGGTCGTCCCGAAAAGCATCACCGCACCAACGGAGCGGTTACGTTATCGAAAAGCGATAAGACGTGCGAGCTGCTTGATAAGGGACTCCTATAAACTGACGGGGCCGCACACGGGATGTCTGGGAACTGCCTGCTCATAACCACCACAGAGAAGGATTCAACACAGCTGGTAAGATTTAAAGATTTATTTAGGACACTGCTTGTTTTCCTGACTAGCTCCAACAGGTGACATAACCTGAACCATCATATTTCTCTACCTTACCTTATATTCTACTACTCTCCTTTATCCAGAAATGGAAAATACACCTTGGGATAGTTTTGATGTAGGATATTGTATATTTTAATGTCAAAACTGCTTTACACTTCCACTACACTACATTTCAGAGGGAATTATTGTAGGCTACTTTCTATCCAACCACCACTTTATGAATTGGGATTTTTAAAACCAATAATAAGCATATCAAATGTGATGATGTATTGAAACCACCATCAGTAAACAGTATGATAAATACTTAGAAGTAGCTCCATCTGGGTCAGCTACAACATTCTGTTTACATTAGAGCCGCAACAAATAGGTTGTATTTTGACTTGTAGATCAACAGAAAATCAATCGTCAACAAATTTGGTACTTGATTAATCATTTTTTAAGTCACTTTTTATAAAGAAAAACCCCCAAATTTTTTAATTCCAGTGTCTTAAATGTAAATATTTTCTGATTCTTTCATTCCTCCATGATGACAATCTGAATATCTTTGGTTTGTGGACTGTTAGTCGGGACAACACAAGACATTTTAGGCTTCACCCTAGGGGTTGGGAAACACTGGTCCACATTTTAAAGACCAAACCACTTATCATTTAATCGAGAAAATAATCGCTAGTTGCAGCCCTATTTTCCAAGACAATGCATAATGTTTATCACGTAAACATTTGTATAATAGTGATGTAATATTGTAAAGGGTTTTGTTCATTGAGCATCTATACAACAGGTTCTATTTTTAGGTACTTTTGGCACAAAAAAGCTGGTGACTTGACTTGGTTGTTTTTTTGCCATGTATAAACATGCATTGTTGTCTAGTGTTCTTCACAGTTCTTATCTGACAGCACTTCGCAGTGACCCTGCTGTTTGCAACAATGGGTCTCTTACTGTCAGTCTGGAGGTACAGCAGTGCAGCCGACAGTCCTCCATCCTCTTCATCATCAGCTTTCCCATCACTGGCTGTTCCAACCTCCTCTCGCCTCGCAGTCACCCTGAACTCCTCTCCAGTTTCTCCTGGAGACAGCCGCTCACACTGGAGCTCAGTACAACGCTCTCCTCACTTCCTGCTGTCGCCCTGCAAACAGGAAGTGACCCGCTCCCCTGCTGAGCTTAGCAGCGATGGGGCGAGGGCGGAGATGGGAGTGAAGAATGGCCTTCACGTCTGGGAGGTGATGTGGTGCCCCAAACACAGAGGGAGTCATGCCGTCTTGGGTATTTCGAGGCAGGACTGTCCTCTGCAGGCCTCAGGGTACAATGTCCTGGTGGGTGGGGATTCAGGGTCCTGGGGCTGGGAGCTCAAAACCAATCAGCTGTGGCATGGTGGCCAAAGTCTCGGGCTTTACCCAGAAAAAAGGAAGAGACGTCACTCTGAGGCTGCAGAGGATTTTGGACCACAGTCCTCCACTTCGCAAAACATAAAGGTATCAGAAATCCCTCTCCTCATCCCTGAGCGTATCCTCCTGGTCCTGGATGCCGACGTAGGGACTCTGGGATTTGTTGTTGATGGCAGCTTCCTTGGTGTAGCTTTCAAAGACCTCCCTCGAGGGTCGGAGCTGTTCCCGGCGGTGAGCAGTGTGAGAGGGGGAGCGAGCATACGGCTACGCTACCTGAACGGTACCACAAGTGAGTATCATAGTCTTACATACCCAAAAAAAAATTATATTTACAGTGCATAATGATCATAATAGTAACATTTTTGTTTCTCGCTTGTTCTCAGGTGATCCCCCGGCCCTGATGGCTTTATGTGGACTGTCAGTTCGTCAGTGTTTAGGGCAGCAAAGGCAAAATCAAATGGACAAATTGCCTCTACCCCCTCTTCTCCAGCACTACCTGCTTTCTAATCATTAGCCTAATTTTCACACAAACCCACAATGATGATGCTTTTGTGTCAATCACTGGGCAGTGTACCAAAGAAGAAAATAATTTAAATACATGTGGCATTATATCCAAAGAAGTTTATTCATTGTTAATGTTATTTATTATAAATATATGTATATATAATTGATTATATTTTAAAACATTAACACTGAACTGGTAGGAAATTTGGGGATTTTGAGGGTACTGTTGTTTGGCAAAACTACTGTTTCTACCTTTGTGCATATAATAAACGATTCCCATTATAAACTAAAGTTATAATTGCTGTTTTACAGTTTTTCCATCCTTTCACAAACGAAAACTAGGACAGTTTAATATTGTTGTGTGGTGTCGTAAAGGTTCTCAGATTAGGCAAAACAAAGCTTATATTCAGTTGAGGAGAAAATTATGGGTGTGAAGAAAAAGTGATCCGAGGTCTCCAACAAAATTAAGCTGCCAAAACCTCCTAATGCACCTGAAGAAGTAAATGTAAACTTACATCTGCTGACCAGACTGACAGCCTGGTTGGTTCACAGGTGAAGGAGTGTACTCATCCTGAATTACTGAAAACAAAAATAATAATAATAAGTATGCAGTATAAAGTATACTATACAGTAAAGTGCTATACTTGTACTACATGTATATAAATAAACAAATGTAATGCTTTTACTGATAATTTAGTTATATTCTAGTATTGCTACTTTAACACAGGCATTAAAAGTAAAATCATGTATGTAGATTTTTCAAAGAGTTCTAAAGTGCAGATATACACATGACTTCATGTCCATTTTATGGGCTGCATTGCCTCTTTAAATGTATTTCAACTGTTAAAAAGGACTGAGTGAGTGATAATCTTTCAAATATAACCTTCATGAATGAAATCAAGACAATTAAAGGTAGAAATAACCTTTCAGTGACAAGGTGGATGATGAAGTTTTTTAGCAGATGGAAAACTGCCATTTATGGGTTGCAGACCAATTGCCAAAGAAAACTAAACTGATAAAAAAAAAAAAAGAATGGTTACAATCTCGGGCACAGAACAGGTAAACTAATGGAGTATAATTGGAAAAGAGCTGCTTTCTTTATTTTATATATATATATATGTATAAGACTTCCGTAAGTCATGTGAATTTCTGTCTAGTTTCCAAACAAAAAAAAAGGATATACAAAAGGATCAGAAATACCAAACACATGTAAACATCAGAAACATTAGGATAAAATGGTATCATGATCGATATAAACTACAAAGGGTTCTTTGGCCATAATTGGAATTTTTCAGTTATAAAAAACTGTTTAATTACTAGTTTATTTATTTATTAGTTTAATAAAGACATACCTTTGTTATTTTGACTGACACGCAGTTATATGTATTTGCAGGTGATGACAGTTTGACCCAGATAAAAGCAGCAGTAAACATTTAAGTGGGCCAAAAATAAAATGGAGGAAACAGCTTCAACAGGGTGCGCGCGCACTCCCGCGTACAAAAACTAGATTTGGGCGGACGATCATTTTTCAGCAGGGACACCTGTCAACATTTTATCTGCCTCCTTTCTATTATAGAGCAGACTTTACCAACTATATAAATGCGTGTTGTTTAAAGTCCCAACACAGCCTGTGAGTATTTGTTGACTGACTAAAATAAGGAAGTAAAAAACTATTTCGCTAGTTTGCGCTCGCTACCATTAACCAGCTAGCTGTAGCAACTATTGTTTATGATCTTTTTTTTTTAATTTTTTTTTATAATAATACATCAAATACCAATTTGATTAAGTGTAAGGATCATAAGGACGAACATTCAGAGAATTACCACCTGAATATGCGGACTTAAGACGACGCTCATCACCTGCACCGCCGCGCAGACAAGCACCGCGCTGGGGCGTAAAACATTTAGCAGCTTTAACAACCGGATATTTCCCCCGGAGACCAAAAACACAGCACCGAAGAGTATTAAATCACCTCCATTTGACTGGTACTACAATGGCAGCAGCTCTGGAAAATCCAAGAGGAGGAGACGGGACTTTTAGTCCTTTCGGTATAAACGGCGATGATGAAGAAGAGGAGGAAGACTCGCCCGCAGTAAGCCCAAGTCCGCCACTTATTTCTTTTATTTCCAACAGTCAGATGTCCATTATTGTATCTACGTGTCTCTTTTCAAGGTTTTACTGAGTGTTTTAGCTCAGCGTGGACAGGTGGGCCTCTGCTTCTACGACAGTGCGGACTCTTCTTTACACTACATGGCAGACACACCTGATAACCATGAGCTCCACCTGCTGGCCAGAGGTGAACTATGTACCTGCCTCTGACAAAGATATCAGCGTCATCCTCAGACAGGCTTTGGCTCGTGGTTTTTATGAATAGAAAAGCTTCAGATTAAAATGTTTATCCTCTTTATAAACTCACTTTTTTTTTTTTTTCCTGTTGTTCAGTCATCCAGGAGGTTAGTCCCCATGTAATCATTACCAGTGCAAAGCAGGAGCGCTGCATGACTCGCTACCTGCAGCAACTGGGTGAGTTTTGGGAAAACAAAATTATCTAAGCATGGGCAATGTCGAAGAAAGTTTTGTTTAGATGTGGTGTGGGACAAGCAGTTTCTGGGTCAAGGAAATTAAATGAGATTAGGGATTCAGCCAGTTAGCGTGATAACCGGGAAGAAGACTGTAAAGCTGTTATACAGTACTTTATGTACCCTTTAGTGAGCACACTGTCGTAATCTAATGGGAAAACAATGCTTTTGACAATAGCATTTTTCTAAAGCGCTCTCTGTCGTGTTTCAGGCTTAAACCCACACTACAAACCAGAGGTGGTCACTTATCCATTTGTTGATTTTGGTAAACACACGCCCACCCATAACATCCGTATCCCTTCGCAGGATTTTTCCATGAAAATTGCAGGATTTTCCACAAAGCTGACTTGATTTCGCATTTATTGTGAACGTTGCAGGTCTGGAGGTCAGTAAGCAAAGGCTTCTCTCTGCCCACCTGCCTTTCCTCCCCGCCTGCATTTCAGAGCGAGACAAAATGTCCTACCTCTCCTCCTGTATCTCCTTTGACTCGCCCCTAATGGTAAACCAGCTGTCTGAATAGCATCCTATCCATCTGGTTCTGCAGGAGCTGATCTCCATATGGCCATCACTTTCTTGTATTTGACTGTGATTGTGTGTGTGTGTACATTTGTTGGTTAGATGAGGGCAGTGGGCGCTCTGCTAAAATGTCTGGACAGGAGGAGAGTGGGCGTGGAGCTGGAAGACAGCAGTGTTGGAGTTCCGATCCTACAGTTTCACGCCTACACGCTGTGAGACACACATGAATATAGTGATGCACACACACACACACACACACACACACACACACACACACACACACACACACAGGACTGTGATTACACATTTTCCATAATGAGGACCCTGAAAGAGTCTTTTTTAATCAGGAGTCACTTTTTACTGCTCAGCATTTCACCACACAGATTTTTTTTTTAGTCAGTCAAACATGCTGCAGTGGTATGCATTTGTAGCACTGTGCTTTCATAATATATCAACTGTTTATCTATCAGCAAACCAAACATGCATCATGTAATTCACATGTTTTCATGAATGAAAAATGTTGCCTCTCAGTCCATGTCAATTGTTTCTTCCCTATATAGTAAAAGTGTGGTGTGCATTGACCGAGACACCTACAGGTACGCGTTCCAGCACAGTTTCTATTATTTACATGAACTTTCTCCATCATATGTCCCTCAAAGCTCAAAGCATTGATCTCCTGAATCTCTCATGAATTATTCCTTGTTGAACTACTAAACCGACAATGCAGCTTTTTAGAACATTTGAGACCTCAATCTTTCGTTTCACTTTTACTGTCCTGACCTTGTGTTATATCTTCATTTTCTTTTGATTGTAGTTAAGTAAAAAAAAAAAAAATCAATTCAAATGAATGTAATGTATCATGTAAACTACCACAAATCAAATCGGTCAACAAAATTTGTCAAATATACAGAAAGAAGTAAGGGTTTAGTGTTTGTTCCAGTGTACTGCAGATCTTCAAATCAGAGCTCCACCCGTCAGTGTACAAGCTGCATTCTGGTGAAAAGGAAGGACTCAGTCTTTACGGTAAACAATCCAGGATGTTATCACTCTATCTTATCTAACAGTGTTTACATGAACTACCTTTTCTTCTTGTGCGTCACAGGAATACTGAACCGCTGCAGGTGCAAGTTTGGCTCCAAACTGCTGCGGTGAGAAACAACAATTACATAAAACAAAACCCCAAAAGGGGCCTTTACATAATCAAAAGAAAATATTGGGCTTTTATTAAAAAACAGGTTATTTCTATCAACAGTTCCTGGTAAAACTAAACAATCTCTGTGTAAAAGTTGTGTCAGATATAAATGAAATTGATGTGAAATACCATTAGTAATGCTATACACTGTACCACCAGCCCTACTAGTATGACTATCACTACTACTTGTAGGCAGGACTAGTTCATACCTAATTTATTTAACAGAGGAAGCTGTGAAAAAATGCTTTACATAATACATAAAAGACAATAATACTAAATTTAACAATTATAAAAGAAAAACACTATGTGGTTGAAGTTATAATGTAAAGCAGTTAACTTTACAAATGTACATTTATTGTTTGGAATTCTTCATTAGAAACAAACATTATTAAGGCAACAAAAATTTAAAATGTAAGTTTTTTTATTTTTTTTTTCATATATTTATGAAACAAAAGTTTTACCGGTCAGAAAATGTGTCTCAGCTGTTCCGGGATAATGCATTATTGTTTTTTTGTTGCTGTCTACAATAATATTAATGTGATTTCAACTATTTGCTATAATCAGTATATTGTGGTAATATACACACCATATTTTCTTTATAAAACCATCACTTTTTGTATTCATACAACACACTGTAGTCGCTCTGGGTGAGGTGAAGTTACTGTTTGCTTATAGAAGTGCCATCTGTGTAAGTGACAGCTTCTCTTCTGACAGTCAGTGGTTTATGCGGCCAACACAGGACCTGGAAGTGTTACACAGGAGGCAGGAAGTGATACGTTTCTTCACGTCGCCCCGGAATTCAGACGCCTTGAGCACCCTGCAGTCCTTGTTGCGTAACGTCAGAAACATACCGGTAACGAGGCTACCCAGTATCTACTGAATCATCACCTGAACACTGATATCATGTCAACCACCTAAAACCTGTGTGTGTGTGTGTGTGTGTGTGTGTGTGTGTGTGTGTGTGTGTGTGTGTGTGTGTGTGTGTGTGTGTGTGTGTGTGTCAGACTCTTCTACGGCGCATGTCTCTCTCTCACACCAAAGTTACTGACTGGCAGAGTCTCTACAAGGTTCGAAGGAATGTCCAGCGTCACCATATGCACCTTTTCCATGTGATAGCTTTTCTTCAATGTTGACAAAATGGTGTGTTTGTCAGACGGTGTGCAGTGCAGTGTGTATCAGGGATACAGTGCGACACTTGCCTCGGTCCATTCAGCTATTTAGGGATATCAGTGAAGGCTTCTCTGATGACCTCCACTACATCGTCTCCCTCATCAGCCAAGTTGTGAGTTCTTCCAAGTATGTTGTGCCCCAAAATCACACCATCGGCAATAATCAGACAAAAAAATACGCCCCTTCACAATATCCGGCTTTTGTAGCAGTGCATCGTAGTGAACGGTGCTTGTGATTTGTCGGTCTACATGTAGGTGGATTTTGAAACCAGCCTCGCAGAGAACCGCTTCACGATCAAACCGAATGTGGATCCTGCCATCGATGAGAGTAAGTACAATAGGGGCCTTTTAAAGTTCTCGGCCAATGTGACGTTTATCTGCTCTTTGAACCTAACTCAGAAATACACTCTTCCTCTTTTAGAGAAGAGGACGATGATGGGGCTGTCTGACTTCCTGACAGATGTTGCCAGAGGAGAGCTTGAACTCCTGGACACTTTGATCCCTTCTTGCTGTGTCATTTACATCCCTCTGGTCCAATCTTTGCTTCTACACATCTACTGACTCATATAGATCACAGACGAATAACTAAAATTCTAGTTGTTGTTGTTTTTTAAACTAGATTTGTAGTTATTTGTCTGGCGTGTACCCACATATAGTGTTTTATCACCTGGATTCATGCTACCAGATAGTGAAAATTGTTTCTCTGGGACACCATATACTGTTTATATCAGTGCTCATATATCAGTTGGACACTCTCTTTTCAGATTGGATTCCTGCTCTCTGTGCCTCGGCTCCCGAGTATGGTGGGGAAAGAGGACTTTGAGATAGAGGGACTTGATTTTATGGTGGGCTTATGATCTTGTCTGATAATAAAAATACGTAAGTGCTTTTGTAGTCTAAATTATCTACAAAGTATGTGATTTTAACCTTGTGTGTGTGTGTGTGTGTGTGTGTGTGTGTGTGTGTGTGTGGGGCCTAGTTTCTGTCAGAGGACCGACTCCACTACCGCAGCCAAAGAACCAGAGAGCTAGACGACCTCCTAGGAGACTTGCACTGTGACATTAGAGGTCTTTTACTCTCGCTCATAAGACAATCAGCTGTCAGCTGTGTTCCTGATATTTTTACACCAAACACTGTGTGATTCTCAAGACACTTTACCGACAATAAACTTCCTGCTTCTCAGACATGGAGACGGCAGTAATGACAGAGTTGCAGAACACAATCCTCGAGAGGAGCACCTCCCTCTACAAGGTTGGTCTTCATCATCGGGCACTTTGTGTTTCCAGTGTTTAAAACATGACTCCCACTCTGATAAAATGATTGTTGGTATCAAAGTAGTGTTTTTAATGTGTAGGTGGATTTTGTGATTAACTCTTATGTTTCTTCCAGTTGGATTGAGTTGTTGATGTTGATTATGAAACAGGTCCTGATCCCATGTACGAGTTCTTTTCAACTGCTGTGATATTTTTCTCTTGATAGATCCGTGTCCTGTCGTATTACATGCTACAATTGCAAATGTTATAAGTTATTTTTGAGAGCAGAATGAGCATTTATCTCAGATTCAGCTTTAAGAAAGCGATGCCCCTTCCAAAATTTCTCTTTTCAGAATCAAACACATTCACCCATCCTCACCCTTTCATCATTTTCATAGTATCATAAAGTATTAAAACATCAAGAGAAAGGTCTTAAACCACAGCAGGTACAGCAACATAATCTATGTCTTTGTCGCCCATCTGCTCAGTTTGTTCCAAGTCGTTATATTTTTGCTAAAATATGGTTAAATAAACAGTTTCATCTCGATCCTCATCGAAAGCAGTGTCAAGGTTCCAAGTAGGCAGCTTTATTGGTTTGTGTATGTCATTGTATCGGAGATGTGCTCTGCCCAGGACACTCAGTGTGTTCAATGTGTGTGTTTTTTTTACGGAGGTTCTTGATCTCACTGCTGAGTTGGACTGTCTGATGGCTATGAGCAGTGCCTCCCAGGAGTACAGCTACATCTCACCCAAGCTAGCCAGCCACAGGAAGATTACCGTCACACAGGGCAGGTAGGCACTCGCACACAAGACGGAAATCATCGCAGTACAAGACTGTACATCTTCCATCTTTTTCCAGACACCCGCTGTTGGAGCTGTGCTCGCCTGTGTTTGTGGCCAACTCCTTCCAGAGCTCTGAGTCCGAGGGCAGAGTCAAGATCATCACCGGCCCCAACTCATCTGGCAAGAGCATCTACCTCAAACAGGTCGGGGTGGTCAGTCCCTGTTAAGAAAGTATAAACAAGTGTGATAATTTCAATAACACATATAATAATACACTGATTCTGCTCTTGATTTACTACATTTTACTCGACCTTTTGTGGCGATTTGCTGCCGAATCAGTGGCACTGTTTTGACATATTTGTTTCTGTCTGTGACCCAGTGTGTTCGTGCCTCAGTCAGTTTCCGTTTCAACTCAAATTGACTTGTCATTTGTGTTTTGGTGATTTTAGGGCTGAATGTACCTTTTGTCTTTTACTCCTCCCAAGCACTTACTGCAAAACTAATAGAGAGTTTAAAGAAACATAGAACAGTGAAGCTATCCTAGTGGAGACAACACTTGTTTAAATTGCACATTATCTACCATCATAATCATACATAATGTACATGACAATACATCATCTACATCTGTTTTCTTAAGCTGCAGAAGCTGCTCCATCAACAGCAGTCATTATGTACGACATTTGCAGTTTCCAGTTCCAAACTGTTTTACTTTGTTAATAATGAGAAGAAGCCTTGAAGCTGTAATTTACAACTTCCACAGAAAAACACATTTACACCCCTGTAATATCATTAAAGGAACAGTAAAGTTTCTTAATGGGAGTGTTTCCATCTTACACTATGGCGAGCTTAGACCTTAGATGAGAATCACTGATGTGAGTCCAGTCCCCTCGTCAAGTTTATACCACTGCACTTCCTGTCTGACCCTGACATGACACATCACCTTCTTTCTGTTTTGATTTTTGAAGGTGGGTCTGATTGTGTTCATGGCTCTGATTGGCTCAGACGTGCCGGCGAAGGAGGCAGAAATCGGTCTGGTGGACGGGATCTTCACCCGCATGCAGAGCAGAGAGTCTGTGTCTGTGGGCCTCAGCACCTTCATCATAGACCTCAACCAGGTACATCTCTCACACACACACACACACACACACACACATTCTTATGCACACAAGTAGCTATGTGTGTATCTGTGTGGGGGTATACAAATTAAATCTATGAACCTCCAACACTGCTGGCCTCCAGCTCCCACTCCCACTCCCACTCTCCACCTGTTGAGATTTTTTTTTAAAGCAACTGCTGCCTACAACCACCACACACACACACACACAAACAATAAAACAACAAAATGTAGTCTAACAGTTTGTGTCTCTGTTCTCCAGATGGCCCAGGCTCTTAACAGCAGTTCTGGCAACTCATTAGTCCTCATCGATGAATTTGGAAAAGGAACTAATACAGTAAGAAGAAACTGTTACAGCACTTTGTGAATTAAATACATATGCATACACGTAACAAGTACACACAGTGTCATTAATGTGAATCACCCTAAACTAGCTATTACTCAGTTTAAAGCTGCAGTACGAACAGACCCGCAGTTCAGCTCAACATGTGTCACCTATTAGCAAGAAAATAGCAGCAGCTGTCAAGATCTACAGATATTTAAGTGTCAGTGTGCACCACCTACAGGCAGTTTATGAGACTTCTACAACCACCAGACAAAGAGTGTTATCCTTTATATGTGTTTTGTTTTTTTATATGTATTATTTTTTGCCATATTGTCTTTATTAGATAGGAGAGGTAGAGACAGACAGGAAAAGAGCAGAGGAACGACATACAGTAAAGCTCCAGCGGAAAAGAAATCAAACTGAAGACTCACAGCTGATTAAATGTATGCCCAGGAGTTTTGCTCTCTAACCATCCTTTAGTTGCTTTATGTGTGGATGTCCAGTGTGTAGTTTCGGTAACTGGAACATACTTCTTGTTGAATTCTGGGGAGAGTAGAAGAGAGAGGAGTCCCTACTGCTCAGTTTCATCCATCTCTGTCCGACAGGTTACTCTGGCGAGGGACGGTGAGGGTCCAAAGCAATTATATTTACCTCTAGGAAAAAGCAGAGTCCAAAAGAAACAACAACAAAAAATAACACCCATGTAGGTTGAACAAGTTTAATCTTACCCCGGTTTGTAGATGTTAACGACAAGAACCTAAAATGTCTGTTATCAATGTTTTTGCAATTACAAGTAATATATCAACAGATAATTACCACTTAACTCTGCAGCTCTCGTCTCGTCTTTTCTAACTACATTAAAGGTGTCATTTTCAGCCTAATCAGGCACCAGAACAAGGACTGGTTCTATTGGTGCATATTTCACTCTTTCTCTCCCCACCTTTACCCTACAAGTTTAGACACAATGACTGTTGAGCTGCCGATCTCGGTGTGTGCGTGTTAGACGGCTTCAGCTCTGCGCGTTCTTTAATGAGGCAATAGGAGAGAATTGGCTGGTCCCAAAAGTGTTTATTTAAGTTCCCCTTAAAAAAAAAAAGTCCACATCTACTGATCTCAGCCGGTGCTGCTGTTAGTCTTACTTACTTGTTGGTGGTTCAGGTTGGTCAGTGTGGATGTGGTCAGAAATGAAGACAACAAAAATCAAAGTAAACATCAAACTTTTTAATTTATCTTTTGTGGTTAGAATGAAAATAGACTCGGCATACTTATACAAAGAGTTGTGATTCCTACTTTAATATGTGGCATGATTTTTGACAGTTATTAGCAAGTAATTAGTTTCAGCATCAATTAAGCTGACGTGTTTTTCTAGCATGCTGTGGCTCAATCAAAGAGTAAGAAGGGAATCCGGTGGATGTTTTTATCCGCAGACTGATTGGCAGGGAGGTCTTTGTAATTGGTTTATTCATTACAGCTACTAAATGTAAGGCTATCAAGAGTTTGAGTGAAGAACTTAACCTGAACTGAAGAGAATCAAAGTCGCTGGTTTAATGTCTCCCTTCAGGTAGATGGACTATCATTGCTGGCTGCGTCGATCTCTCATTGGCTGAGAAAGGGTCTGGTGGATGTTCCTCACGTCCTGTTGGCTACTAACTTCCACAGTGTGCTGCAGCTGGGCCTGCTACCATCCTCTGGCCTGCTGTCTCTTCTGGTACTGAGAGACTGACGAGATTATCCAATGATGATGAGCATTAGTGTGAATGTTCATTGAAGTTTAGTAACCGGTAACGATTGTGCTCCAGAATAATGTTGAAGCCAGAAACTGTCAAACTGTCCAAATGACCAAATAGATAATGACACTCCACCTCAGATTTATCTAACCACATTTCATAGTGTGTGTGTGTGTGTGTGTGTGTGTGTGTGTGTGTGTGTGTGTGTGTGTGTGTGTGTGTGTGTGTGTGTGTGTTAGACCCTGGAGACAGCAGTGGACGGAGATGAGTTGGTGTTTCTGTACCAACTGAAGGAAGGGATCTGCCAATCCAGCTATGCTGCCAACATCGCTACACTGGCAGGCTTGCCAAATTGCCTTGTACAGAGAGGAGTCGAGGTAAACACACACACAAGTACACACAAATGCACACAAGCATGCTCACAGACTGACTGACTGTGTTTTTGTGTTTGTTTAGGTGTCTGAACTGTACAGGACAGGAAGGCCCATCAAACGCACAGACAAAGCATCATCGGACGAGCAAGCAATGAGGTTTGTTAAACTTTAACTGTACAGAGTGACGACAAAAACCCAGAGTAAAGAGCAATGTGGGTAACACACAGGTGTGTGTGTGTGTGTGTGTGTGTGTGTGTGTGTGTGTGTGTGTGCGCGTGCGCGTGTGTGTGTGCGTGCGCATGCCTTATAGGTGCAGGTGTGTGGTAGAGAAGTTCCTGAGCCTCGACTTGGAGGACAAAGATTTGGATCTGCAGAGTTTCATGAAAGATGAGGTCTTGCCCTCTGCTGGAGAGCTGCTGAACTGCAGCTGAACTCCGCTGCTGCTGCTGCTGTCAGCATGCTTTTACACCACTGTGGTCAGTTTGTTCACTCCTTTCTAAATGTTCTGGGTTGTTTTGGGACAAAGGATTTCACTAAGGTTCACCTGCAGGATATAAGACAACAACACAACAAAGTGTACACTGAGAAAGTTGTCCTACATCTGTTGGTTTATATTGTAGCAAAACAAATATTTGGCTCAGTTCAAAAGTACTGTTTGCATATTTCAAAATATGAAGTGACACAAAACTGAATTGTTTGAATTGAATATGTTAATTAATAAATTGTTGTCTTTTATACCAAAATGATCTAGTTTCTGGTTTTTCATTAGAGAATTCAAAACAATCGTAAAACTGGCAAGTTTTCCTCCCCATATGGTTGAAGTCCTTTTAGCATTACTTCACACAGTCTTTTTGTTTTTGATAAAAATAAACAAATGCTTGTATATCATGGTCCCGTTGAGGCTTTACTGAGGTGCCAGGCAGTTAAGAAAGCCGCTGTGAGATGCAAAAGTGTGCAGATAGAAGGTTTGTGTGCTGAGTTGCAGAAGGGCGTGTTGCAGCAGTGTTTGGTCACGGCATAGACGGTGTTGTTAAAGAATAGTTCCACTGTGGTCTCCATGTCGCACTCCTCAACCTTCGCACAGCCCAGCGTCTTTATATCCAGAACATCACCTGGGGAGACCAGTTCATGTCATTCACTATATTTAGTAGATAATATACATTTTATAAATCAGTCTCTTTCATGCTTGGATATTAATCAATAAATATGATCAACTAAACACGGTGTTGTCCGACACACCTGCCATCCCTCGGCCTGTGAAGCAGCGCTCCCCGAGGCTGCAGTTGGTTTCAGTCGTGTAGCAGGCATCCCAGAAGCCCAGGTCACAACGAAAACACTCCAGAAACGCCTCCTCCAGTTTTAACACCACCGACTCCTTGAGCTGCTCCGACTGCTGCCCTTCCTTGCCTAAGTGAAAAGAATATACATTTAGATACCGGATCAAATTAATGTCAATAAAACTTAAACTTTTTGAGAGTCTAAAGTATTTATTCAAGAGCCCCGTTCACTGCACGTTTATTATTCGGGCTGTAAGAGGACATCTTGCTAAACACATGACAACATTCGGCTGAACACTGGAGCATCTCAGAAATGTTTTGTTTATTCTGCAGCAGTCTGGAATTTGTTTCTTTGAGTGGATGACTCGCGTTTGTTCAGGGGGAGCTCCATGTCTCAGGGCAGCATCGTGTTTTTATGAACTAGACAGATACTGGAATTAATAGAAAGTGTTGGCAGTAGAACATAATGCAGGGATGGGACAAACCCCGAGTTATTCCTACTGTGCTGTACTCAAATCCTGAAAGTAATTCAGCTTGCGTCACAGATTAGATAGGACTTGTTCTGCGGGAAGATACTTTATAAAAATTATTGTTACCAAAAATGGTTTTCTAGATCCTTATTAAAATAGGTCTGCAAATGACTTTATAAGCTCATGTTACCCGTGTCATTTTCTTTTCAAAAAAGACATGCAAGTAATGGACAACAACGTATTAGTATACATCCATTGGCCTAATGTGTTGTATTGAGACTCACAACCCTTATCCCCCGTCATCCTGTTAGAGCTGGTTCAGGTCACTAAAGTGAAGTGAGGTGAATTTGTGGAGGAAGAACGGAACCGCATGGTCTCGGTCTTTGGCCGGGTCCATCCCGTCTAATGCAGTGTGATACAACAGCCCTGCATGCAGTAAGTTAATGAGGGTTATAATGGTCTTTGTTTGAGGTGTTGATTTAACTTTATGGTAATTTTTGAGGATTTAAAACGGTATGTCATACCATTGCATCAGTCTGCATGCTGTCTTTGATATTTTCTGTCCCCCATAAGTGACCCTAAAATTGAATCTCTAAAAGTTTCTCAAAAAAAAATTTCATTAAGTGGGAATTTACAGTTGAACTGGGAGGCTTCGGTAGCAAATATTTTAATGAGCAAGTATCCATTTTATGTTTACAAGCATTAACATTTTCCCATTTTATTTGTCTTACACTATTGGATTAAATTTGGATTTTAGACTGTTGGTAGAACAAAACAAGCAATTTGTGCTCTGGAAGACACTACGTAGACACGATATTTTGATGCTTTGTAGACTAAAAATCAATTTATTAAAACAAATCAATAGATTAATCAAAAAGGTAAATAATAATTATATATCAGTTGTATTAGACAATGTTAGATTTACTTAGGGGTGCCCAATAATCAAACAGTTCTGTATTACCTCGCAGTCAAATTCTTTTATATATATGTAAATTAGACCGACAGCTTTACATGACATGACCGTGGATGTAATATATCAAAATAAAATCCATAAGAGGTCATCATTGATATTTTACAAATCAAATAAATGTTAATTAGATATTAATCAATATGTTTCTCCATTTAATATGTGCATGAAACCAGCAAGAATCTGTTTGTCAGTATCAAGTAGGATGTAAACCGATTTTCAGGCTAAGTTGTTTGACTCTGCGGTAGAGTAAATTGCCATTAAACGTGTAGGACAGAATATACTGTTGGATCTCCAGCTACTGTAAAACACAGGCGCTACGCCAGCTTACCTCGAGCAGATGTGAGCATCATGATGGTAAAAACAGCGAATATTAGTCCTTTCATTTTGAGTGGGATGCCTCTTCCATTGACAGCTCAATGCGGACTGGTTAAGCAGCTGGACGCCGGACTGAAATTGGATTAGTGTGAAGAGCACCCGTTTTGTTTGGCACCAATCAGAGCTGCTAAAAGGGTGCTGAGAGGTCACCAAAAGTGAAGTGTTGGGGATTAATCCATAGTATAAAAAAAAATCTGTAAGGGAAGAGGCAATTGGTTGATTGATTTTGTGTCTCCTTCAGAAGTTTTAATAGAAGATATAGCATGAATGTTACACGTAAAACCAAGCTGGTGACACTTCTCTGTTTCTAATGAGGAACAAACGGTGTCAGAAGTAGTCAAAAGTTCAAATTCCCCCTCATTGCTGGAAAACATGTGATGCTTCTCATTTGTCAGAAATACATCTTAACTAAATCCCTTTTTCTGCTGTAGCTGTTAGTGGGGGAAAAAAAACGGGAAGAAAAACCCCGCACTTTCAGGCTAATACCTTTGGTGCTCGTTGATCCTCAGTAACACATCTTTTTACTGACTCCAGAAAATTTTGATCACAGCTTCTCTATCCCTCTCTTAAGGAGCAAATTGCACATGTCCCGAGTCAGCGCAGGTTTAAGCAGCTTATGGCTTCATGTCCGTTTGCTCACGTGTATCAATACACAAACACACATACTACTGCCTGCGGGGGGGGGGATTAGATTCAGTTATATTCTCAATGCAGCATAAAAACCTGCGCAGCTGTCTTATGTAACACTGCCGTGTACACACAAACACAGATGTACACACGAGGAGATTCCTCGAGTTCTGTGTTGCTGCAGTGAGGTTTGCAAGCGAATACATGTGCTGAAATTATTCCCTGTGGTCAGTTTACTGTCAGATTCAAATTAATTTTTTTTTTTTTTTGCATTTAAATTTAACCTGATCATCAGAATTAAAGCCTGGTAAAGCAAACTATACATATTTGTAACATGTAAGAAAAAAACAGGAGCAACATTATTCATGCTACTGATTAAAAAAATCATATGAAACAATTTTGATTATTAATTAATCGTATTTATCTTTGAACAAGCAACAATATCAAACATTTGGGTCCAGAGTCTAAACAATTTCTTTCTTTTATTTGGATTATTGGACAGTAAATGTAATATCTTTAGCTTTTGGACTAGCAAAAGCTAAGTAAAAGCATCAGCTTCAGGCAACTATGAATATTTTGAAGGCTGCAGTTTGTGGTACTGTGTTGCATCATACGGAGAGTTGTTTCTGTTTTTTGAGCCTCTCTTCACTTATTTAAATGAAGTGGACAAATAGTAGAAACACCTGTCAGTATAACACAATACAGCTCAAGAGCAGAACAAACAGCAGCCACTGAAATGAACATGTCACAAAACCTCTCGATTAAAGGCATTATAACCTTCGTGAAGGGAGAATTTATTGCAGGAATGTCGTGTTAAGACAACATGGGTGTACCTAATAAACTGGCAACTGAGTGTAGATTAGTACAATAATGTGCAGATTAATCAGAAAGGAAAGTAATCCTACAATGCAGCATGTTCCCTCCTAAATGTGAGCACATCATCTTACACTGAGAAGGACTAGCTGCATGCGAGACTGAAGAGAGAGCTGCTTTTTTTTTTTTTTTTTTTTTTTTTTTTTGGGAGCGATAAGTGCGAAGGAGGCTGCTTGCAGCATGTTGCAAGATTCAAAAAAACGTCTCCCCAACTCATCTCTGATGCTGCTGAAATACACATCCAGCATCTTAAAATGGCATACTGTACCTACACAAAAGCCTCCGCCGGGTCTGTGCGTGTACGGGAGAGACAGATGGATGCCGTTTTTAGTGAGCGAAATGTGTGGCTGCAAATTACTGTACACTTCGGTCTCAGTCGTCATCTGGATGGCAGGATCCCAGCATGGGCCCAAACAACAAGGAAATACTCAGCAGTCCTGAAGCACCTATAAAAACCTGCAGACTGATCCCCTGTGTAATTAGAGAGTGGAGGAGAAAATGCTGGCGATAATTAAAATAAAATCCAGCCCCTCTTTCCTCTCCGCCTGTTCAAACAGGCTCGCTTTGGCTTAATTGTATCTGCGAATATTTTCCTCTGCATTGTTTTTCCCTGTTTTCACTATTTATCAGCTTTGCAGAAGCCAAGGATTGAGATGGAGGATGGAGTGTTTGAATAAAGCGTAGGAATCCGATGATGAAGAGAGACGAGATGAAAGGTCGGGATGGTGGGAGAGCGAGGCTTCAATTACTCAACTCACAGGACCGCTTTTCTCAGTTACACCACGTCAGAAAGAACTCATAGCAGCCTCACCAGAATTTGCTCTTTTGTTAAAGTTGTTGCTCTTTTTTTCTTTCTCTCAATTGTCTGATTGAAATGCGTAAAGATCTCGCCTCACCGCACTTGAGAAAACTGAGCAGCTGACACAGAGAACTTAAAAAAAAAAAAAAAAAAGTTGAATTAGAGTCTCAAAAATAGGAGATCTTGCATGTCCTCAGAGCTCCAGCTGGTATTTATAGCGTGGCTGTAGGTGTCGAGTGAGAGGAGTGTGGCCTTGTGTGCTTCTCTTGTTTATACTGAGACACAATTTCCTCAGATAGAGAGGAGATTACACCATGTGTGTGATTAGATAAAGACTCATTTGAGACCTAATCTGGCTCATCCTCTTAACTGAACTTCTCTAGCAAAGAAATGTGAGACCTCTGCAGAGATGTGTGTGTGTGTGTGGGTGTGGGTGTCAGAGAGAGGAAAAGGAGGGAGGGAGTGTGTCCATCTCCCAGTATGGCACCCAAATAACTTTTTAGCAAACCTCCTTACGTCCATATTTGGTCAAACCTGAAGTGACTTTAGAGATTATTTTTTTTTGGGCATGGTTGCAACATGATGGCGAGTTGACATCAAACAGCGCAGCTCCAATCTTTCACATGTGGGTGAGTCAGAGAGCGATGTAGGACAAAACCACCCTTCACAGACAGTGACTCAGAGTAACTGCGCCACTCCGAGGCACTAAAACATACTAACAAACGTTTCATCGGTTTATTGAGGAATGCATAGTCTTGTCTGCAAGTGAAACTTTAAAGTGTGTCCCATCATGCATATTTCATGAGACCGTACAAGTGGAACCAGTCGGGCGGGGGGGGGGGGTTCAGTGTCGAGGCGGCGCAGAAAAGTCTGTCCGTACGTTGAAGTTGGCGTCACTAGAGTTGCAGGAGTCTGAGTAGATGGAGGAGAGAGAGATGGACAGGCAGGGGGAGGGAGGGTGAGGAGTCGGTTCCTGGTGGTGCAGAACTCGGGCCAACAGGGTTGACCTACCCTCCTTCTCCTTCTCTTCCTTCTCTTCCTTCTCTTCCTTCTCCTCCTCCTTTTTGTCCACCTCCTCTCTGTATTTACATCCTGCATCCATAAGAGGTGGCGGGGATGGTCTGCCGCTAATGTTGTTTCTGTTCGAGCGAGGCAGAGGAGGGTTCTGGTTTGAGAGGGGCAGAATGTGGGCTGGAGTGACCCAGGATCCCTGCTCTCCATCTCTCCATTTCCACTGCTCCTGACAATCCTGCAAATCCTCCCAGCAGCTGTCTCCCCTCAGATCCTCAAGGTCGTCAGGCGTCTCTCGTCTGAGGACTTCCTGGTCCCGGTTCTCGTACAGCAGCGTGGCCGCGCAGATGAAGATGAAGAGGCCCACTCCCATGACCACAGGACCGACCAGTTTCATCCTATCAGCGGGAGTGCTGACGCGTCCTCTCCCGAGCTTCGGTGCTGCAGAAACGTAGCCCGCCACCGCTACACTCATCCCCACCAGCACCACCATGACACCCAGCAGTAGCCACACACCCGGGGCGGAACCCAGGGGCAGCTTGGTTTGGAAGGCTTTGCTTTTGCTCAGGTGTCCGTGGCATGCTGGCAGGCAAACAGGTGAGGAGTGGGAGGAGTGGGAGGAGGCGGGGCTGCAGGAGGGACTGGCAGCTGTCATCCTCTGGCTTCAGACTGGACAGAGAGGAGGAGACACAGAAAAGATGGCTTAGAGAGAGTGCTGAATGCAGCATCAGTAGGGTGTTGGAGACAGTTTACTCTGCATTGCACACAACAGGAAATAGCTGCTTTAATAAGACATGTGGCTGAGTTAATGAGATGCCAACCCTTCTGCAGCTCTCTCCCAGTGTCTCTGAGGAGCAACACACTCTCCACTCATGAACCCGGACTAAAATGTTATTGAACCGCTCGTTCACCATCGTTAATGACTGCCCCACTTTCAAAAACCTTGTGATTTCACTTCACGATCTCACTGCAGTCGTAGAAATGAAGTCACGCCACCGTGGTAATTGCTCTGAACTGAACTCGTAATTTAATTACCCCCTGAGGCAAGTGGACACAACGGGCGATCCCAACAGGACGCAAACGAAGACGAAAACATTTCAAGTTGGATCCAATTAGTGCTTTTACGCATACATCTTTAGCGTTTTATTTTTGCTCGACAGCTCTGTTGATCACTACAATAATTCACTTCCTGTTATTTTAACGCAGTCTACATACAGTCAAGAGTGGATACTTGCCTGGTTTGGGACGTGAATCCGGAGAAAAAGCTGGCTTCTCGGCATTATCAAACTGTATAAACCTGAGTTGCGTTATTCCTCCCACTCTTTCACTTTGATTCGCGGGTAATCCCCACTTTCACCTCATTCCCCCTCAGATTAAAACGTTTTTCATCCTCGGTTTCGCGGCGGGAGTCGGTGCGCAGCGCAACAGCGGAGCCTGAAATGAAGCTTTTACAGTAAATAACAGTCTTACTAAAAGTGGTGCAAAGCTGCTCAGCCTATCTGTCTCCGTGCTGCTCGTGCGTCTCTGCAGCTTGTGTGTGTGTGTGTGAGCGTGAGTGTGTCTGTGTGTGTAGAGGAGGGGTCGTGGGAATCTGTGGCTCGTCCCGGCCAGTCCCACGGTGAGCCCGGTTGTTATTTCTTCGAGATCACCAGCCGTCAAGTGTTTTAAAGAAGTTTTCTGAAAGAGCAGTCTTCCTGTTCCCAATCCAGGACCTGAAAATACGTGAGGATGAAGAATATCCATTCCTCCACTTTATTAGGCTACAAATCATGTGCTCTTCCCATTTTGCTGACTATCTTCCGATCATTTACAGGCATGGCCGGATAAACCTGTTTAGGGGCCCCTGGGCAGAAAGTGGCAACGAGTCCCCGGTGGCCCCCAATCTCTACCACCCTCTGAATATACACCCTGCCTCCTCCAAGTATCCATTACACCTACAACCAGAACTCCTGTGGTGAAACAATATTTAATATTTGTATCATTCGAATTACGCACAAAGACAAAGCAAACTAATGAAAGTTAAACTAAATTTTTTACACAGAGTCCCTTCACAACACAAGGTTAAATAGTTTATGGTGCATGACCCACATTAGGTAATATTGTGTTTTAGTGGTGCAAATAACTTTTGTAACATTTGGAATTTGTCCCTCGGGGTCTGGAGCGCTTGAGCAGTTCACTTTGCCTGTTTGGTCCACTTTGTCAGTGGTCGGGTGTCTTGGTGGATAAATGCTATAACGAAAAGAAAAAAAAAAAGTACTTTGGTTCAGCTGCTATACTTTAAGAATACTGTCCATCATTGTTTAACAATGATGGACAGTATTCTTAAAGTTAAAATTTCAAAAGTTATCAAAGTTCACATCAAATCTGTCTTTAGTTTATTTAGTATTGCTTGTCGACATAAAGCATACTAACGTGTGCCTGATCTTGGCCACTTTTAGTCATCACAGTTTGTGACATGGGCCGCCACGAGCCATTTGTGTGAGCCATATACAACAAGGTGGTTTTGTGTGATGCTTGCTGCATATGGGTCGGGTGTGGCCCACACAGCATAACCACTAGTTTGTGGGTGCGAATAACGTATGTGGGCCAAATGTGGGCAATAAACAGCGAGACAGTTCTGGGTTTGAGGGGAAGCGCCGACCCGACTGCAACATGCTGCTGAAGGCCCTGACATTTTACAGAAAATTGGGGCCAGCTCTGACTGTGTGCTGATCCAATTTAAAATTTCCATCACAGGTTTGGTTGTCTGTAGCCAATAAGCTCAAAAGTACAACGCAACTTTGACAGCAGTTCAAATGTGATGCTCACTGTCATGTATTCAACTTGTTTTTTGTCTGTAGTCTAATTTGAATAAATAAATGAATGGAAGCTAATGTCTGCATGAACTGAAAAGTTCAAAAACTTGGAAAACTTAAGGTGCAGCCTCTCAGCTGACATGTTAACAGATTGATCTTCAAGACTGCAACACAGGTGGGCGCTTTGGAAAAAGCTTTGAACTAGAGATGTCAGATAATGGACTGAAAACTGCAATACATACATTTAAAATGTAGTGAAGTACAAAGTAACTCCTTTTGACTCTTGACGCTTAGTCAACATCAAATTTTTTAATTTATCTTTTGTGGTTAGAATGAAAATAGACTCGGCTTACTTATACAAAGAGTTGTGATTCCTACTTTAATATGTGGCATGATTTTTGACAGTTATTAGCAAGTAATTAGTTTCGGCATCAATTAAGCTGACGTGTTTTTCTAGCATGCTGTGGCTCAATCAAAGAGTTAGAAGGGAATCCGGTGGACGTTTTTATCCGCAGACTGATTGGCAGGGAGGTCTTTGTAATTGGTTTATTCATTACAGCTACTAAATGTAAAGCTATCAAGAGTTTGAGCAGAAGAGCTTAACCTGAACTGAAGAGTTTAGCCAAGAGCAGCTTCATCCTCACTCACAATCAAAGTCGCTGGTTTAATGTCTCCCTTCAGGTAGATGGACTATCATTGCTGGCTGCGTCGATCTCTCATTGGCTGAGAAAGGGTCTGGTGGATGTTCCTCACGTCCTGTTGGCTACTAACTTCCACAGTGTGCTGCAGCTGGGCCTGCTACCATCCTCTGGCCTGCTGTCTCTTCTGGTACTGAGAGACTGACGAGGTTATCCAATGATGATGAGCATTAGTGTGAATGTTCATTGAAGTTTAGTAACCGGTAACGATTGTGCTCCAGAATAATGTTGAAGCCAGAAACTGTCAAACTGTATAAATGACCAAATAGATACACTCTCCTCAAGATTTATCTAAGCACATTTCACAAGTATGACTAAGTGTGTCTGTGTGTGTGTGTGTGTGTGTGTGTGTGTGTGTGTACGTGTGGTAAAATGGCTGAGGTCAAACGAGGACGGCAAGCAGTGTGCATCTCATTTATTTTCACCCATTCACACATTCCATCAGACAGCCACAGCTACCTCAGAGCCAGAACAGCGTACCATTACCCCGTAATTTACAATACATAAATAAAAGCTGTTTGCTTATAAACAGTTGCTGATGTACACATTCCAACCTGCTGAAGTACACGCAGATTTACAAAGACACTGACAAATGTTTTTGTTTTTTCTTCTTCTTCTTCTTTCTCAAAATCTATGAATTGAGGCTCATTTTTTTTCCCAGTTCACTGCCACAATGTCCTTCCCTGTAGACAGATGTCAAGCCTTTGCATAACCAAGCAGGAGTAAACTCTGGTAGGTAGCTGTATAATATTTACACTGTGGATGACAGAAGTTATCGGAGCCAAAAACAAGATGATCAATATCGACGAAACAACTGAAAGCTGTTGTTTGACATTCATATTCATGGGGCGTTCCCAAGAGAAGCGGAGAGAGAAGAGCAGAGCTGGTTCATTGTCTTGTTGGATCTTGATTTAACACAGTTAGCCCTTAGCCCTGCATGTCACACAACAATCCTCCAATCAGAGAAGCAGCAACACACACGGGATGGGAGGAAATTACACCCTCATTTCCCAAACATACTCAGTCACACACACACACACACACACACACACACACACACACACACACACACACACACACACACACAAACACAAACATACAGAGTTTTAACCATCCCCCATTCAATCTCAGCTCCAGCCAACTCCAAATTAACCAAATTTGGCCCACTTTCTCCATCTGCAGGAGAAAAGCTGAACTATGTAGTGCTTCTACTCCACCGAGTTTCACATTTAAAAAAAAAAAAAAACTCTCACCGCCTCACGATTGTATTTTGCAGCTTTAAAGGCGCAGTGTGTAAGATTGAGGAGGTTCTACTGGCAGAACTGACATTTAATATTAATAATTAGGTTTTCATTCGTGGATAATCACCTGAAACTAAGAATTAACATACCAAGTTGTGTTTTCATTACCTTACAATGAACACCTTCATGTCTACACAAGTAGCGGGTATCAAAACCCTATTTTGACCTCGCATGCGTGCAGCAGCATTATTGGTCAAGGCTAGGAGAATATCAGAGTAAGCCAATCAGATGCCTGTTTGTCAAAAAAAAAAAAAAAAAAAAAATCATGCTTAGAACAAATCGGGTTGACATCATGCATCGGGCAGTGACAGAGGGTCCTCTTTCATGAGGTGCGCCATGTTGCACTGCCATGCTCTCTATCATAGCCCAGAAGGGACAAGCCAAACACGGGCTCCAGATGGGGCCTTTTGTGAGTTTCACAGCCCCCGTAGATTTTCTTCCAGACTTGGAAGCAGATGGTGAAATGAGGGGTGTTCCGTTGATTGCAATTTGCAACCCCACCACTAGATACACCTAAATCCTGCACACTGCTCCTTACAAAATTTAAAGTCTATTCCCAAGTAAATAGCAACACAAACACATTTGTTCCGTCCGCTCTGAGTGCAAGCAACATTTCATAACATTTCAGATAAAATGAGAAATACAACAGAATTGTGACGTTAAATCCAATTCATGGACTGCAAGATGTTAAGAAAGCCTTGAAGGTGCCCGTCGTTCATTTTTCTTTTTTAAATTATTCTGTAAACAAACACGATATAAGTCAAGGAATCCTCATGGTATCATGAAAAACTCTCCCTCAGGTCGACCACTTCTGTTCATCGTTGGAGAGAGGAGGCAGAGGGAGGAAAGATGGACGTTTCTGAGATGATGGCTCCCACTTGTTTCTCTTGTGTAGCTGCACCGTCGCAGAGCTCAACAAATTAAACTTGTTCTTTTCTGAAATTTATTAGTGTCTTTAGTTAAGTGTTGATGGTGGTGGAGCTGAAGGGCCTGTGACGAAGAAGCAAGTCCTCACGGAGTCAGGTCTTACTCTTCGTCGGCGTTCTTCAACATGAGGATGGAGTTGTAGATCTTCAGAGCGGGTCCCAGCTTGATTGACAGGATCTTAACGATGTCTGCTTGGGTGAGTAACAGGAAGGCCTCGCCATCTATTTGCTAAAGAGAAAATACCTTTGTTTTAAAGACAAGTAGAGATTCTGAAAAACTGAGATTACTTTAAGTACAGCTTCTTTTAACTAACAATCTTCTACACCAGCAATAAAAAAAAAACTATTTCTGAGTGAAGGGCAGTAGAAACATGTTGTAAAAACAACAATGACGTGTCATCTTCTAAACTAAAATGACAAACTTGTTCACAAACTCTTTATTATGTTCTCATCTAGCAGATATGAATAAATATTAGCATTCACTTGGAGTTTCTGGCCACATGATGAATTTAAGTGCATCGTTCACTGTCTGTAAACTCTGTTAACCAACTCTTGAGGGAAATACTCGGCTGTTTACCAGCTTGTCTCTAACTGTGCATGCCCCCTTTAAAAACATTGTTTAATTAAATCCATAAGAAAAATATTAAACATTTTTTTTTGTGGATGATTGGATTTCTATTGATTTTATAATGAAACGAAAACCCACTGAACTTTATGTATTGGCTGCACCTCTCAGGCTTTCATGAATTTCAGTATAACTAAAACTCTGTGAAACGTCATTCAGGGCTTACCTGCAGTAGATTAACCTGCAACATGTAATGAATAGAGTTTGTACCGTGTATCTACAAATAATTGCATATTATGAGACATAAGAAATGTTTCGGTGGAACTGAAATTGATTCCTAAAATGTCTTAAAAAAAAAACCCAAAACATTCCTTAATTATGTGAAAATGTATGCAGGTTTTATGAAAATGCCTGAAATGGCATAAAATTAAGCCCAGTTGCAAAACAGACATAAAAACAACTTATCTGAGAAGTCTGCACCCTGTGACTGATATAAAAAAATATATAATTTAACGTGCAGATATTTCAAGTCGACACACAGATGGCAGGAAAACGTAAATATTCAATTGATTATGCTTATTTATTGCTGCCATCTGTGCGTATTGGGGTCTCGTACAATTTTTCACCCGTGCGATGCACACGAGGAAGACAGTGCCGTGTGTGTTTTCTTCACGATTTCTCAAATGCAAAACACGAGCCTCTCACTCGTTGCCTTCACAGGAAACGAGTGAGAGTTTTCTGACGAATCACTGACGAACAAGACTAATCAGTGAGACCTCTTTAGTATCAGTAGGGGAACACAGAGTCATGCTCATGTTTGATTTTCCAAACAAGGAGGATGCATTGGTAAATTTAACTGGTTGAACCCTGGTCGGTTAAGTAGTGCTTAAAATCATTAGTTGATTAATCAGTAATTTAAAAGACTCAGTGTTTCCAGTCTTGACAGCTGGAACACATCAACATTGTAAAAGATAAAGCATGAAAAACAACCCTAATAAATAACCTAAAAAAACAAAAACTGAAAACTGTTATTGGTTGAGGCCCTGTGTCTTCAGACTTGCTGTGTTTGTCAGTCAATTGAAGTCAAGTTCAGCAGTGACGTGCTTACCTCTGTTTTAAACGTAGCAGCATGTTCTTTACATCCTGGGAGTCCTTTAACAAAGCTGGCCACCTGATTAACAACGAGAAACAACACACAGCAATCAGCTACGGACACTCAGTCAAACGCAGCACGTCCATCAATAAATGTTGATCTACTGATCAAAGTGCTCTGCATGCCCCTATTGACTGCCAGGTGTTAACCTGACAGGAAGAAAGAAGGCACCAGTTCACCGTAACGACCAGACAAGCTCCCCTTGAATATTCATGCACAGTTGCAGTTTCCCTGAACAACAAGTTGCCTTCATGTTAGATTAGTGAATGAGGAGTATGTCTGCTTTTCATGTGTTGACACAGGGGGAGTGTGTAAGCATGTCCGACCTCCTCGGCGCTCCAAGTGGCCACTCTCTTGGCAGTCAGCCCCAGGACCTCGGGCAGCAGCTGGCAGTGTTTGTCCCAGCAGAGAGCCACCCGATGGGGAGGAGAGGCAGAGATGCCGGGGGAGAACACAGACTCGTGGAGGGCCTGCTGGAGAGAGATGGCGTCTGGAGAGGCTGAGGAGTAGGGGGGGGGGGGGGGGGGAGGGACATGGTAGTAAGTGGGATGAAGGTGTGACGTGCAGGCTTCATATCACCATTTTACACTTTCCCACTCACCTTTACTGTCACCAATCTCCTCTTTGACATAGTGCATTTTCAGGTATTTGGGAACTGGAGCGGTCCTGAAAGAAATAACAACGTACAAGTCAGAAGTTACTCTCTGACACAAACATCCTCACCATTGAACTTCAGCACAGCTGAGTATCATGAGTGACAGCCACCTTTTAGGCCTCGTTCCATTGTGGATTTGCTCACTGGCTCCACCCAGTGGCTCCGGCTGGCTGTTACGTCCTGAGCACTCAGCTTCCCCTGTCACCGGTTTCCTAGCAACACAGATAACCTTCACTCGGGTGCGAATGACTACATAGAGTTACATGAAAAACCCTGTTAGGAGTGTCGGTGTGGTCATGTTGTTTTTGTGGACTGACTTGTTCTGGGGGTCCTCGGCTCCTTCAGGCTGCTCTGGCGTCGAGGAGGACTGTGTTGTAATGTTTGCATGAGGGTCGGGGCGTCGCCCCCGAGGATGAGGTCCACTGAGGGTGATGGGTCGCTCTCCGCTGAGACGGTCCGGCAGCAAACCCTCCTTGTTGAGATTAATCTCTGAGTAGGGGCAGCTCACCTGACTAAGCACACAGAGACACACTAACGTTACTCGGACCTAAAACAGGTAGCCCTTTAAAACCATGAATAATTCACTTTTTACTTCTGGTATTATACAATTAAACAGCATATAACAAATAGGAAGGAAAGGCCACTAATATCACCTTGACTCCCACACACAGAGACAAACAACACGTTTAGACTGCTGGAAGCCCACACAAGCACAGTAATAATGACATTTGAGAACATTCAGACTTTATTTATTGCACACACAATTACTGAGCTTTCATAAAATAAAACTACACTACAATGAGCTCAAAAATGAAAACTGAAAGATCGGGAGTGATAGGATGCCCAAGAAATTGAGAATTAAATAAAACCTAGGGATGTGTCAGGATTTCTACATTTTAGTATTGTCATTAAACAAAATCAGTTTATGCACCTATTGTCTCAAATACTACTGTCAGAATGTGACAGTAATGCACCCCAAGAGCTGATAACCACCATTAAACAACAAAAGAAGAGGAAGAAGAAAATGCTGCTAACTGTTGCCAGTAAAATGTCTGTGCTGTGTGTAATTAGATACAACAGTCTTCAAATAAAAGTCGAATAGTTCCCAGTGAAAAGTTGCATTTTTGCGTAAAAAAAAATGCCCATCCCTAATGATTTTGTTTTTGTTTTTATTAGATTTGATAGAAATCAAATGTAAATGTCGAGCACTTAAGGATGGAAATGTATTTCTAAAACAGGACTAAAAGGTAACAGCAGTAAGAGCTAAAATGAATTCAGAATAGGCATTGCATGGAAATAAAAAGATGACATATATTCACAGAGGAAAACAGCAAGGGAAATCTAGAAATCTAGATGCCATATGAAATAAAAATGGAGAAGTAATATGTAACAGAGGAGGAACAAAAGAAAACAGAGCGACTCTGAAAGCATAAACCTGAATTTGTGCCACTAACCTGTAGTGAGTCCCATGGCGAGGCCCCCTGATGTGCCCAACCCCGTTGCACCCTGGGGTAGGACACCCCTGTCCTGGGGCAGCCGATATATCACTGGAGCCTGAAATATACCCACACAGACACATGAGGGAGTGTTAATAAAAATATGCAAACAACTGACAGACCCGTTTGATTTCATCATATATTCATCCCAACACCACATCCACAAGTTAAGTCTGCTCACTCGTCTGTTGAAAACCAGGCAGGACAGAAAGGGACAGTGTGCGAGAGAGTCAAAAAGTGTGTCTCACCGTTGGGGTACTGTAGTGGGTGTCCAGTTTTCTGACACCACCCTACAGGGTGTAGATCTGGGTAGTCGGTCTCCACAAAGTAGTCATACTCTGAGCTCCAGCCATCAAAGTGGATCTAGAAGAGAAGATGGAGAGGGAAAACAGTAAAATTAAGCACAAGCTGAGCACAGAACAAGTTCAAATGCATCTCGACGAAGAGATGTCCTGCACCTTCAGTCGGTGGTCCTCTGTGTCCACTATAGTGGCAACTCGAATGAGCATGGGGTTCCTCTTATCAACAGCTTCCACTTTCATCCCAATGTGGAAGCCATGTAGAGGTCGCTGCCAACAAACACGAGGAGAAAAAAATAATCACATGACCGCATTCAGACTTTTGTAGTACTTCTAGTACTATAAATATTGATGAACTTGAATCATACCATTTTGAAAGCTCGTGCAGGAGCTGCCTGTGTCCCCGTCTCTTCCAGGTATTTCTCCCACGAGAAACTCTTGGGTTCTTTATATTCTAATGAGAGGAAATGAAGACTCATTAGATGCATCAGTCACTGCAGACAGACCACACATGAACACAGCCACCTCTGTGATGTTGTGACAACAATATGGCTATCCACAGGAAGTGACAGCACGCATTTTACCATTGACGTACTTATCAAATGTATTTTTGTGTTGTTCTTTTTAGATGTGTAGAAGACTTTCAATGGAAAAATACATCTGTGGCACAAGGTAACAATAATTGTAAAAGCTTCATCAGCAAATGTTACAGATTTAATTGCCATTTATCTCTGATAATGTTTGATTTTTACATAAATTGGGTCCACCACTATATTAACCCACATGTGTTTTGATCTGTGTCTTACCAGCTGGAGTGGTCAGAGTGAGCTCAGTCTCTTTACAGTAACCCACCGGATGGATGTACGGACTGCTGGCATCACACCTTCACACAAAAACAGGTAAACGGGCACACAGTAACATCAGCTTGTGATTAAACAGCAAATACTAACAATACAAATGTTTAGACTTTCAGCAACCCTGTAGATACACTATGTACTGTATGTTTGTCCAGACGTTCTATTCATCCATTTGTGATACTCTTTCCACACTATCTTAAGTCCAAGGGAACAATGTTGACATCGTACCAACCAGTGTGGAATTCACATGGATTTTAGAAATACCTTTCGGTTACGTGCTTTCTATCAGACTTACACCAAGCTCTTACCAGTAATCATACGTGTCATCCCAGTTGTCAAAATGAATGAGCAGGCGGTTGTCGACAACAGCTGCAATTGTTGCTACACAGATCAACAAAGGGTTCTTCCTGTCGACCGCCTCCAGTTTCATCCCCGCTCTGAATCCAGATGGAGTCACCGACTAGAATAAAAGAAACACACAGTCAGACAATGTACAAATCACAGTAATACATAGTGTCGTTAATACTCACTGTGTTGAGGCTTTTGAAAAGGTGTTTTGGGGCCAGTTGACCCCTGCAGTTCTTCACATACATGCTCCAATTAAACTCTCCCTCTTTACAACCTACAACAACACAAACCGTGCCAGGGCCGTTAGGACCAATCTATATTCATGTGTTCACCCTCTAAATTTATGTTCAATTATAAAATCCTGGATGGGTGGTATTCATTGACTGACAGTGTGTTTGTGACTACCTTTTGGCAACAACAATTTGTGTCCAAACTTCTCACACCAGCCGGCCGGTTTCAGATCCCACGAGTCAGCGTTGGCCCAGAAGTCGTAGCATTCTGGGTAACCGTCAAAGTGGAGCCTCACTCTGTAACCTTGGATCTACGAGGACAAAGGGACGGCGTGCACACGTGACTTCAATTCTTAACTCTAAAAAAGGATCCACGTATATATGGTCACAAACCAACAGTTGCGCTCATACCTCTGCAACAGTAAGCACGCAGAACAAAGACGGGTGAGATGGATCGAGTCCCTCCAGCTTCATTCCCACCTTAAAACTGTTCCTGCTTTGAGGAAATGACTGGTGCTGCAAGACAAATGGACACCACAGCACAGTTTAGGTAAACATAACTATCAGGTTATACCTAACAAAATAAAAGTGGCCGGCATGTAGGGGTGCACACCTCTTTGAACATCTTAACAGGAGCAGCAATGGCCTTCTCCTCCTCGATGTAAGCAGGCCAGCTCCATGCCCGTTTCTTACTGGATGGGGCCGTCACTGAATGTTGAGCAGACAAATATCTACACATTATGTGCTGCAGTTAAGTGTATGATATTCTCAATGACTGGCAATTCATGAGCACCATTCATGTTTTTTTTCCAAGACACAAACCTGAATCTAAAACATAAATGTTGTTTTTAGATTCATTTAAGACCTTTGCAGTTGTGAATTCAAGTAACAATGTAAGAGGATGTTATTAATGGTTACAGTGGGACAAGCTAAATATTTCTCCATCCCTCCTTTTACAGTCTAACATACCCAGTTTAGCCATTTTGGCTCCTCTCCTGCCTTTGGTAGTCTTGGCTTTTTCCTACAAAAGAAAATAACAAGAGCACGTTAATAAGCTGCATCATGAAAACAATTCTTGCCCTTTTCTATGAGAAGACACTGCAAAGCTTGAGTATTTACAGTAGGGTGGACCTAGACACCTGACTGGCCTGTAGCTCTGAAAGGGAACAATACTGGTGACCAACATTAAGAGGATGCTCCTCACCTCTGGTTCCTCTTGGTTGTCTTCCTCCTCATCGCCAGAATCCATGTAGATCTTTCTTTTTTTGCGCACACGTTTGCCAAGCCTCTCACCTTCTACTGCCTGACTCTCCCGTGCTTCCCCTGGAGAAGATCTTAAAAAAATAAAAATATAAAAAAATATAAAAAAAAAGAAGAAGAAGAAAAAAAAAAGATGTGGTCCATGATGAAACAAGATAGCAAAACAATCTGGAAGGTAACAAAAAGTCACTGGAGAATACCAGGTGTGTGACTTTACCTGCCACTGGAGGGCTGGGCACAGACAGAGCTACAGAATTTCCCCTGCAGGAGAGCATCTCCAGGAACCCGGCCACCACATGCCCGGCACCTTGACGGATCCCCATTTGGGCCCATGTCTGCACTGGAGCCGACTTCAACACTGGGGCCAACCTCCACGCTGGGGCCCTCCACACTGGGGCCCTCCACACTGGGGCCCTCCTCTAACGACAAAAGCACCGGACCAGGAGCTAGAAGACAGAGGAGGAAGACAGGCTGAAACTGATACTGTTCACTGTCCAAAACATGGATACAGTATAAAACTTAAACACTGCAATTATTTATAATAACAACATTAAACGTGTGCTGTCATACCTTTAGCTTGAGATGATCCTGGCTTACTCTGATTGGCTGGAGCTGTGGCTATGCTGGTCTGTGATTGGCCCTCTGGTGGAGGGGTGGGAGTGTGAGAAGGTGCTGGGTCCAAGGTCTCACAGTTAGACTGTGCCTCCTGCCCTTTGACCTCGGGGTCTGTGACAATCTCAAGGGTCCCAAACTCTGTCATGCGGAACTGAAACACACAGGGAATAAACAGATATGCTCATCAGGGTTTGTCCCAGGAAAATATGAGAAGTGCCACCATGATCCTGATCCATCTAGCCTCAACAGGGAACCCTCATCTTGTTTGTAAAGAAATATTTGCACAATTAAGAAAAGATCCCAGACAGGAACAAAAACAAATCTCTTAAGTACCCTGATATCACTGCCTGGCAGCGTGGCTATACCATCCTTCCAGTCCAGAGCACCCATCATGTCAAACTCAGCTCCCTGGGAGGGGCCATCACTGGGTGGAGTGTCAGTCATTCCAACTCCGCTAATATCCCCAGCCTGCAAACACATAACCGTCACATCAGAGACACCGTCGCACACGGACATAAGAACAATGCTAAAAAAAAAAAAAAAAAAAAAAAAAAAAAAAAAATTAAAAAAAAAGTCCAAGTAAAGAGGATCAGTCGACACTTCTGACTATTATTACACCGTTCTTTAGCCTGGTTGTGTTGACTGTACACGACTATCTCAGTGAGGCAGCCCTCCCGCGTGGCTTTATCTACAAAGTGATTCAAATTACAAATGCAGCTTCTACCTGCACTTGTAAACAGCGTTGCGTTGCATCACCGCTAGATGGCGACTGCGTGCTGGCTTGCAGGATCCACCATGCACTTCGATTTCAGACTAAACAGTCAATAATAATATTGTTTTGCTGGTCAACCAACGGGGAAATACGTGCACAAACGGCCTCATCAGGGCAAACCTTCATTAAGATCATTGACAAACACGAGGAAAGACGTCTCAACTTTAAGTTTACCACACAAGTCCATCTTTTCCTTGTTTTAACAGTATCTCTTAAAACCCAGCGTTTGCCAGGTCGTGAGTGAGTGGGAGGGTAATTTGTTTATCAGTTTTAAGGAGAACACTGTTTTCTGCACCGGCTGGCCAAACTTAAGAGCGTCTTAATCCGTCTAATATTACGATATAACGTTTTAGTCTTGACGCACGTTTAACACTAAATTAAGGAGGCTTTTTTTTTTTGTTTGCGCCGTGGTTATAAATCACGTGAAAAGTAAACAACAGTCAGAGCCGGTGGACGTCGGCGAAGTTTTGACTTTACACCGAGTACCACCAGTTTTATTCTCGCCATAAATAAAAGTGTACGTAAGAGCGCCCATGATTAGCATTCGTCTTATACAAAATGGCGGAGCATAGGAAGAGGCCACCAACACGTTTAAACTATGTTAATTACTCAAGTTAGCGATTTAAACAAATCGCGCAAAGCCGCTATGTGTCGAACAGAGGCAAACGCTTGCCCTGTAATTTCCTGACGCGGTGTTTTCATCGACTCTGGTTATTTTTCTTCACTTTCCCCTTGTCACGGAATGTCAAGCCCGGGTTGCTAGCTGGCGCTGGACATGAAAGCTAACAGCCAGCTAGCTGGACTCCCGTTCATCTGAACGGTGGAGGAGGTGGAGGAGGAGGTGGAGGAGGAGGAGGGTGGGGGGGGCTGCTAGCCGTAGCATTGTGACTGGATGCAGCCAGCTAAGGACAATCTGTAATAAATAAGTTTCCCGGTTAATAACAAGAGGAAAACGCATTTGCAAAACGCCGATATCCCGCAAAATATCACGCACGGTCGCAGTCACGCCGCGCGACTGTTACGAGCGTCAACATTGTTGCTTCATTTAATTTCTTCAATAGAAACTTGGAAAAAAAAAAAACCCGATTTATTCTCCCCGTTTTTAAATCAGAGTGAAAATAATGCAAACTAACGCCAATTGGCAAAAACGCGGGCCAGTTTTTCCAAATTTTATCTCTATTAACGGCAATAAATTAGTATTAACGGCCGGATTGTTTAGAAATTGTGGAACTCACCTCGTTTCTGTTTTAACTCTTATTTAGAGCTGGATAGAACGATGCGCATGCGCGCAAGATGCGCTGCCCGACAACTTTGGGTCTCGGAAAAGTTCAGAACACTATCGGTGTTCAATACCAGGCCCGCGTTCGTTCACAACACGCCCAGAACTCAGTCCGGAGCCGATACGACACATACTACCCGCCGGACAGGGGCTCGTATTTCCCCTTTGCCCCCCCAAAAACAGCCTCAGAAGTATGTACACCCCCCCCCCCCCCACCCCACACACACACACACACACACACACACACACACCTCCACCCCCCCCAAGAAGTCCGAGTGTGTCGATGGAGCGCAGGGACCGCAGTGTCTCCATTACCGCTGAGGAGCGGTCGGTTCCCCGGTGGTCAAACTGGCTGTTTACCTCCCAGTTTTCAACACTGCGATCGATAAATAGTTTGTGTTGGATGCAGTCCGAGCACAGGCTTTAAACTGTCTTGTTACAGCGGTGCTAACTGTTAGGATTAAATGCGCAGGCCTGTGCAAAATCACCCGAAGTGACATTTTTAAACCCAAAATTAAACCAAACACATCGCTACACCGGTATCGGGACTGTTTTTTCTGCCCTTAAATTCATCTGCGGCTCTGTTGGTTGGTGTGTACGATATCTGTCTCAGTTAATGAAGCGAGGCTGTTTAAACGCACATATTGTGTTTAGCCGACCTTAATCTTAACATATCCTCACATTTGATGCACTAAAACAACAATATAGCATTATATTTTGACTGCACGTCTAGCAAAGGCATTTAAATATCGAGTATTCATACATTTCAACGCACTTCTGAGCTACTGTACGCATGTTTTATGGTCTTAATGTGACAGCTGATGCTTTTCGTTTGAAATGGGACTACATGGGTCCTAATTCCTTGTCTGGAGGTTATTTGATTAATTTGAAGTATTTTTTTGGGCACAAACAGTCATATTTATCCAAATAATCAGCAGCTAACCTGCAGTAATCCCTCCCACATTGTGTGGCCGTCTCCTGCATGATAAGGCTAGAGATGTGGGCTATTTCCCTGAAAACTGGACTCGACCTGAGACACGAAATCTCTTAAATATCCATTAAACTCAACTTGATACGCCGAGTAGCCGCAACACATTGAGAGAAGTAATTTTTTTCCAGTCAACAAAGGCCGTGCTGATACGAGGGAGTTCAGCCCGAGCTGTGTAAGAAAAGCGGCGGCGCTGCTTCGTGTCTTGTCTGTCGCTAGATGGCAGAAGGAGTCCAGTTTGTGGGGGATTATAGCGGTGGATGTCTGTCGTGCAGCCTGCTGCAGCCTGCACTATTTGGGAATATAACATCTAGTGCAAAACCATGAGATGGCATTCAATGGCAAAGCGGTCGACTCGAAGGTAAGAGGATGAGATAATGTGTCATGATTTACTCGACACCCCCGTCTGCTTTAGGCGTCTCTGTGAACTGTCAAGTCAGCGTGGATCGACACTACGAATGATGTGCTTACTTGGATATGACTGACATGCCGTGTCTGAGGCGATATCCAACAATTCTCACTCATTATAATCCAGCAGCAGGTCAGTTTGCGGCAGATATAGTCTGCCTACTTTGCGCATCCCTCCCACTGCAGCCTTTTAGCCTATAACACTGTAGGACTGCACGCTCAGCTTGCAGTTTGCTGTTTTCTCATGTTGCGTTGCGTGGAAAATATGCGGTGTTGACAAATGAGATCATGTAAATAATACCTTCTTCTCTCCCTCCATCCCGCAGACCGTGCTTTTCAACCTGCTGCTGTGTCTGCTTATATTTTACGCTCTTTTCTACATGATTGGGAGTGTGTGCTTCGGTGCCTTCAGGTGAGAGTCCCTCACGCATGCGCACAGGGACATGCAACCAAGCAAGTTAGCGTTGGACAACAATGATCCCTAAGAGCACCAAGTCACTATATGTAAATACATTTGTCGTAAATTAATAAACTGCACATTTGTTTTCTGAATATGCATCACAAAACACACTATTAGTTCAAACAATACGGTGTTTTAACATTTTACTTGACCTCATCCTGAGGTCACAAATGTAGAGGGTCTGTCAGTAAAAATGGACTTTTAAGAACTTTATTCCTTTAGTTTTTCAGTTATCCTTACATGGAGGAATATTCCTAAATAAAAATGTATTTAACATGATAAAAACAACAATGTGTAGTCTGCAGCGTGTTGTACTTGACTGTCATTTGGAGGTAACAGTATGCACAGCGAGCAGCAGGAACAGCTCATAGCCCTGCAGCAAACATTTACCCCGTGCAGTGGGTTAATCTGGCCTCGGATCCACCTTTTTAGGAGTGTTTGACTTGATCCAAAGGATTTAAAAGGAGCTCTGATGTTTGCACAGGAGAGAGATCTAGTAGGCCAAAATTAAAGTTCTCTTTTATGAATGTTGACATTACTTAACCCACAACCCGTGGCCTCTTGTCAAGACTCATGCAAGCTGAGATACTTTTACACTCAACGCTGCTCATTTTTCCTCATTTAGGTTGGAGCACTTTGATGGCCTGATTCCATTCGACTTTAACACCGAACCTACTGAATCCAACTCTAAATACTTGGGTGAGCGCACTTAATACTTCCAACGTGATCAACAATGAGTGTGAACTTTGTACAGATAATGTATTTTCTCACATGCTTTGGTCTCCCTCTCAGTGAACCTGCTGTCCTTGGAGCTCACCTACTTTTGCAGCGGCCTTCTGTTTGCTGCAGTGGTGAGGAGGCGGGTTTGGGACTATGCCCTCACTGTCACACTCCTGCATGTAATGATCACCAGCCTAGGTGAGCAGAAATCTCAATACTGCACACTTAAATGTCCAAATGTGTTGTGTAATGACACCTTTTCTCCCACTATGTTGCAGTAATGTTGGAGTTCCCTATGGTGTGGCAGTGGTGGCTGGCTTTAGGTAAGACAAACATCACTGGCGACTTATCTACAAGTTTACACATTTAACTTTGAGTTCTTTTTATTGCTCCAAATGCTTATTGTTCCGTAGGTAGCGGCTTGTTTCTGATGATTTGCAACGGGCAGCTGATAGCTTACTTCCTGTGCCAGAGTGAGCAGAGCTACGCCTCCTTCAGCATCTACTGACAGCCCAAAAGCAACCCTGTGTCTAAACTGTTCCATAATCAGTCTTATGAAGTGAGGTAGAAAGGATCAGACCAGATGCTCGTGTCCTCAAGACACCCATTAGGATTCTCCATGGTGATGGGATTTTTCTGTTTGTCACTAGACAAAAAAAAAGGAAGACTCCTCACCCATCACACATAAAGTCATAGCTGAGTACAATTTGTGTTAAAGTGTTGCCAATAGACTGGCACCCTGATGTTTTTATGTTAATGCCACAAGGAGATGCTTTCTGTATTTGGCTCTGTCACTATGCGGCATAAAAGCCGTATTTTCAGTACCATTGTAAGCTGTGAATGTAAAAGCAGAATGGGAATGTTGCAATACACACGGTATATTTTTAAATATAAATGCAAAGTGTTATAAAATAAAAAGGCCTCAGACTCTTTATTGTTCCATGGAATTAATGAGGAAAATAGTGACCAGCCTATTCCATATCATGAACTGAAATAACAGCAACAATGCTACTTAAAAATAGTCCATAATTTAATTTAATTAAATGCAACTAAATATGCAGCAAATTGCAGTGTTAATGTAAGAATATTTTCCTCAGGTGCTTAAAAATAGATTTCTATTTAATAATTTATGACATAAAAAATAAATACTGGAAAGAGCATGGTCCCAGAGGGTTTGGGGGGATTATGAAACTGGCTCTGCTGCCTCGTACTCCGCCGGGTTCATGAAGGAGAATCCTGGAAAGGCTTCACCGGCCCCGGCTGCCTGGCACCTCCCGTTCACTGAGGCAGGTACGGGTTGTAGCGTGAACTCGGGGTCGATGTAACTGACATCACAAGGACCCGTCTGGAGAGGAGACAGGAGACAGGAGTACGTATATGTGCAGATAAACTGACAACAACAGTGCTTTGGACTGATTTCTGATTCTCTCATACCACATTCGGGATGAATGGGGGTCTAACTCTTCTGGCCAGGAGCTCTTCCCATTCGATGGAGGCAAAGAAGGGATGTTCCTGGAGCTCCAGCTGGAAACACAACAAAGTTTCCTTGTCTGTGGTTTTGTGTCTTTGTGCTCATCACTGTTTATCTCTCTTTAGTGTCTGCACTCACAATGTCTCGACTCCCCCCTAGGCGTTTGGAGACATCTCTTTCCAATAATCCCTCTAAGAGTGAGCAGGCAGCCTCAGAAACCCCACTGTGGAGCTGCAGAGGAGCGTGAAGGATTTTCTCAAACATCTCTGCTTTGCTACGACTATAAAATGGAGGCTGAGAGAAAGAGAGAGAGAGAGAGCAAGGAGGTGACGTGAGGTGAAGATGCAGAGGAGAAAGGTGAGATGATGGAAAAGATTATTTCACCTTTACACTCACCAGTCCACAAATCATCTCAAAAAGTACTGTGCCGAGTCCCCACCAGTCCACAGCAGGGCTATAGGGCTGGCCTTGTAGCACCTCTGGAGCGAGGTACTCTGGAGTCCCACAGAAGGTATGCATTATACCACCGATGGGTACACCTTCTTTACAAAGCCCAAAATCAGTCAGCATCACATGGCCCTCACTGTCCAGCAGGATGTTCTCTGGTTTCAGGTCTCTGCACAGATACACATGGCACAAAAGTGTTGCTTTAGTCTGGTGGTTCCGGCAAAAACTTGCATGAACTTCACTCTGTGTTGTTATTGTTTGTTTCCTCTGGTTTTACATTGCTTTCTTTTACTGGCAATAGTGGATTTCAGGAGCAATCATTCATTGGGATTTCCATGCATGAATAAATTAAACATACGCAGCATGTTTAAATCAAGCATGAACAGCTAAAGTGAGAAAGCAGCGAGCCAAGAAAGATTTGGAAGAGTGACTCTGTGGCCAGTCTCAATCTGTATATGTACAGGATGTGCACCTGTAAACGATGTCAAGAGAGTGGAGGTAGCCCAGCGCTGCAGCCATCTCTGCAGCGTAGAAAGCAGCTCTCGGTTCTGGAAAAGACACTTCCCTCTGCAGGTGGTAGAAAAGCTGAGGACGCAGAGATATACAAAGTGTTCATTAATGACAATGAAATTCAATAAAAGAGCAACAAAAAGGAGAGTTCTTTTCCATTTCTAGACAAATAACTACAACAACTGTTCTAATTCTGCTGGTGGATGTTTGTATGCTGGATGTCTTTTTTAAATTTTTTTATTCCATTTTACTCAATATAAAAGTCACATACTGTTTTGAACTGTGCCAGTATCCCATAGCTTTGCCTCTGATTTCTACCCATCATGCAGTTTTACACACACCTCCCCTCCATTAACGTAGTCCAGAACAAAGTAGAGCATGGTTGGTGTCTGGAAAGAGAAGTGGAGTCCCACCAGGAATGGATGTTGTAGTCCTTTCAGCAGCACACTCCTCTCAACCATCACATGCCTCTGCTATAGACACAAAACAGATAGATAGATAGATAGATAGATAGATAGATAGATAGATAGATAGATAGATAGATAGATAGACAGACAGACAGACAGACAGACAGACAGACAGACAGACTACCTCTTTCCTCTGGACAATCATCTGTTTCTGCAGCACTTTCACTGCATAGTAGCCTCCTTGTTTTCTGTGTTTTGCCAGTAGCACCTGTAAAAGTTAGATTTTTTTTTTTTTTTACATTTAATATCCCAGCATCAAGTTCAGAAGAACAAACACAGCAATTTAGAAGGAGGATAAATTCCCACCTTTCCAAAGCTTCCTCTGCCGATAACCTTGACGTAGTCAAAGTCCGATGGTTTCATCCTGGTTAATAGAACAGTGATTAGAAATAAGATCACTTCATAATAGGCTATGATAATGAGTGCTAGAAGAGAATTAACTTTTGGGTTGCCACGTTGTGATCACCAAATACTTCAGCTTTCTGAGTCTAAGGCCACAGCCTGAACAAACCTTCTGGCCACATAAGTAAGTCTGATTTTTCTTTCTTTTTTAAATTGTGACACCTCATTAATGACCAATAAAGCACTGACCGTCATTAGCCATAGAGACATATTATAGCTACTTTTTAAATGTGAAAGCTCAATAGACTTCTACAGAAAGAAAAAAAGTTGCTCGGTAATTTGAAGTAAAACTTCTGTCATGGAATATTTCTGGGTGTCAGGGGGAAAATGACTCACTCTGAGGTTCCTGTGTTCAATGAGCTCTGAGGAAAGAAAAGACAGATGGACAGGATGGTCAGGAGGAGGTCCGATTTAGTTTCATCTCCTGTCAGCACTCAGAAGACAGTTTTAAAAACCTTCCCTCTGAACTCACCAGAGGAGGTCTGCCTTCCTTCTCTCTCCTGAGCTTGCCTGGTTGCAGCAGGATTTTCTGTGCATCCAGGCTTCAATGGGGAAGCCAGACACAGTAACATGTGGGTTTGTTTTATAAGATAAAATATAAAGTAAAAAAGCTTTAAAAATGTTTCTTTTTCCTAACTTACGGTTGGCAGAGTTGCTGACTGGATACAAGTTTGTAAAGGAAGTCACTTAAGCCAACTTTCTTCCCTTTAAGCAGAGCTGTAAGACAGGCAAGGGGGTTAGTCCCTTACATAAGAACACAACAGCTGGATTTAATTACTAGGTGGGTGCCATGACTGATACTTCACTGAGGTTATGAAACTACTGTAATAATTTTGGGGGTTGACAGGTAGCCCATGTCTTGATTTTTTTCTTAATGTTTTAATGAGACCATCCTTGCATTAATCATTTTAATATGATATATTCACAGCTTACCTCATTACCCACCACACATTTTGTCTATTAGATTTTAACTTGATCTTTTTCGAGAGTAGCTACTTTAAGTTAACGCTGAAACTTATCCAACCCTGCAACTTAAACCTTTATAACGTTTGTCCTTACCTGACAGAAAAGACACGAGCCCCTTCATTTTGGCGTAGGTCATAGGCCCCTCCTGGGTCACGGTCATCTGGATGAAGCTGACTGGTTTTGTAATTAAAATCGCAGAGGTAAAGGACAAGCAGCGGATGGTACAGGCAGACTGTCCTCAGCAGCAGAGTCGCCCCACTTATCTGCAACTTCCAGTGCCCTGCTGCTCAGTTAAAGAGCGCTCAAGCAGGCGACGCTGAGCGCCAGCGTGGCTGCGTTCAAGTGCCGTCGAAGATGTGAAAACTATGGTATGTACTGACGTAATTAACACATATGTTTAATTTGTCCATGTCAGCAGTGGTGGAATAAGTATTTAGACCCTTTACAATAAAGTACTCAATTTTAAGTAAGACTGCTACATAAAAAACGTTCTTAGGTACAAATAGGCTACATAGCCAACATTAACTTTTAGCACTCTGACTGATATATTATTATATATGACATCAATATATTATTAATGCCTTATCATCAGTGTGCAAGCAGAATGTTACTGTTGTAGCTGCTGCAGGTGAAACCTGAGAAGATTACTAGTAGAGGATAGAAGAAAAAAAACAAACTTCTGATACACAAATCTATTTTCAGTTTTTGGGCTTTCCTCTCATCTTTTATTTTTGGTGAGGTATTTGATCATTTGAACATTTATTGAAATCAAACCATGAGAGAAGGGAAAAATCACTATTTGGTGAAGCTGTTAACAACTCATACACGTCTGAAATGTGACTTAATGTACTTAATTATAATACTTGAGTAAATGTAGTTCCACCAATGCAGCATCTGGGAAAGGCATTCTTCCTGCTAGATTAAAGGTAGGTGTTGTTCTAATGTGTGTGGGAGGAGAAAATTTTGACATGGCAAGCCAAGGCAATGTAAAGGTATCTATAGCTTACATATTCCATTGCAATCACATGGGTGTGTTGGGTGTTAAAATGCATACACAAGCACTCAACCGACAGACCCACCCAAAAACTGCAGACAAACACATACAGGTGCTTTACAGACTGTAGTTACAGGAGGTTATAACCCGGGAAGGATAGGACAGGCTGACCGGGCACAGGCCCCTGAGCTGAGTCTAGAGTCTCTGTCTGAAGTGACAGATAACACTTCTTATTAGTTAATCACACAAGAGATGGCAAAGAGACTCAAAATGATTCTAAACTACTGAAAAGAGACCTAAACTAAACACAAGATGATTCAAATATACTCAAAACAGCTTCAAAGAGGCTGAACCAACAGCAAACAAAAGATACAAAATGAGCACAAATACACACAATGAATAAAAAGACAAAAAAATGAACACAAATAAACACAATGACTCAAATAAATACAAATTGATTAAAAAAGGGAACCAAGAGAGGCACAAAATGTGGTCAGTCTACTGTCTGTCACTATTTTATGTTTTTACAGAGACCAGTGAGCTGCTGGAACGCTAACGCAGCATGATAAACTGTGGAACTGGAAGCTCTCGAGCTGACAGTGTAGAGAGCCTGGTGGCCACCTGGTTAGTGACGTAACCCAACTTCTTTCTTTCTTTCTTTCTTTCTTTCTTTCTTTCTTTCTTTCTTTCTTTCTTTCTTTCTTTCTTTCTTGTGTAAATTCGTGACCATGTTCCAACATCTGTCACCCCGTCTCGTGGCTGTCATGAGAAATTGTCAGGGCCTGTCCACAACTTTGGAGACCCAGGTCTATGCTGGTGATAAACGAACACAGCCCTGTAGGATTTCACACACGTGTAACTGGTCATTCTATATCAGAGGAGCTCATTCACTTACTGAAGACATTGTGTTGTGTGAAATTTGACATCAACGTGTGATCGAAATAAAGAGAGGACGGGTCTAGCACAGGTGATGTGAACAAATTCTTATGAGGTAAGTAGAAAATCCTTTCATATTGCAAAAGAAAGCAGACAGTTCCACATGATAAAATAAGTCCAAATGTTTACAGTAACCTGAGTTGTTGTCTGAAACTGGAAATGAGCAATAGAGAGGCGTCAGAGGAATGCAGCATGAAATAAGAATAAGAGGGTGTGAATCAGATGAATGGGACATGAAGTGCAGATACTGAAATGTCCCTGTGTCCCTGTGGTCTAAATTTGGAGCCGGGTTCAGGGTAGACTTGGTACAGGATGTCTTGGTTACTGTTGCAGAAAGCTGATCCACGGACAGCAACGGGAGGGTCCTGTCTCTTACAGAGAGAAGAAACCTCCCCCCAAAATGAACCAGCCTCTGCCAGTCTGACCGACCGCCCTCGATCAGAAACCTCCCATTACTCTGACAGCATGGCAGCTGGCCAGAGCTAGTTTTACCTCTCCAGGCATACAACAGGTGACACTGAACCCAGCTCACACATCTCCACACTCTAATAGCACTCCTGCAAGACAGGAAACCCACCAAGCAGACAGCAGATCAGCCGGTCTCCGTTGGCCAGGACAGGTGTTTCATGAGTCCAGATTACCAATTAAACCAGGCTTTTTTTCAGGAAATCATGTTTTATACAGCTATCTGAGTAAATTTGACTTGAGTTACCATACCATAGAAATGTGCACCCCAACCATCAGTTGGAGAAAGCTCAGTGATGGTTGCTCTAATTTGGATTAGAATCAGTTTTCAATGTGTCAGATTATCACATTTAGAAATGCTCTTACGCTGAGATTCAGATCCCTGGATACAAGCTTTTCTTTCTGAAATACCTGCAAAGTATTCCAGAGAACAAATTTTTACGTTTCAATTTTTTATATTTTTACATATAAAGCACAATTAAACTAATGGCAATGAACAACTTTGTCAAATAAAATATCTTCTTTTCTGACTGTAAAATTAAAGAGAACCATGTGAGGACTGAACTATGTATTGAAAAATGTTGATTGACTATAAAGAAAAACTGTAATGTCTCAATTTCAGCATTAAATAAGCAGGACTTGACCCTTTGAATCATCATTAACTTTTAAATGAGCCATGTATCAGATCACTTGCCTTTCAGAAATCAAACAAAATCTGTAAATTGTGTCTGATTTTTTGTGTTCTGTTTTTGTTGAATCTTAAGATGCTATAAAGAGTTAAGTCAGGTTATTACAGATCAGTCAACAAAGTTTTCCTTTTTGGGATTCATTGTGACTGTTTTAATGTAACATTTTGATCCAGTAAGTACAGTACATTTTTAATGCTTAACATTCATGACAGAGCAGTAGTACTTCAGATGTCCTGTAGATGGCGACAACAAACCAGAAGACTCTGTGAAGCTTTTCTTTTTGTAGGAATTTGTATCGTCATAAATTATATAATATACCCTCAGCCCACTGTCAGTGAACAGTTTTTACCCCAAAACACACGAGTATGGTGTACTGATAATAGCATCAGAATATATTTTACACATTGCTGTAGGGCCTCTTCTTACCTAAAAGCTCAGTGTACTTCAAAAAACTGAAGTGGGTCATGCAAAAAAAAAAAAGCAGAGTTAGACCCCCAATTATTATTTTTCTTTGAGTAAAGTTGAGACTATTTGACTAATAATTAATATATCAGTAAAATGTTTTAATGATTAATTAGACATTTAAGTCGCTTTTAAATAAAAGACGTTTAATATTCTGAAGTTTCATCCTCAGATATGAGGATTTTCTGTGCACCCGGTTTAAATCATTATAAAATGAATGTCTTTAGATTTTATGTTGTTGGTCAGTCAAAAATAACAATTTGATTTTCACAAGTCTTTACAGACTCTATAATTAATCAGATAATTGAAAAGTGAATCAACAGTTTAATCCGTGATAAAAAAAAATAAATAAATGGTTATAGTTTCATCTCTCAATTTGACTGATATGATCAAATATTTTATTTTCATGGTCACTTTACATTTCATAGGCAAATATTATACTTTATACTAAAACATTAATATTTGATGAATGAAGTGCCTATAAAATGACTAAATAAAAGAAAATTAGTATTGTGAATGATTTGCATGTGGGAATTTCTCACTATTTTTTGCAATTTTACAAAATAAACACATTTTAATAAATCACAACAGTCACAGGGGCCTTTTTCTGCTTTGAGGACTTTTGTTTTTAATACTTAAACTATGTTCTCCTTATTATACTTCAAAACGTTTACCTAAACACCATTTTTAATGCAGAACTTCTAATTGTAATGAAGTATTTTTTTACAAAATATTCTTATTTTTGTTCAGGATTGTGTCTCCTGCTTTGCGCGCGCGCCTCCTGTATCGCGCATTCGGGCGGGAGCGCGCGCGGCAAAGGGGCGGGGCCGCGCGGAGTCAGCGCAGCCAGGGATGAGAAACTTGTCCCGGATATTTACCTCCAGTAACTATACCTGGCTCTTCCGACTCGCCCCGTCCCGGAGTCTTCACAGCCTGGGGTATATGAGCCTCCTCTGAAGCGGGACGACGGAGGTAGTAAACGCCGTTTCTTTGTCTTTTAAACCCGTTTCTTTCCAGAAAACGTGAACTTGGCCAAGCTGTAGTTTACGAGGAGAAGTTGCGGTTGGAAGAAAGTTTTTGCCACAGCGGTGTGTGTTCCTCCTTTTGGGTGTAGCTGTAGAAAACCACGGGCTGTCAACAGGTTCCTTGTTCGCGCTGGGGCTCAAAGTACAAGAAGGTCACGGCAGAGTTCATTATCGGACTGCGACAGTCGGAGAGCAGAAATATGGGCCTAATACACTGAGATAGGCCCTGTTTATTTACTTATATGAAGCAGTGTTGTAGATTTGTTCTTTACTGTGTGTCCAACAGTCTGCTCCTCTCACTTCAACACATAAAGTTATGATAAAGTTTGTTTTAACGGCACGGTGAAGCAGGTCAAATGTATCTTGAATTTCCTCAGAAATAGAGGCAACATGCCTCCACATCATGATGAGTCGGCTTTTGCATTGACTTGTAAATTCATCAGAAGCCTGCCTGTGAATGGGGTATTATGGAAAACCCGTCATCAAACTGGGACCAGCTCTGTTTTAACATATTCAGAGTGTGTTACCGTGTTCAAACATTAACTCAAACATTGTGTGTCCCTTCAGAAGCTGTGTGATCGTTCACCTGGAAAATCAAGACAGGACACATGTACGTACACACACATGCATGCAAGTACAGTATTCTCAGAGTCACTTTAGGCTTTGAGTACATACGTGCATGCATGCATTTGTATTGTAAGAGTTTGTGTGCGTGCAGCTGGTCTGGGATCAGTTGTAGTGCTGTGGATGGGGCGTGTTTAACTCTGAAAATGTTTAACATTCTTATCATTCTGCTTGTGAAAAGGCGAAGAGACGCAAAGGGAGAAGGAAGGGACATGTTCAGACCCAGGCCAAATAATTACACAAACACACACATGTACACAGTCACTCCTTCACATTCATAGTGCATTACTCACAGCAGCCTGATACTCAATTCAGCACATACATTACTCATCACACACAATGTCATCCTTAGGGAGGTACTTTCATTGGAAGACAACAGCTTGGAAACATCTGACACTGTTTTGTGTGTGTGTGTGTGTGTGTGTGTGTGTGTGTGTGTGCGTGCGTGTGTGTGTGTGTGTGTGTTTGTGTTTCCAGGTCACCTGTCAGTGACGAGCTGAGGGCAAGGTGTTTGTCTTGAAAGGGAGGCAAAGTTACCGTGGTAACAGACATGCCAAAACCGGACCTGCTGTGCCTAGTTCAGCTGCTGGACGGCACTATTGAGACCTTCAGAGTCAGCGTGCGTAACACACACACACACACACACACACACACACACACACATACACACACACACACACACACACACACACACACACACACACACACACACACAAGCAGCAAGCCAGCAAGCCAGCCCACTTGTTTCCTCTCTGGCGTTGAGGAGATTATATGTTGCTCCTATCTGTCTCTGTGCTCCGCTAATGATTGTAGTGTCATGCATGATATACTCGTGAACTATTCTTTCCTTTTCCCATTGATCCACATCTCTCACTCAACACTGCGACCTTGGTTTGAAGGACACACTCACCTCCTACGGCTTACAGTGCTTGTCACACTCTGGAGCCTTTAACAGCATATCGTGTCATACGCAGCCTGATGGCACAAGCATACACTCACCAAAAAGACCATCACAAAATTGCTTTCTAGGACAGCGTCTGTGCAGCATTTTTATGTGAAGTGTGGGAGAGCAGGGAGAGTGCTGTGATTGTAATGTGGAAAGAGATACCATTATTAAACTTCACATTACTCGCTTTATGTGGCTCCACGTGCTTCTCATGTTTAGATAAGGCTAATTGTTTACGTTGTAAGCCGGTTAACACTCATCATCACCTGGATTTTGTGTCCAGACACATCAAACTTTCTGCAAGAACAAAGTGTGTGATGCAGTTTACAGTAAACAAGCTCCTCCTGTGATGTATATAACCTTCCGGTAGCATAAAGTGGGCAGAAAACAGTGATAAATGCTGACGAGCTGCGGGTTATCCCTCAGAGTGAATAATAAAACAACGAATAGTTAAACTACAGAATATTGTATTGCCGAGGGCCCTTTGGAAATTGGAATTTTCACCCGGATATATATATATATATATTATTAATGGTTTTTTTTGTGTCTAAATTACAGGCATTTTTAATATTTAAGCACCGTCAAACTCACTGATACAACATGTTAAGTTCTATCTCACAAATACAAACGTTTGGCTGGTCATAATGTTGTTTGTTGTTTCCGTCTTTCAGAAGCAGGATGAAGGTGTGGTTCTGTTGGACCTAGTATGTGACCACCTGGGCCTGCAGGAGAGGCAGCTCTTCAGTCTGCAGATCAGAGAATCCCGCACAGCCATCGCCTCCATAACAGCCAACACACACTCGCCTGTGAGCTCACTGTTCATCTGCTGCACATTTGGGCTGAGAGTGTAATGTATTGCGCTCGCTGATGATAACCACAGGGTACACTTACATGAAGTTTTTTTTTAGCCCCAGTCAGCCATTATACTTAATGAATTCCTTTCTTTCAGAGATGGTTGGAGCCAGAGAAGCCCTTGAAGAAGCAAATAAAAGGTATCTGACTTGTTCTGGCTCCAACAAATTCAGTCTTCACTGAGATTTACCTTTCTAGCCATTTTAAAATGAATCTGAATGCAAATATAAAGTGAATGTGTAAGCGAAGGGGTGCAGTATTAAGCTTAGGTGAACCTGTGGTCATAGATATATGCCATGTTTGACAAGATGATGTTTCTCTGCAGGCCTTGCATCCCCTTTTTATCTGAACTTCAGAGTACGATTCTTCATCTCTGATCCCAACTCTCTGCAGCATGAGCAAACAAGGTTAGTGTATGAGCTTCTCTGTCCCAGAAATCCAACACCACTACGTACTGATAAAAAATTAAGGATTTAGAAGTTAATGTGTTTTTGGACAGTTTGTAGTGTTTGGTTCACTTCCAGGTAAAATAAATGAATTCATGTTTTTGAGAAACAGTGGCTGTTCCATATTCAAATGTCAAACAGTAGCCATTCGAGCAGCTCTGTGGAGGCTGTACTTTGAGCAAAATTATAATAGCAACATGAAAATTCTCACATTGACAATGCCCCGTTAAGTGACACTAAGCAGGTCTAATATTTAACATGTTTTCCTTCTTAGTTTAGTGTGTTCGCATGCTAACATTTGCTAATTTGTCATTAGTTTTGCAGGTATTTGGTCACAAAGCAAAGTATTGGACAAATTAAAGTTTTGACTTGTTGATGGCGCCTTATGAAAAGTCTGTGGTTCAAACAAAAAGGAAAAATGAAGTCGACCTCAACGTACAACCAGATTTTAGGGCAATCCGTCCAACAGCTGTTGAGACATTCCCTCCAAACAATGACTGCAGTGCAAGATGAACCAAAGTAACTGGCAGCCGTCGTCTGGGTTCCACGAATGTTTGTACAAGTTGAAAACTTAGACCTGCCAGTAGCACTAGAACAAACAAGGGGTAAACCGAACCAGAAGGAATTGTCTTTGGGGGATAATGAATGTCTTTAGAAAATTTAGTGGCACTCCATTAAATATGTGTTGAGATATTTCAGCTAACTGGCAGACCAGCGAGGCCCTGGCCGTTAGCATGGCTCACAATACCAATATGTCAAACCCCTTTACAGAGGTTTCTGCAGGATGTAGAGTCCATGCGTGGGTTTTTAAAGTTCCTCTTGCCTTGTCCCTGCAGACACCTTTACTTCCTGCAGATCAGGAGCGACATTAGAGAAGGACGGTCAGTAACAAACTCGGATATCCACCCCCCCCTTCTGCACAGTTTATGTTTAGCTGTTACAATGTGTAATCATCAAATGTGATTGCAGGTTGCCGTGTCCGCTGAGTGCAGCTGTCGTGCTGGCTTCTTACGCCGTGCAGTGTAAGTCCTACCTCCTCCCAGAGAGCAATGATTCATGACTCAATAATAACTGCGAGTGTAATTATTCCTGTGAGGATGTTCTCACTCCTCTCAATAAGCAGCTGTCTTACAGATGTCAGGATACACGGCTGCTTGTTATGTGTTTCTGTGCGGATGTTCAGAGTCTCTTTCCGTCACCTGTAGTGGAGATGGGGGATCACTGTCCGTCCCGACTCCCTGGTTACCTCTCCAAATGCCACTTCATCCCCGAACAGGATGAAGACTTCCAGTCTAAAGTAGAGGATCTGCATCCACAGCACAAGTAATTCATTACGTCTCACTGCCACTGGAAAACAACTGGTTTGCTGTGCGCCTTTGTTGTGTGTGACTCTGTGGGTGCGTGTGTTTCCCCAGGGGGTTGAAGCAGAGCGAGGCGGAGCTGTGTTTTCTCAATACAGCACGAACCCTGGAGTTGTATGGAGTGGAGCTGCATGCTGCCATGGTAGTGTGATTCCCCTCATTAAACCTTCTTAACTTCAATATCTTGTGTTCCGGTTTCAAATAATAATCTGGACAATTTTCTGCTGAATGAGGGAACACAGTGGTGACTGAGCCCACTGATGAAAGCGGTTTTCCCGGCAAAAATACGCACTGTTAGTGATGTGTTTCCCATCAGCCAATTGTGGTTGCTCTACCAGATAGGGTAGGCGGAGCTAAAGCAGCAGCCCCAATCTTCAACTCACTTGTGTGTGAAACATCGTAACTATCAAAAATGACTAACATCACACAGATGCCACTGTGCTAATCATCGAAGTGAAGTCCAAAAACACAGCTGCGATCACTGCTTATCACCACAGGTGTGGCCAAAGAGATCAAAATGTTGAACAAGATCTTCATTTGCATCCTTTTAATACCTTTTTTTTTTTGGTCATTTCCTCTTCTGTGTTTGTCAGAATGCCAACAACACCCCTCTGATGGTGGGTTTGACCTCAAGTGGTGTTGCAGTATTCTGTAATATGATTTGCTCCAGTTTCTTCCCCTGGTAAGTGGCAGTGCTGCTAATTAGTCTTTTTTTTATTTATTTTTATTTTTTTATCAGCATTTGAACAATTGTATTTTTCCCATGCAGGGGGAACATCATCAAGATTTCATTTAAGAGGAAACGCTTTCTTATACACCTGAAATGTAAACACGTGAGTCCCTCTATCACTTATTTGTTACTAATAGTTCAGAAATGTGCTCGAAATAAACCCTTGTGTTTCATTGTTTTGGGCGGTAAATGCCTTTTCTTTATGGGACATGCTGATTTATGCTGAACATTATTATGTCTCTTCTCTATGGTTCACTTGCCATTAAGAATGGCAATAATTTAAAGTTTTCTGTCCACAATTTTTGCACATTTTCTCATCCGTCCGTAACAAGTAATAAATCATAAAACATATGAGAATAGACTGTTTTTCATTGCCAGCTACATCTGCATCCTGAGCAGCTTCAGTTATATAACAGAGATGATGTGACCTTGAATGTTGGAGCTACATTATAAAGGATTACAAAGACCCTTAACTCTGCATGTCGCAGGGGGAGACCCAGGACTGTGAGGTGTCACTAGCTCTGCCCTGCCCCAAGAGCTGTAAGAACCTGTGGCGGTCCTGTGTGGATCATCACTCCTTCTTCTCCTCCAGCCGAACCACCAGGAGCCCCAAACACAACAACAGCACAGTTCAGTCCTACAAAAAGCTGATAACACAACACCTGGGCCTCGGCAACAGTAAAACGGAGACGTGAGCTTTTTATTTATTGAATATATTCACACATTTTTGCTATGAATAAGGCATTTTCCAAGTGTCCTGTGTTTGCAGTGGGCCAGTGTGCCAGCGTGTGGTCGGAGGGATGGTGTGGAACCCGGTCCTGCAGCGGTCGCTTTCATCAGAGCATCTCGAGACCAAGAGTCTGCCTTCCAGATCGCCCCCTAACACCCCCAACTGGTACGACTGCCAACCAGGATTTTATCGAAAGCTTTGGCTGCACTCAAAAACAAAAATCGATCACTAATTTGTCTTCTTTGTATTCTGATTGTGTCCTGTCATTGGACAAAACCTGACCGCTCTTGTTTCTCCGGCAGGCGGAGTCCTCGACTTCGCCACGGCATCCGTAAACCTCGCCCGTCCTCAATGGAGCTGACCAATGAGCTGAAAGACATGTCGGAGGGGGAAGACGTCTTCTACACGTACAGGGCGTCTCTGAGCAGTGCCAAGGACAGTGAGGGAGAGTCTTCACCTCATCAGTTAGTATCAGTTACAACAGAATCAGTTAGGTACACTTAGCTAAAATTCAACACAGTCTATTACGACAGTCCTGCAATAAATCCTGCCCTAACTTTTGTCGAAGTATGCATCTAAACCATCATGGGGAAAAAACATTAAGATATGAGAGTGGCCACTATTATTATCACATGCATGAATGTCATCCTTTGTGCTACAAATCAGTAAAAATAGAAACGTCTTGATTTCGTGTCTTTCAGTCTCTCTGGCACTTACAATCAAGGTCCAGATGAGCCTTTGTTGCAAACTGATGACAGTATAGGAGAGGAAGAGAGCTCACCGCACTACGATAAGGTCCGGTATCTCATCTTCAACTCTAAATGTTTATTACTGCACTGTATATCCATTTGTGAGTGTGCACTTAGTGTGTGTGTTGATTCTGTCTATGCAGGGTGCTCTCGGCGACGGAGACTTGATGCTGATATGTATCGCCCCTGATCACGAGGGCAAGTTTGGCTTTAATGTTAAAGTAGGTCTCTCCCTTACACTCTTGTCCGTGCTTCTTACACGCATGCAAAGTTTCATCATTTACATTATGTTTGTGTTGTTACTCCTCCGCTCTTGCTCAGTTTCGTTTTGTAACTCCTCCCAGGGTGGGGTGGATCAGAAGATGCCTCTAGCCATATCCCACGTTAAACCCAGCTCGCCGGTAAGAATGGACTCAGATGTGTTGTTGTTGTTTTTTTCCGAACAATCTGTTGTCTCCAGGTTGTATCAAAATGTGATGATATGTAAACACAGAGTGCAGACATAGCTGCACAGGGACTGATGGATAGTCAAGTCAGTTTAATTATGTAGCTCATTTAAACAAACAAAATCATCTTAGGCCAACAAAAACAAAATGAAGCAATAAAATGTATTAAAGATAATAACAATAATAAGTTAAAAACAGTATCAAGCCAAAACAGCATTGAAAAGTGTACGAGAAGTCATTAATACTGTAAAAGTAAAAAAAAAAAAAAAAATCGGGCCTTGTCTGGTAACGCCAGTGAGAATAAATGGATTTGAATACTGGTAGTGAAGTTGGCAGTACTGCCACTTGACATCTTCAGTCGGAGGTTGTTCCAAAGTTTTAAAGCTGGCCCAACGAGTCAGTCTGGACCCGGGAACGACTGAAAGCTGCTGGTTCAGTGATCTGAACAGACGACGCGGGGTATTGTGGAGCAACAGTTAGTTAGATAAGCCAGGGCTGCTCCATTTAAGCACTTTCAAACTAGCAATACAATTTTTAAATTAATCCTATGCTGGACAGACATAGATATCTGGCTCAGAAAAATAATATTTCAGTATTTGGAGTCTTTTTTTTTTTTACCAGTCGATGAGTCAATTGATTGAAATGATAATGAAAATTTTTCTTTGAGGCAACTACTGATACAAATATTTGGCAGTTCAAAAAATTAGATCACAATCTATTGGTAATGGTCATCTGGTCATCAAACATAAACAAAATATCTTGATTTGGACAGAAGATCGAAGAATTGTGACATTTTACAGTTGAAAAATTCACTTTTCAGCGCTCTGGTGAACAAACTATCCAACTGAAACTGTTTTTGAATGGCCTTAAAACTTGTTTGGTATTTCTGTGCTGCGCTTGTTTACTTATCAAGTTTGAAATGATCATATATTGTTTGTAGGCAGGTCGATGTGAGCCCCAACTCCTAGAAGGAGACCTTGTGGTGCTCATCAACGGTAGAGACATTTCTGAACACACACATGACCAGGTCGTCATGTTCATACGAGCCAGCAGAGAGTCGCACTCCAGAGAACTGGCCCTGCTCATTCGACGTAAAGGTGTGTGTGTGAGTGTGTGTGTGTGTGTGTGTGTGTGTGTGTGTGTGTCCACGTGTGCGCTCTGTCTGTCCTGTTTTTTTTAAATATTTATTACAGCCTTGAACTGTCTTTCTAATCCAGGTCCTGGCCGGGCGTTGCCCCTGCTGCAGTTACCTCCCGCGCTCACACTCACCATCCAATCACAGGAAGACAAGCCGCAGTCAGCTGGCCAGTCGGAGTGGGTCACGACACTGGAGGAATCGATGAGACAGCTGGAGAGGGGGATACAGTCTGGCACAATGTGTTTTCATTTTGAGGTATTTAAAATGAAAGCTCAAGCTGATTAGGAGGGGTGTATTTAAAGGTGTATTTATACGCGGGAACAAAATACAACTAGTCTTTTTTTTTAAGCAGGATTTAGTTTTTCCCACTCAGCTATTTGTAGGATCATAATGAGCCCTTTAAGAGTTGGTTTTGGGACAGATGTTGGCCCTAATCTTCACTTGGATTCGGTTCATGGCAATCTAAAACAAAGATGCCATGACTGGCCTGGAATTTGTAGTTTGTGTATGTTTCTGTGTGTGTTCACGCGCATGTTTCTGTGTGTTTGCGTGCTTGAAATTTCTAGAATTTATACAGGAGGAAGCCTGGTTTGTCACTGTGCTGTGCTCGGCTCCCTGAGAACATGGACAAGAATCGGTATAAGGATGTTTTGCCTTGTAAGTGCCTCTTATTATGACGGTGTGTTTGTCAGTGCCCTGCTGTTGGTCTCTTCGCTGCCTGCTGCTCCCCTCCCCAGCTCCCTGCCACTCCCCTCCCCAGCTCCCTGCCACCTTTCTAACCTCACTGCTGTGGGTCCTCATGAAATTTAATTGGCTGAGCCCGAGGTGCGTTGAGCTCTGGTATGACCCGTCACACGCTGCTGTCCTGCTCTTCTTTCAGATGATGCTACCAGAGTGGTGCTGCAGGGCCAGGAGGACTACATCAACGCCAGCCACATCATGGTGAACATCACCGATATGAAACTCAGAGTCTTGTCCCTGTCTGACATTTAATTTAAACTCATCCTGTGTGTGGCATGTCTGTGTGTGTGTGTGTGTGTGTGTGTGTGTGTGTGTGTGTGTGTGTGTGTGTGTGTGTGTGTTTATTTGTATGTCTCTTAGGTGGCGCCCCCAGTGTCTGGTGTATGTTTACGATATGTTGCGGCTCAGGGTCCGTTGCCACAGACCTGCACTCACTTTTGGCAGACTGTTTGGGAGCAACAGACGCACACCATCATCATGCTTACGACTCTAACAGAGAGGGGACGGGTATACATACTTCTGTACTTTCATTCTGCAAACAGCCACAGTTTTAATGGGATGAAAATGAGTAAACAGCGAGGGGAGCACTCATAAATTACACAACTCAATATCAGTGATGCATTGACACAGTAATTACCGCAGCGCTACTATCACATTACAATAGGTTTAATCTGATACATGATTATTGTAATTAGGAGGTTCAGCGATGATGTTTGCACACAAAAATGATCAGTTGGCACAGTTGTGAGTAATTACAGGGTTTCACGGTGTGGAGAATAGCTAAATGTAAAGTGTGAGCAGGATGCCAATCAGATTAACAACCAGAGGGTTAAAACACATCCACACAGAGCCAGAGGCAGTGAGATATCAAGGTCTTGCTGAATGAACATGTCTCCATCTCAGCTTGCCTGTTGCTTGGTAACCAGATGTTCTCATTAATTGATCATTTTCCTGATATTCGTCAAGTGTCCAGAGTTTCTCTCTACTTGAGGATCACACACACACACACACACACACACACACACACACACACACACACACACATAGTCATATTAACTTTCAGTTCACATCCTGCCTCTGAAGAATTGCTTTTGTTCTTCAGGCTGCCGGGTGGAACGTGCCATAATGTTGAATATGAGTTTGATTTCTTGAGAGCGGAGCACAGCTGATGTAGCAGCAGTTGTAAGATGCATCCTGACTGATGACTCATGTCAGCAGTAATGTAATTTGTCGGGTGATGTCATACACGTTGCAGACCAAGTGCCACCAGTACTGGCCGCATCCCCCGGAAGTGAAGCATTATGGGCACATTCAGGTGAAGTGTCACTCGGAGGAGTGTAACCTGGCGTACGTGACGCGGCAGTTCACCCTGACACACACACAGGTACAGTAACATGTAGCGCTGTAATTATGAGTCAAATGTTTGATTACTCAACAGATCATTAATCTGCAACTTTTCTGATAGTCAATTATTTGCTTAGTCATTTTTTAAGTACTCAATCTAAACACACATTTCTTTAAACTTCTGAAATACATACATTTTCTTATTCTCCTTATCTTAATATTTTTGTAAATTCAGTATTTTTTTGTTTTTTGTCTCAGGACATTGTGATGGGCATTTTTTTTTAAAGGCCAAACAATTACTTGAAAAAAATGCTTGACAGAATAATCAATAAAAGAATGATTATTTGCAGGCCTTAGTTGATACCTGCTTTCATGTCTGCATGGAGCCTGAGCAAAGCATGACCGCAGGGACACAACTCTGAGCTCTTCTGTTTGTATGTTGCAGTAGCATGTACCCTGTTTGTGCCATATGTCCCATATCAGCACTCGCCGCAGGCAGCAGCCACTCCTGGCAAGACTAACTGCAACATACAGTAACTTGCGTGTGGGCGGTTTGGTCTGCATGTGTGCGTGGGTGGCCGTGTGCATTTAGTGTGTTAAATTTGTCCAAATTGTGCAGTCTGTCCTGCTTGTCGGTGTGAGTGGGCAGATGTGCTGGTGTGAGAAGTTTATGTGTTTTGATTATAATATGGCAGATTAACAGATTAAAGGCGCTGTCCTCAACTTCCACAGCAAACAGGTTAATGAACAGATAATGCTCAAGGAGGCATGAAGTATGAATGCACACACATGCATACACAGATACTGCTGTGTGGGCCCATCTGTTCCTCTGGCGGAGGGAGTTAATCCCTGCATGGAGTCACAGGCCACATGCCCATTATAAACTCTAAACTCGGCCGTCCTCCTCCCACTCCTCGTCCTCCCCCGCCTTCACTTTATTTTTCAGCTCTGGTGTTTTCCTCCGTCCTCTCTCCACCCCACCTGTTTTCATCTCTCCGTGTCCCGCTCTGCTTCCTAATCTCAGTGTCACCTACTGGTCACGTGCGTGTTTGCTGTTTTTCCACTGTTCTGGCTGTTGGTTTTGTTTCCTCACACACTGAATAATGTTTGAGCCTGTAGTGCTGCGGGGTCTGGTGTGATATATTTCCCCAAAGGCTGCACGTTTGTCATGTTAAATGATGGTTATGCAATACTTTAATTATCTGTCTCTATCTGTTTCTTTGTCATTTGTGTGTGGTTTTTTTTAATACTGTACTGCACTGTGTGTGTGTGTGTGTGTGTGTGGGTGTGTGTGTGTGTGTGTGTGTGGGGGGGGGGGGTTAGCTGGGTGAGGAGCGTGCAGTCACACACCTGCAGTATGTCGCGTGGCCGGACCACGGCGTACCTGATGACCCATCAGACTTCCTGCTGTTCATCAGCTCAGTGAGGGAGAGGAGGAGAGGTGAAGAGCCACTAATGGTACACTGCAGGTAAAACACACACACACACACGCACACACACACACACACACACACACACACACACACACACACACACACACACGGTATACTTTTACCATACACCGCCAGCATACTGTACCTTCATCTCCTGTACACTTAATGGCATATTTGTTTTGAATGACATTTCCAGCGCTGGGATTGGACGAACAGGTGTTCTGATCACTATGGAAACGGCATTGACTCTGTTGGATGAGGGACTGCAGGTGTTCCCGCTGGACATTGTCAAAACACTGAGAGATCAGCGCGCCATGATGGTTCAGACCACGGTACAGAGAAACACAATAAGGATTTGATGCTCATAAACTCAGCTCTTATTTGTTAAATGAAACTTTTGACCACAGTGATTTTTTTATTTCATTATCATAACCTGAAGTTTTGACACTAGAATTTAATTATCATGAGGTCCAGTTTATCATGGAGGAATATCTATCCGGTGTTATAACTTTTCTCTCAGCCACAAGGTTTGACATAAGGTGTGGTATCACTTCAGAGGACAGTATGTTTTTTTTTTAAAAGTTCAGCGACGGTGTTTCGGCTATCTCCTTGTAGTGTTTACGTCCCAGCCACATACTTTCTCTTGCCTCAATATAGGCTGTTCATATGCACATTTTTTGTTTAAAATCTTGACCGCCTCTGTGTTATAGTGGTGGCCGAGGATGAGCAGCTCCACTGGAGCAAGCTGAGGCTGGCAGTTACACTCTCTCACCTCGCTGGTAGTTGTCTGAGGGAGAGGAAAGTGTTACTCATGGCTTCAATAGGATGTAGTTCTAGGAATAATATGGCAGTCCTCCAGTCACAAGCCTGCTTCTGAGCCTCTGCAGCTACCGCTATCACCTTTATTTTGAAAGGAGATCCGCTCCCTGAGGCTTCAGCTCTCTGATGTTATTGTGCTGATGGAGCGCGTCCTCAGGTTTCCCTCATATGGTTCTGTGTCAGTAATAGAAACATGCACAGTCAGAGGACGTCCTTTCATGTTGGGGATAAAGTTTTTATTTTTCAGTACTTTCGGACATCTTCACGGTTTGTGGCACACAGTCATGCCCAATTGGTTCGTACTGATTAAGTAAATCTTTGGAAAAAAGGTCAAAAATTTCGACAAATCCACCTCACCAAAGGGTCCGCTCAGTTCCTGTTTAGGAGCTTTCAAGGATGGTTTTAACACCATCTTCCTCATCAGACTGAGTTGCCCAGTCGTCCTTTCAAGCCTTGCAAGTGGAGTAGCTCTCCTTATAGTAACATTTATGTCTTTGCTTCAGACTGAAATATCTCCATAACTACTGGGTGGATTGCAATGAAAGTTTATACACACATTCGTGGTGTCCAGAGGATGAATCCTAATGTCTTTGGAGATTCCCTGACTTTTCATCTTTAGTCAGCAGCATGATCACTTTTGTAGTTCTGAGAAAAATGTCTTAGCAGCTGTTGCAGGAGTTTCCATGAAATTTGGTTTGCATCTTTACGTTCCCTTTGGAATAACTTGTAATATTTTTGATGATCCCCTGACATTCCCATGAGCCTCAGCTGCACATTTTGGGTTTAGTGCTAATTAACGAATGTTATCGTGCTGACGCTAAATTCTTCTTGGACAGAAGTTTTGGGGACTATTTTCATCCAAATATGAACACACATTTGCTCCTCCTATGGCAGGAGGACGGCTTGACTACAGTGTTCTTACTCATCATAATGCAGGAACACATCACCGGGGTTTTTAATAGTTTTGAACAACAGTAGAATTCAATACCATGTATCAGGATTTTGAAATTCAAAATTGCTTGTTAGAAGGATCAAATCCTTGTTGTTGCAGGGTTTTCCTGACAGTTTAACACTTATTTGAAGCACCCAAATGTTTTTTCACAGCACTGATGCTTCACTATAAGTACGCTTTGTTTTACTCATGTTTGGTGATTATTAGTTTAAGGAAAACAGTACATTTTTTTAAAATAAATTTTGTTATGATTATCGTCCAAATTACATGAAGACACATAGCTTTTATGTCAAATAACTGCCCCCACCTCTACCACAGCACGTCAACCCTCCAGAAACCTACGGAAAAGTCTGTTTTACGTTCTTTTCGTGGCAGTTCCCCCCCCCCCCCCCCCCCCCCCCCACACACACAACTAATGATACTTTGTTTTCTTATTTGTTTCAGTGTCAGTTCCAGTTTGTGTGTGAGGCTATTCTGCAAGTGTACAAAGAGAAACAGGAGACGTCTAAAGCATCGTAACTCAAATCAGCAACAGGCCAGAACAGACACACTTTTCTGCCTCGACTTGCGCAGAGAGACCTACAGAGCTACAACAGATTACATTCTGTCACTCTTAAGGAACTGGAACACAGACGGGATAATGAGAGTATAACTAGCTTCAGAGTACAGCCGTCTGTGATATGTGTAGCTGTGTGAGAATATGAATCGTCCACCTCGTCGGCCTTAGTTTTTGCTGAAAGCGCATTAAGCATATAGAGACTGCGGTCTCCATAGAGACTGACGTGAGCTGCTAATTTCTATACAAGAGGCCACTCAGGAATGACGCCTCTACTTATTAAGCTATCTGTGCCTTAGACGGACGTTTCCCAGTCGATGGATGAAACATGGCAGCAGAGGCTGACTGGGAATTGTCATAATCTGTAGTTTATCTGTGTGTCCTGTAAGACAAGGCACAAGGCCGGCTTTAGATCACTACATCAGATACTGTTGGATCATGGTGGTGCAGCGCTGCACGCTGTCTGCCAGAGGAGATCCAAACTCACTGTTCATCACTCTTAAATTATTAAGACACTAAATAAACACACTGATTTATACTGATGGCTCTGCTTTGTCATTTCCGGTGATAATATAAACATGATCATTAAATGAGATGTTGCATTGTGATGATATTCTTATGTTTCCACATTTCCTCGCAGAACAAAGCTGCTTACTGAAATAAAGAGTAGTGTGCTTACTTAACCTTCAGCTGAGTGCCTCTGAAGCTGGCGACATCGGTGAAACTATCTCCCCATCACAAATCAGCCCAAACAGTCTGGTTATGACAAAATATTGGCTTAAAGAAAGGTACTAAAACAAAATGTAACACTGCTGTGAGGATTGCGGCATCTCTGCAGGTTTATGATGATATTCTGTATCATCAGTATAATGCAATTATAGTGCTCACTAATGAAGTTAATACAACTAAATATGTGAAAGAATGATCAGAAGCTCATTGACCATGTTCAGAACCCACAAATCACCACACAAAACCCCACGTTTGTAAGAGGTTTCATCTAGGAGGTTCACATCTGAATGTTTGTGTGTTTCTGCAAGTCTGCAGTTTCCACTGAGGTGATATTTTAAGTCTGCTGTTAAAAATTTGCACATGGACTGTATCCAGATGAAATTAATGATTGCACTGAAAATTATTCTGAAGAACTGGATGATTCCTGGAGAAGTCCCTTTTCATGACTGAGTGACTCAGACAGCAAAAGTCACTGCATATGACGGAAAGCATGTTTATTTTCTAAATCTATATTTTTCAGAATTGGAAACTTATTTTTCTTTTTTTTTTTAAAAAAAAAAAGGTATACTTTCTTATTTGGCTTCCTCCTCTTGTTTCTCTGTTAGGGTGGGCAGGGAATGTAAAATAGGGCAAGTTTGGAGTTTGGAAATGTGCTGTATTTTTTTCTGATTCAGGTTAGATTTCAAAATAAACTGTACTGAATAAGCTAATTCCATAATTTTTTGACTGCATTTTGATTGTACTACTTTTACCTCAAGAAAAAAATAAATAAAACATAGAGTATTTGTCTGCCAGAGTTTTTATCCTTGGTTTCGTGAAGATTATTTTTGGGACTTTGCATTTGGGAATGTATATATATATATATATATATTAAAAAAAAATACAATTGATTAGTAATAAATAAATATATGAAAAATGAAGTAGATTAGATAAAAGTTATGATAGAAGTGGTTTGGGAGAGAATCACTCGTTCTTTACTTTATTTTTTCTTGTGTGCATCATTGCATTATAGGCTATTGTCTTAATCTAAATTTGTCACCTGTAAAGCTCTGAACTAAACTGTATTCTATGAAAGATGTAGTGCATGTAGCGTTTGATTGGTATCTAAGTATTAAAGCTGTGGGTAGGACCCTGAAGAATAGGGATATATATCATCATCCTACTGCAGACCTCTTGGAAACCTTTTAACGACCGCATGGGCTCCCAGGACCCCACCTTGGGAACCAGTAATGATCTGCTCTAATGTATTCCCGGCCCAGGCGGGCAAAAGACAGACAGGTGGCGCTGGTTCACTGACGCTGATGGGTCGGCCAGTCGGCAGGAACAGAAGTTTGTTCTGCGCTGTGTTTTTACGCAGGCGCAGATCATGCTGTTTGTCCAGTTTCACTGGTTGACTTTCACCTGTGGGGTAAACTAGTTTCTGTTGGCCGGTGTGAATAGGAAACAACAACCGCCGGGGTCCGGTCGGGTCCAGAGGTGATAAGACTCCCCTCCTCCCTTGCCGGCACCGTGTGACTCAGGGTTCCCACTGCGGAGCGTTGACGGGATTTCTCCGGGATTTTAGAGTCGGTGCACAACAGCGAGCAAAGCAGGAGGCAGGTGCACGGGAGAGGACAGGACAGGGGGAGGAGGAGGGCTGCTTGGATTTCCGTGACACAGTCCTGCCCTTCACACCGGACAGAAATGATTGGAAATCAACTGGTTGGCGCCTCAGTGGTCGATCTGTGTTAGTTTCATTAGTATGCGACTGGAGTCCCCCGCTGCTGCCGACATCCAGCCCGAGGACTGATCGGCAGCCCTGAAGTCTCCTCTGTGCCTGCTAAGTGACTCCTCGCCCCGGGGAGGACGAGGAGGAGGAGGCGGTGGCAGCCGAAGCAGGACCCCGGCTTACGCGACTGTTGTGTGGGGCACTTTTCACGGACACGGCACGGACCTCCTCGCCTTGTGGATCAGAAAGATGATGGGCTTTCTGCGCCGGACGTTCAGCCGCCGCTCCCGGAGCCGCCTCCAGACGAGAGAGAGGGACGAGCGGGACGGTAAAGGGGGAGGAGGAGGGGGAGGTGGTGGAGCAGGAGGGGTGGTCGGGAACCCCCTGCTCCTGGCCCACCAGCAGCAGGTCGTCCACGCGCCCGCCGTGGTCACCGGGGGAGCCTCGGTTCACATACCAGCGGCCGGGACGGCGAGGACCACCATCACCTGCCGCGTCCTGCTGCTGGACGGCTCGGATGTCAACGTGGATTTGTCTGTGAGTGTGTTGTTTACACTGGCCGGCGGGAGTGTGTAAAAGGAGAACAAGCAGCAGGACAAGGTGTAGCCCAGATCAGTGGGGGTCAAAGTGTGGCCCGGGGACACAGTGGAGTCCTTGTGGGTCTTCCTGCTGGTCTCCTGCTGCCCTGAAATTTAATATGTTGGAGCTTATTTAGTCTGGGATCAGGGTAGCTTTCTGTTTCAACCTTTTCAATTCAAAATATAGTGAATCGGGACAACTTAACTTTATCATAATGAATGTTTAATTGAAACCAACTCTGGTTAGTGAAAGTGTTCAAGTGACAGCTTTTTATTTCTCCATTTATTTAGCGGGCATGCAGTTCAAATAGGGCTCAAACGTCTGGCCTCATTGATTAATTGATCAGTAGATTTTTGATTACCTGTCCTAAACTTACTGGATTCAGCTTCTCAAATATGAAGACAGTAGAATTTCTAATGTCAAAGAGCAACTTAAAGATGTTCTTTTGGGATTTGAGGTTATTGTTTTTGGCACCAAATAATATAAACAATAGCATCAACAGACTGAGCGATAATACAAGTTTGGAGTTCAGCACAGATAAGTTTCCAAAGTTTCCCTTTCTGTAGTATCATAGTGGCCTATATAATACCAGTGTGTGCGTGAGTATGTCTCTTCCAGTGCAGTGAGAGGTGCAGCTCCAGATGGTGTTATGATCAGCAAGTTCATCACATTGCTTCCTCGCTCTGACTGCAGGGAACTCTGAGACAGACCTGACGCTGCCTCCTCCTCTTGTTTGCTCGTTTACAGCATCTTCCCTTCCCTTTCTTTTCTCTTATTTGCCTGTATGTAATCACCCTCAGCCAATCTCCGCTCTCTCCCTGTCTGCCCTCCTAGTGCCATCCTCCCTCGTAATCTTCTCCCTCTGTGCTCCCTTGCTCATCATCCTCCTCTTTCACACTCTGCCTCCTCCTCCTTCTTCTCTTTTTTTTTTTTTTTTTTTTTCCCCTCCCGTGCTCCCTCCATCTCCCTCTGTCTCTCTCTTATTCCCTGACTCCCTGATCTGATTTACCACTGTGGGGACTCTGTGTCACAGACAGAGTGCTACGAGCGTGCGAGGGGTAGGTGGGATGATGAGCGAGTGTGTGGGCACGTGTGCGTAAGTGGCTCCCCATAAGATGTTTTCGTTTGGAAGGTTGAGTGTGTCACCGAAGCTGCTGCTGCTGCTGCTGCGTGCGTGCGTCGTGAAGCTCACGGCCGGTGTATTGTGGGTTAACAGGGGTAGAGAGTCTTCCTCCTCTTGTCCAGCAGGGAGATTACAGCAATAACACAAAGCCACAGCTTCTACCGAGGTATTACAGTTCAAAATGACACACGGCTTGTCAAGCTGGCGGCTTAGTCACAGGTGTGCTGGAACAAGTTTGTTCATGTTCTCTTCTACTCCCATTGGCATTGATACAGGTGCACAGAACAGAGCTGAAACTCACCTATATAAGTGTATTAGGCTGTCACTTCAAGCTGGATGAGTGAAATATTCGCCTCTGTGTGCGACTTTGTGAGGAACATTTTTTCTAATGTTTGATCGTGTTTATGCCCCCATGTGACAGAGGCTATGATATCAATCAGCCTCTCTAAACTACATGCTGCAGAATGAGCAATAGCGATTTTCTTTCCTGTCCCCAATCCGTTAATACCACTGATTTCCGCTAACATTCATACACTCACCAGGAAGTTTAGACTGGTTGTCAGGCTCCACTGTACAATGCTGTTATCTTCCTACACACCCACTGTGATTTATGTGGGTCATGAGGCACATCTACTCGTAATCTGTTTTAATAAAGTTTAAGATAAAAATGTTGTGTGTAAGTGCACTGACTTGTGTTTGTGGTTTGCGTGTTTATGACAAAGGCCTCAATAAGGGCCTTTCCCTGAGGCCGTTGTCCTTCTCCTTTTGACCGAGATGCACACGCACAAACAGCCACTTTCACATCTACTACAAGTCATTCTACTACTGATATGGAGACCAGATCTATTTCTAATCCATTTTCATGCCCAAATTACCGGGATATCTGTCAGTGGTGAAACTGCTGACTCACCTTTAAAGACTCATATCAGGTTACAAGAGCAGAAGAGATAAATACAAAACAGGTGAAAAATAAGTTTCTTTGTGTTCTGCTGTTCTAGAGCAAGTCCAAAGGCCAGGACCTCTTTGACCAGATCATGTATCACATAGATCTGGTTGAGACAGACTACTTCGGGTTGCAGTTTATGGACACAGATCAAGTCTCAGTGAGTCACAAGTTCTTACTTCTATCACTGTGAACCACAAATTGATATACGTCATTCTCACCTGCTTATTCTCGTCTCTCTTTTAGCACTGGCTGGACATGTCCAAGCTTATAAAGAAACAGATCCGAGGTAAGTGCAGACAGTCTCAGATTGTTTTCCTAATTAGCACTGCTTGTGTGCAGGAAAATGTGCAGTGTTTAGTATATGTATACGGTAGCAGGTAAGTGGGGGAGCAGGTGGAGCATTATCAAATGTTGACATGGTGATTAGCATGTGCATTACGAGCCGTACCCTTGTTTGCTCTGTACCTTGTAAAAAGGGGAATGAAATGTGCAGCAGGGGGAAGAGAGATGGATGACGTGTTTCACTGGTCATTTATTCACTGGGTGGTAGCTGCTGTGGAGCCTGAAAGACACTCTGATTGATGTTTTAAGGCAAACGGGAAAGACAAGTACGAATGGATAAAGATTTTTGACCTTGTGATCGTGATGGATGGACGTGATGAAAAGACAACGGCGGAAGGACGAGATTAAATAGATGAAATAAACTATAAGACGATTTTATTTGATTGAATACATTTTCAATAAATTACTTTTCCACCTCAAGCTCTTTCTGTCTCACACACACACACACACACACACACACACACAGTCTTTATTCACACTTTTCCCTCTGCCTATATTTCTTTTAGACGGTCAGCCATACAGACTCTTCTTCAGAGTGAAATTTTACTCTTCAGAGCCGAACAACCTGCGTGAGGAATTTACAAGGTAAAAATCACACACACACACACACACACACACACACCTACCTCTCTCTCTCTCTCTCGAGCCTTGTGTAGAGGGCCAAAGGGGACGCAGGGCTAATTACTCTGCTGCTGTGGGCAGATTCAAATCAAGGACAGAGTCTTGTTAAAACAAATTATGTGTCAGATATGAGGAAAAGCCTGTGACACATCAATTGATTTATATTGTTATCTCTCACTCATTTGTTTTGTTGTTTGTCTCATCAACAGGTATCTGTTTGTGTTGCAGCTTCGACAAGACATTCTGTCTGGCAAGTAAGTTTCTCTGTCACTGTTTATGTACCCAGAAACTCAGTCACACACACGGCAACATTACATCTGGAGTACATACATAAACAGTATTGTTTTGCTGCACATTTAAAGGAGTAGTTCAACATTTTGGGAAATTATTTGCTGTGTTTTTGAGAGGTATATGAGAAGATTGACACTGCTAAAGATTGGGAAGAGGGAGGAGCAGCTACAGAAAATATTTAAAAAAAATTCCTCACGAGTCATTTTCAGGTGCCTTCTCTTCATTTGTGAGGACGTGCGGATCTCATCAGCAGCATTAAACATGAAGGAAACACACTCACCTGTAACAGCATAAACATAGGTCACCTACACTGGAGTTTCTGGGACTTCTGTACAGCGGAGTCTGTTTTTTACAAACAAACACAAACCCGCCTGCACAAACACACACTTCAGACAGTGTGTTACCCTTCTCCCTCCTCCTGCCTCTATCTGGGCCACGGATCCCCAGAGTCCAGCTCTATTATAAAGCTCAAGATCAAGAACAGCAGAGGGCTGCTTATTTTAGCAAAAGGGTTGTACCTCTCCTCCTTGACACACACACACACACACACACACACACACACACACACACACACACACACACACACACACACACACACACACACACAGAGGCTCACAGTGTTGGGCATTCAGCCACTTTTATGTCTCTCCAGCACATGATAACATGTACCCATCACACCATGTGTAGGACAGAGGTTTTGATATCATGAGCATAACACTCACACTGAAAACATCTCGTCATTTGTGTCTCTTTTTCTTGTCAGGTTGAAATGTCCATACGATGTGTCAGTAGAGCTGGCGTCATATTGTTTACAAAGTAAGTCAACTTCATGTACTCACTTATGTTCATATATATGTACAGATAGTTACATTTTTCACTCTTTAAAGGAAAACACCAGTGATCCTTTATACACCAACAGTTTTCCAAAGCTTCATGTAACCTTTTAGATTTATTTGAGACTTTTGGGAAGTCATTAGTCACTGTTTTGCTTGTGTGGTTTGTGTCCCTGCTCCCCTGATACATATTTGTATCCCTGAATATCTTGGTTTGATGCATCTGTATTTGAATTGTGTTTGTGTGTATCGATATCCAGGTGAGATGGGAGACTGCGATTCCTTGGAGCACTCTCCTGAGCTTGTGTCAGAGTTTCGTTTCACTCCCAAACAGAGTGAGACCATGGAGGCGGACATCTTTGGCAGATGGCTGGACCTCAGGTGAGAATAAAGGTTATCAGTGAAATCACAGAGCAGTTCGGTGTTTATCCTGAACATTACTGATCCTAAAATGCGACCTTCTTGTGCACTACAACCCAGGACACATAAACATTTCTACACAGTGATCTGGACTAGTTGTTACAATACTTCTGCTGTTTCAAAGCACCTCACTGGACGGCGTCCAGTGGCCGGCAATTTGACCTGAGCCAGTTTCTCTCCTCACTGGATGAAACAAGTGGGGCAAAAAGCCGACACAGAGCAGAAAAGGAAGTCATTCTGCTGTGGCCTTTCAGCAGCAGCATTTTCACTGACAAGGGCGTCTAATTTCACCGCCCCCCCTGCGCTCTCCTCCTCCATCCTGGCCTCGCTATCACTGGTCTGCGTGAAGGATTATGGGATTAATCCCTGGAGGGTCTTGATTGATTCCAGGCAGTATTTAACCCAGCCGCGCTCTGATTGCTCCCATCTCGGATTAGATTACGTACACATATGCTGCACTTCACTGGGCCGGCTGAGCCACGCAAGGACAGACTGAGTTCACAGTCATTCTTCCACACGACACCAAGGCTGAGTCTGGGATGCAGCCGGACGGTTACTCACTGAGTAGTTGCCTTAGAGCAAACACCAATTACCAGTTGAGGTCATGCAACAAGTGTCATTTTTGATAGTTTTCTTTTTCAGACTGAGCTGCTCAACAGACTGTCAGAGCTGAGGTGACGGAGGGAGTGATATTTTTGTTCTAAAACTCAACATGGTGTCTTATTTTATAACCACAGGGGAAAGAGTCCGTCACAAGCAGAGATTTCTTTTCTCAACAAATGCAAGTGGCTGGAACTTTACGGCGTAGATATGCACTTTGTCAAGGTGTGTGAGCGAATTTTACGAACACAATTATTACTCTACATATGTCACTACGTTGCAGGTGTGTCAGAGGAGTAAATGTGTATATGTTGTGTCTGCAGGGCAGAGATGGAGGGGAATATGCACTGGGTCTCACGCCTACTGGCATCTTGGTATTTGAAGGCTCCAATAAAATTGGGCTCTTCTTTTGGTAGGTATTTTGAATGCATTTCTAATCTAGTGAGTTCCAATATTTGTCCATTTTACACATTATAAAATAAGACATTTACATAAACTACAGACCTATATTCCATTTTCAAACTCGTGACTCAAACAACAGACATTAGCACAAAACATCAGAATGTCCTAATTAAAATATCATATTTTTTTCTGTCATATATCCACTAACGACAACAACACTCAGTTATTGATTGTCATAGTGACGCATTACATTTCCTGGTGCCTGATTTTTCCAGGTTTGTAACAGCTGTTGTGTATATAAATTACAGCTGAAACTCTTGGTAGGTAATTGATTCAGTGATCAACAGAAAAAATGAATTGGCAACTGTTTTATATTTATTGTAATTTTTATGAAGAATTAGTGTAAAGATTACAAACATTTACGATTTACAAAACAATTTTTAAAGTATTATATCATATTAAATTAAAGATTGAGTGATTTTGGACTAATTTCAACAAAACATGAAACTTGGAAATGTCACTTGAGTCTCGGGAAAGCTGTGATAGTGATTATTTTGTTTTTTTGACATTTCATGTTGTAAATGATTTATCAGTCAATCAAAAAACATAATCAATAGATTAACTGATTATTAGAATAACAAAACTACTAACATTTGATTGATTGAGAGCAGGTCTTTTCGGGTAGATTAATTATTGAATGATTGACTTGGAGGCAGGATGGGTTTGGGACGTGACCCGAAAACCAAAATCACTCTTGAAGGTGCTATTAGATCAAACTATGGCCAAAGTACCGCTCTCATCATCTCACTCTTCAGGCAAAAATACAGAGTGTGTGATTTTGTTGTTCTGCTGTATTATTCAGGCCCAAAATCACTCAACTGGACTTCAAAAAGAGTCGACTCACGTTGGCGGTGGTGGAAGACGATGATCAGGTTTGTGTCCTCATATTCTGTAGGCAAATACATTCCCACATACAAATGTCTCCATGCAATCAGCTGTGAGGCAAATTAACAGTGTCTGGTTGTTTTGTGACTGTGAAGGGTCGGGAGCAGGAGCACACGTTTGTGTTTCAGCTGGCCAGCTCCAAGATCTGTAAACACCTGTGGAAGTGTGCCGTAGAGAGCCACGCTTTCTTTCGGCTACGGCAGCCAACCACAGGCAAGACCAACCGCAGCGACTTCACCCGCCTCGGGTCTCGCTTCAGATTCAGGTAGAGCACAGAGACGGACTCACACCTGTACTTTACTGTCAGCACAGTGTCTCACTGACTGCTGTCTCTGCACTGAAGAGGGATCACACAAGTTGGCTCACTCAGGTAGTTGTGGCCACCACTTGTTACTAGCACATGGGGAATCGTGTGTCACATAAAGCAGAGCCTTTGTATCTATGGTTACAGTGTATCTATGGTTACATGGATCTGTTCCTATGGCGACTGAGATATTCCCTTCATATTGTTTGTTTTCTTGTGACTATTATCAGAGATGGTCAAAGCAAATTCTCACACTTGAAGGGCACTTCCTGTCATTTGTTGGAGCAGCTGAATGAAAGCAGTGTGAAAGGCACAGTGGGTTTTCCTCTGAAGTCAGTGGATAAAAACTCATGTTACAGGTGGTGGAAGTAAAAACAGGAACATGTGTTTAAGGTAATCCAATATCTTAAGCACACCAGTGTCTCTTTATTGTTTACTATTTATCACCAGTTAAAAAGAAATGCAAAACGGGTCTGATTGAGATTAATGCAAATCACGGTTTTATATTAAATTACAATGTTACATATAATCTAGTCTTTATTATAGTCTATACTACCAAACTTTAGTTAGATATTCAGCCTCATTGACAATGGAGCTCACTAAACTATGTTAAGAGTTTTCCTGATGGCGGCAAAACAGCAGCTGTCAAAACTTAAAACCTCTAATTCCAATAAATCCTTAAAAGTGAGGATGAATTTTGTTGTGTTTAAGCCTCATTTAGTGAAGTGTAAACAAATGTTTCAAAAATTGCCTTTTTAAAACCCTTAAGCTCATTCAGATGGCAGCTTTGTTGCACTTTAACATTTTTGTAATAATGTTTTTCACTATTTACCTTTTATCTCAGTGGTAAGACGGAGTATCAGGCTACACATGGAGGCAGACTGAGGAGAGCCAGTACATTTGAGAGAAGGCCGAGCAAGCGGTACCCCTCCCGCACACAGTCACTGAGCAAAGGTGAGTCTTATCAGCACATACAAAACATGGATGACTCACAACATCCTGTTACGTCTTTTTTCACTTCTGCGTGGTATCATAAAGGTCATGTACTGTTTTGGTTCATTATGTTTTGGATCATTTAATTTGCTGTATAGAATTACTGTTGAAAGAAAGTGCTGCAGGCTGTAAAGCTATCAGCTTCCCAGAGGTTGTTCTCTAACAGTGTCGGACATCAGACAGCTTGGTTCTTTTTAAAAGAAAGTGATCAAAACTCCAGGTTTTTAGACTTTAGCGTCACCTTTCTACTTTGTCAAAAGCACCTGCTGTACTCTTCACTCCCCCATAATTCCGTCTGTCTGTGAGCTACAATGGCTTCAGAAGCCAAACAAGCCTCTACCTCACTTTACATAAATGATTAAATGCATGTATTTACCTCAGGACTGTCGATGTTGACGTCCAAACATCTTTTATTTATTGGAATCGGATTTGTCATTCCGCCCTTGAATATAAATGAACTCTGAGTCAAGCGCTGGTAAAGCGGAGCAGGAGAGTCTGGAAAGAGTGTGGACTGAAAAACACTTTATTGCTCTTTTTAAAAAGTGCAGATAAATTAAGATAAAACGACAGACGTGCTGTTTTCAATCTCTCTCTATCTCTTTGCTAACTGACGTTATATCTATCTTTCAGTTTCTATTTCTCCAGCCAAGCCTCCACATATCAGGTGAAAATGACACTCACAGACACACCAATATGAAGAATAATGAAAAATGAATTCACATTGATATATTTACGAGGACATTCCAGCTATTACATTTATTACTTATCCCATAACCTTGACCTTAATCCAGATAACAGCCTGACTAAACACCAAAATATCCCCTTTCCAAAGGGAAGAGAAATAAAATGGTTGTCACTTTGTAGGTTTTTCCTCATTTTTCTCACTTTAAATGTATTTGTTTGTATAGTACATACACCAGAATAATGTATTTGGCTCTGCTGTAAAATCTATCATTGTGTAAATCTGCTGTCAGTGATTATTGAAGTTCTTTTCCAGCTCCCACGCCAGCCCCGATCCCAGCCTACATCCGGTGAGTGACCTCAGATAACCCACTTTCATACGCACACACACACACACACACACACACACACACACACACACACACACACACACACACACACACACACACACACACACACACACACACACACACACACACACACACACACACACACACACACACACACCAGCAACTGATCTGGCTTTGTCCTTGTAGCAACATTTAATTTCAGCATCTCTTCAATCCTCTCTTTCCTTCCAGTACCAACACAACATTCCCATGGGTCATGAGCTGTGGCATCCGCCCCACCCCGTGCTCACACCCCCAGTTTACCTGCAGCCCTCTGGACACACGCCGTCACACAGGTAAGAAAACTGACCACTGAGAAGATGATTGGGAATTTGCTTTAAGAAATCGACTCTGTCATCTCCCACAATCTGTTTTTCATCACACTTCATGTCACTCATACACCTCATATGCCTGTTTGTCTGTCTGTGTCTTCTCTATCTCTATGCTTGTGTGTGTGTGTGTGTGTGTGTGTGTGCGTGTGCGTGTGCGTGTGTGTGTGATTCTTCATTTACGTGTCATGTTCAGGCCTTCTTTTGAGGCCATGAGTCCCGTGTCCAGTCGCCCTCCCGTCCCGGAGCGAACCAGCAGCATCTCTCCAGGATCCATCAGTTTGGTTTACAGGGACACGGTCATGACCGCAGTTTGACCTCTGTTTAACCTGGGACTCTGTTTTAAAAACTCAGCCACCGAGACTCACGCAGACTGGTGCCCCAAAGAGAGAAGCTCTGGAGATGGATTCGTCTCCGTCATCCTCATCCATTTATTTGTCCCATCCCGTCATGTGTTTCATTGTCTACTTTCTTAAAATGACCCAAAAAACTGCAAAGGAATTCATCAGAGGTTTCAAACATTGGAGGGGGCACTTGGAGGGAGAAGTGGTGCAAAGATACTGTGTGAGGTGAAAGGGACAGGTGTATCTATATGTTTTAAAAGCAGGGGGAGCTTAATTATTGTTGTTTAGCCTGGTGATTTGGCCCGTTTATCATCAACAGTTTATCAGCTCATAGAGGCAGTTAAGGTGACTTAAAAACCCTCAGCATACCCGATTGTTGCAATTTACTCCTCCTACAGGTCATAACTATTTTTAGATTTAGTGTGATTTTCAGATTATAAAGATATCATCATCTTCAATGTTCATCATTAATAAATCTATGCATGAATCTATTCAGAAACATTGTAAAATCATGCTCCAGACAAATTCAGGACTTCCTTGAGAATCATGACAATTTTCAGTTTTTCTTAAAGTTAAAATAATTCAGTGATAGTTTTTTGCACATTCATGGGCCATTGCAAACAGGAAGTACTTTTAGGTAATGCTGCATGCTTTTAATGGTGGCAGTTTGCCAAAATAAAAACAAATTTAGGCCAGAAAACAAGACTCAAGTTATAGACCAACAAGATGCATAACATTATACCTCGTTAATACCTAACTGGTCAAAATGTTCAAACAGTCTATGGTTAAAACATGATGATCCCCCGAGCTGAAATAAGAAAATAATAATAATAAAAAAAATACCTAACTCTAACTTAAACTAAAAGTCACAACAAAATAAAGATATGGACCAGGCTTAATAGGTTTGTGTGCCTTGCTGTGCTTGTGGATATTTTAATGTAATCACGGTTGTGTTTTAATCCCTGTGTTTACTGCAAAATCTGCCTTGAAGATTACATTTTCCTTCATGTTTTAGAAATCTTGTGACAGCTAAATTATTCCAAAATCACTTTTGTTAAAGTGACAAAGTGAGTGTGTGCTGAATGAGGTAATTCTCAGCAGGATTGAGGGTTCCACTCCTGCACCTACTGCATGCTGGTTTAGGGATTAGGATTTCTGTTTAGTGTGTAGTTCAGTGTGAAGTAGAAACATGAAGTAGTGTCTTACATGTGCGGTGTCGTGCTTTCAAAATGAGGTTTTTGAATGAACATTACATTAATGTTGTATCAGGTTATGGATTTGCTAAATCAACCAAGTGTTTACAGAAGATGTGGCCAATGCTTTGCTGTTGTAGTGTGTCACCTTTTACTTTTAATGTTTACTCGAATCACATTTTGCCTTTAAGGATGTTGCCATATTGCTTCTAAAACAATAAATTGTTTATGAGTGAGAAATGCAAAAACTGCAAAAGATTTTTGATTCATTGTTTTAAAAATGACATCGCATACTGTCTTATTCAGCATCTACATTAGTCATGAGCTTTAAAGAATTAAAGGTTAGATGAAAATTGATGAATAACTTTTCATATTTAAGTGTCATTTTGTTGGGGGTTTGGTTCCTTTTGATTGCATGTGTGCATCCTCAGTTTCCCGCTGAGTGGTCCTGCTTCAGACCATCAGTTCAGTGTTGAAGAGAACGAGAATTCGTATTCTAGCCAGATCCACCACCATCACCGTCGCCACACACACAGCCAGGACACGCTCTGCCACACACACACCAAGAACAGTGAGTACTGTCAGCCGGAAGAAGTGCTGCAAAACAATGCGATATGTCCAGACTCCACACTGATGCTCTTTTTCATGCTCAGTACTGCATGTTTGTCTGCACTGGTTTTTTTGGGGGGTTTTATTTTAAGGTTTAGTTCACCCAAATTTCAAAAAGGCACCAATGTTTTAAAATATCGTCCTCCGAGTCTAAAGTTTTTATTGCATTTCATTGGAGGTGAATGGAGTTTGATTTACAACCCCAAAAACTACATGTAAACCAGTTGTGTGCATTTATTTTTGCTCTTCGTTCACAAAAAAGACAAAAATATGTCTCCTTAAGTTTTTGCATTTGCTGTATCTTTAATCAGTTGTGATGCATCATTCAGAAAAGCAACAAACACAAGCTTCAGGAGATTCCTCATGTGATTTGGACAGTTTTGCTATTTTACACTCCAAAGAAATGTAAAAAGATTTCATGCTAACTCTTTATCCAAAAATTGCACCAAAAATTGTTGAAACAAAACAAACGTTACTGCTTTTGAATGTGATTAATATGGCTTTTAAATAAAACAATTTACCTCAAATGTAATTCTGTGGCCTGCCATTGCAGTGGCAGAAGTTGCAAATATGGCCAATAATAAGTATTTACTCTCTGTTTCTTTGCAATTTTTTATTGGTATTGTTTATATTGTGAAGTATCTCCAGACATTTAAGTGGGGATCTAAAACGTCTCTCGAATCTGATGTAATGCATTTAAGCAATCAAGTATTTAGACACAGACTCCACTTTCCAATCCCTCCCACGTCAAGCCCACTCACTGCGTTGTCTATAAACAGCATGTCTGTTCTAAATGTAGCCTGTATTGCTTATTTTCTCATTAAACTTTGTGTCAATCAGAACGCAGAGCTCCTCCCTGCCCTGCGGATGAGTTGGACATCTCTCAGTCTCTGCTCAAGGCTCTGGAGTCAGACAGTGACTCTCCTCCCTGGCCCTCGCTGCACATCAACATCGACAACAAGGTCAGACACGTTTCCCTCATGCTGTTTTCCTGTCCTACTCACACAATGACATTTCTCTCCTCACCTTTCTGCTCACTCTCCTGGCAGGGAGAGGAGAAGCAATTGTCTGAAAAGTCTCTGCATCCTCCTGCTTCTCCAGCGATGCTGCCAGACCACCTCAAATGTAACATCCTCAAGGCCCAGATGGAGGCAGCTTTCAGGGTCAGTACCCAATCTGACCTCTCTCTAAGCATTAAACCTCCATCTTGTGTACTTGTTAGTGTAGCTAACAGCATTATCTCCATCCTTTTCTCATCCACAACAAAGAAGGAGGCCCCAACAACGCCCACAGGGAGGAACACAAATGAGACCCTCAATGACAGGTCAGTACCTCATCTCTTCTTCATGTTTATTCATATTTCTTCATACCATGACTTACCCCCACCATTGTAATGGCTCTGGTCTTCAGGTATCAGAGCTCGTCCCAAGACTCAGCTGCATCCAGTTTGGCTGCTGACAAGACAACCCATCGGCAAGACCGCAACCCAACGCCAGAGAGTCTGCAGCCAAAAGCCAACCCCAGCACCAGCCGCAGGAAACGGCTGATCCGACAGTTCAGCTTGTGAGTACACATCACCTTTGGTTATTGTTGAAGGCCAGCGCTCTCAGCAAGCTCTTGGACGTCTATGAGTGGGAAATTGCCCGTCTGAAATGAACACTCCTCTGAGCACTTGAAGCAAACAGTCCTGCTATCTCTGCTCCCCGACAATGACATTCTGTTCAGAACAGTCTGCAGGTCATGTAAGCCATTCAGTCTCTCAATTTGTTGCTCATCAGTAACCACGAAGATGAGGACAATCTCCCAGAAGCACTTGCAGCCATGTCCTCTCAGAGTGCCGCAAAGTCAGGCTCGAGCAGCTCGTTGGACAAACAGATACAGCCGTCCATATACCCGCAGGTAACACACACCCTCGCACACCTACACACACACGCCCTAAAAACCCTTAAGAATGTATAGTTGTGTGGTGCACTGCACTCCACCTATGGGGGGGGGGGGGGGGGGGGGGGGGGTGTTAATTCCGCCTCTCTGTATTATCTGTAAAGTAAACGGAGGAATTTCTATGTGTGTGTGTGTGTGTGTGTGCGTGCACTGATGTGTATTGCAGGTGGATAAAATGCCAGCACTGGAGCTGGGTAGTCCGTGCTGTCCCTCTCCTTCACCTTCCCCCCACCTCTCCCCTTCTTACAACCGTAGCTCCATTCCTCACCTGGTCCCTTACCTTGCTGCCCATAACGACAGGTAATAAAACCTCCCCTGTGCTCGGGTGGACACGTTATCCACAGTGGTGGAAAGTCATGAAATGTATTTGCTCAAATTTGAAGAAACATTTTTGAGTCACTTTACTTTTACGCTACTTTACAATTTTAAAAGGCAATATTGCACTTTTAAATTGACTACATTTATTTGACAGCTGTTGAACATAGGCTATATTAAATATATGACCAGTTCATAGAATACAATAAATAGATTAAATCAGTGCTTACCAAACCTCTTAGATGCATATGAACTGACAAATGTTTGTTTTATCATATAAAATCATGATGCCGTAGAAACGTCTAATGGGAGAAGCATCCAAATTTGCTAAGACTGTTTATTTATGACTTAAGCTAATTGAGGCTGGCTGTTGAGATACTCGCATTTTCCTTTTTTCTTATCTGACAAATCAATTTAACCGTCTTATATTGAATTTGCAATACTACATAAATACGACAGCAGCAAAATGTTATTATTATGGTGACAAAAAAACATAAACTGCTAAGAGGTCCTGCTAAAACTAGCTTAGTTTAGCAGAGTAAGCTAATTGCCATCTATGCAGCCTCTGACTACTGTGAAATTCACATGATTTGTTTTGGTTCAGCTGCCTTTATATCACATAAATGTTTTTCATTAGATTATGTAACTTGCTCATTAGCCAAATGGTCAAGAAAACTAAATAAAGAGACACAGGAACACATTTTGTATGTATTCCCTGTCCCTTTTTAGCTCACAAGAAGTGCAGTATTCAAAGGTTCTTTTACGGTTTTATGTCGAATCTGTGATAATGATTTATCACCAGCCTAAAAAAACATTCAAGAAAGGCTTTACAACTTATGTATGTTAACTTATTGACTTTTATTTGTAGTTACTGCTCTGCGCCTTTATAATGCAGAGTTTATGTTGTAAAAATGATTTCATGATGCCCTGTATGTTTTATTAATGGTTGCAGAAATACAATTTTCATCAAAAGAGGCATAATTTAAGCTTGTTTTAACCAGAAGCTTGTATGTTTGTTATGTGTCTGTAGCGGAGAAGAAATTAGGTTGAACAGAGAGAAGATCCTAAGAGCCCTCCTGATGACGGAGCTCTGAGACTTTGACGCTTAACCCCTGTGACATCATCGTCAGACAAACAAGCGAAGTCCCAAAGGGAAACAACATTTGTATATTTGCATTGCTCATTTAGCAGTTATAAATATATATTTGCATAAAGGCAATCATTATATTTGCTTAATTGTTATTTTAGAAAAATGTTTCTTTATATTCATCGAACTGAAACTGTTAAGTGGACTCCCGCACATGCTTTACAGACAAGCTACAGATGTGACTGGTGCTGCCTGCATGATCAATATGTTTCTGTAAATGATTATCTGATTTGCTTTGGGGTTATGTTTAAGTTTTATGTGATTTCATCTTCACTTTGGGTTTCTGACAGCGACTGTTGAAGAATTGATCTCCACGCAAAAAGCACAGATGAAGTGAAGGCACTTCACTTTCAAGTTTGTCCAAAATGTAAATAGATATTGTAATTAATATGCTGACAGAGCAGGCAATGTAAATGCTGACTTCCGTACTGTATTTATTATGTCAGATATCCATTTTTACATGAAAAACATTTGCAGCATTTGTGATTTTAAAAACACTTCCTGAACAGAGTGAATTGAAAGTGAAAAGTGACTCGGTGCAGAAGAGGTTGAGGCTGGATTGTAGTCTCTATCTGCCCACTAGAAGGAGACAAATCTACAGTCATAGCTCTTGTGGCAGTATTGATCCTGTGTTTCAGGTTGTCATGATCACAAACAACTTTGCTACTTTTTTACATGCAGTTTTCATCACAGGTCAAATCTGGTCAAATGTTTTTGGACATAAGGTATCAGTAGGCATAATCCTGCTGCTCAACAACTTTATATCAGCCCTTGTGTCACAACCACATCTGAGGCAGTATGACCTGCAGTTGTTCTGTGTGTGTTGATTGAGTTGCTAATGACCTCAGCTGGATCCTAATAAAAGCCACATCATCAGTTTAACAACTGAAGCAGCATCTTTGGTCTCTGGTCTGGTGTGAGAATGTGGCTTGGCCTCACCCTGTGTGCCTGTTTGTTACGTTTGTATGTGGCTCTCACCCTCCCTGTGAGGGAATGTTGTTACAAAGGATATTACAGATTTATCTCAGGTGCAGCACAATGAGTCACCCTGTTAATTGCACCTCTGTTCTGCCCTTCAGTAAACCACTGAACGCTAGATCATTCATCTGCAGCAGAGAGGCTGTGCTGTGAATAAAAGAATGTGCGGCAAATGTTTGTGTCTTTCAAAAGATAATACATCACATTCTGCTTTAAATGTGTATATGTAAAACGGAACTGTCTGGAAAGTACTGGAGTTGGCAGGGAGCCTGAACCTGATATTTGACTACTATATGTGCTTTGGACCCTCCCACTGACTTAAAAATAAATGCAACATCATTCATAATCTCTCAAACCATAATTTAGGATTAAAATATTACTGCAACAGAATTTAGCTCAAACTACAAGGTAGAAGTGGACAAACGATGTAATCACAACCAATTTAATTGTATTTTTATTATTTTTAAACCAATAGCGAATTAAAGTTCCCAAATAAGTGGGTGGCTCACAGGCAGCTAACATGCATTATATTATCATTGCGTTATGGTCTCTTTATGTTTTCCGTAGTTGGCTTTAATATAGAACAAAAATCCACACTCATTATTTCTCAAGACTAACATAAAGGTCCCACTAACAACTAGACAATGAAACCCTGATACAGAGACAGGATTTTTTTCACACCTTTATCATCCATGACATATGTATAGTTTAATTTACTTGTCTTGCTGCTTTATTTTCAAGTAAATCTTGCAAGGAAACGATGAAATAAAATCTATTTCTGCAGATTGAAAAAATTTAAGACTGTCTACTATTCTCCCCTAAAATGATTAACAAACAAATCAGACTATTGTCTCTCAAGCAAAAAGAAAAAAAGATATTTAACCCTCCCCTTTGATAGTTGTCAATCCCTAAAATCCCTAGGATTATACTTAATTGACTTTCATTTTTTAGATCTAAACTATACTTAATCCACTCACTATGTGCAAATTGTAGTTTTAAACTAAACAAACATTTAAAATTCTGCTCAATCAACTGCACTTCTCTTAGGGTTTGGACTTTAAATAGCAAAGAAACACTTTTAAAGGATTCAAAATTAACTTTTTCTAGAACTGTTACTTCACTGTATGTACTTCACAATAACTCTGCCAATAGTGATACAAGTTAATTAAAAAAAATATATTTTGAGCTTTGTTGCACTGTTAGTAATGGTGCTGGTCTTCTGTTTTAGACAGTGTGTTTTTGTGAGTGGGAGAATGAGTGAGTGTGTTTAAAAGGGATAAAGTTGGGTGGGGTGCACAGGATCGTATTACACAATGCCAAATCTGCCTCGAGGGGGTCTGACATGGTTTTGTCTTTCTTCCTTCTCTCTTCCCACTTCCTGCTCTCTATTCTTCACTCTTCCACCCTGTGAAAAAAAAGGCCATCCTCTCACATAATGTCTTCAGTGTGTCCGAGTGACAATAGTTTCTTTGCTCTATGTGTGTGTATGCGGGAAACGCAGCGGTAATCACTGAGGAGTGTGAGGGAGTTTGAACGGTTTTGCCTCGAGCCACATTCTGTCATCAGACAACCCCACCTCTGTGTTTGTGCGCCTGCACTTTAAAACCCTCCCGAGCTACAGGCAGCACAATGAGCACACAGTAAAGTGAAATGAAATGCTTGGAACACAAATAGTGAAATCAAACAGCTCGAGGCTGGCAAACTTCACGTTATGTTTATTGTTGGGTTTTTTTTCAGCATGGCCGCAGCAGAATGTCCTCAGCAGGACGAGACTGTAGGATGTGTGTACAGAAACATGGACCACATACATCAAATTTTCAGGTCTTAAATGGCAAATAAATTGACAGGATACATGTCAAACATGTCCGATATTTCCTTTTCAACTTTCCAGTAGATCTACAAATGACCTGTTAAAAAACAGAAGAGGTATGTTGGACAGACCTCTGCAGAGGAACCATCATTTGTTCAATTATATTCCCCAATATCAGCGTAGATGGTGTAAAGAAGACAAGGAAAGAGTGGGGGACTGCTAAACCTTATGTAAAATATATATGAAAACTGGATGAACCATCTCAGCCTCTGGAGATTCACTCTGTAAACTGAGAGCATGTGACTGGAGTCTGTTTGAACAATGCAAACCTGTGGTTATGTGACTGAGGACTGGGGCTGTCCTCTGTTCAGATGAGGCCAAAACAAAAAGCGAGATAACATTGGCATAACACAACATAAAAACACCCACACTGGGCACATGAGGGAGGAAAGAAGGGCGCTAATGTACGTGAGATGTCACATTTTTGTAAGTGACGCCTGATGCCAGAATCAGACTATTTGACAAACTCACAGTGTAACATATATGATATCATTCAAAGACACTGCTATTATATTCATCAGTAGTCTTATTGATTAGCAGTGCATTGATATTTGGCATTATGTAAACATCTCAAAGTTTTACTACTAACTTCTTCATGCACTAAAGCTTCCAATACAATCACTGTGTACTGTATCAAATGTATATAAACATTTAAAATGTACTCCATTAACAGATTAAGTCATAAAATGTATCAACACAGCCGTGCATAATACTCATTCTCATCTCTTTCACACTCGTACACACACATTCACTCTTCACAGAAAAGCTTAAAGAAAAGATTTAGCTCAATTGCGACTAGGTCATTCTTCTCTAGTTGGCTAGCAAATATATGATCATGATTATAATATCTTAACAGGTTAAAAAAAATCTCTATAAAGCTTTTAAAATACACTGTGCAATGAGATAAAACTGCTATTTTTGGCTAAGGCCACAAAAAAATTTGGTATGAAATACATTAATTTCTGATCCTAAAGATATAAATAACACATCTAAAAAGACTATTAAAAAAACAAAAAAAAACAAAAACAAAAAAAAAACATCTTGGACATATACCAAGTTGTCACATGACCTTTGTCTATGTGTGACCCTACAGCAGGGTAAGATCCAGGTACTGCCCACCTGGCTTGGTCATAAGAGCCGGGAGGGACATGAGGGGAGCATCGCCTATGCCGGACTGACCGATTAAACTGCTGCTCAGGAGAGAAAGGGACTCTGCGGGACTCTGAGGGGGGAGAAGGGGATTGAGGAAGGGTGAGAAAAGGGGAGACAGACAGGAGAGTATTATTCCTGTGTAAAAGTGTCAAACAACAAATTAAGAGCCCTCACACCAGCACCAGATGTTACCCATCACCTTCTCAACGGCCTGAGGGCTACACCTGTGATTACCCAGCTATTATACCATTACACTACAACACCACCAATTGACCATTGTCTACGCCCTGCCCCCCGGTTACTGTTGCTATGCAAGTCACGCTTTCCATCCTCACCCGGCTCACATGCAGTTTACAACAGAGGTGGGAATCATTTGGCGTGTTCAAATCACTTTTCAGTTCACTTCAAGGATTTGTAATCACTCATTATGTGGTTGGCTCACTTTTAACATCGCTGTTAAAATGTATTTCAGTAGGTACGACATTAACTGAGCACATCACCCTTCATACTTCAGTTTAATAGTGCGTTCAGTCTGTTGTTAGTCAAAGTTATTACATTCAGTTCAGCGCAAAATACAAGCACTGCACATAAGGTTAAAAGCTCAGGAGACTATTTGTAAAAAATACAACAAGATTTTTCTGTGGCTTTTAATATTGTGTTAATGTGAAAGTTTGGCAGTGTGAATCACATCTGAGCTGACAGCTGCTGAAAGCCACCGATTCACTCATTAACGGTGGTGACTCAATATAGTTAAGATTTGTTTGGTCGTGTACTGAACTCCTCCACTGACTGACAGGGCTGCTATTAAAACCAAACAGGCTCTGATATGGTGAAAGCTGCAGGTATTTTTCTAAAACACTTATTTTGAAGTAATGCAGTGCTATTATTGTAGATTAGAGCAGACAAACACACTGCTTACTCCGTTCTTTCCACCTCTGCTGTTGTCTTTTCTGTTATTTGAAGGGTGAAGAAAACGACACCACAGGCAAACTCAGGAGATACCGAGTCGTGACTGTTATTAGAAACACCTTTCACACCGTTTCAGCATGTAGCGAAATCAAAGCTTGACAGCTTTGGATGCTAAGCTGTGGCTGGACAATCACAGTACTGGGAGGAGGGGGTTTAGAGAATGGTCACTTGGCTCTCTTTGCTTTCACTGTGTCCATTAAAGACTTCTTGAAAGGACAGAAATATAGCAGACAGTATCAGATAAAACCGACTCCCCGCCAAAATCATTCAAAATGAAAATCACAGATGACCTAAAATCCCCAAAAATTCCTCTAACCACTCATCCCAATCAAATGTATTCCCATTGTTGATGAAGATAGTAGAGAATGCCCCATCTATACCGAAAGTGTTGTGTTGAGCCAGCGGTACTACAACCCCTGGTGACCCGTCAAGACTGAAGCCATAGCTACAACCGCTGTCTAAAATAAATCTGAGCCCTCAGCCAATCCTTACCTGCCACCTGCCTCAGTCACCTTAAATACACACCCATTCTTTGGGCTGCGTTAGCAATGTCCTGGCCGGGTCGTGAGCGTGCACATGCCCGTGGGCGTGCATGAGAGCATCCTCGGGAGCATACTGTGACATGAGGAAGGGGGTAGGAATGACAGAGACAGGAGGCTGAGACACACGTAGTCACAGACACTAACCTAAAAGCCACGTGGGCCTGTGAAATCCAGGACTGACATTAACGAGGAGGGGAAACGTTGTCAGTCCCAGATTGTATCTTCTATTTATCATAGAATTATTTCTCTTATTTCTGGGAATCTTCACTCTCTTCCAGGTCGAAATAACTTGAGCTCCTCCAGTTCAAGTTGAAGCAAGCAGCAGAGAGTGTGTGACAGAACAGGGAGAGGAGACAGGATAAACTAGTTTGATAGCCTCTGGGCAAACACAGTGGATGCCTGACAATACACACCCATAATAAAAAGAGATTTGAATACAACATTGGGATCCTACTGAGAGGTATGTGAACACAGAAGGAACAGAACATTGCCATGTATAAAAACGACGTGATTAAAGTTAGCAAGCAGACATTCGAAGGGAACCGTCTCTTACCTGGTATCCCTGCACTGCATTAATGAGGTCTTTAACTCCATTGCTGTTGTAGGTCAGACCTGGCATGCGCATCAACCCTCCTGGGGAGGACAGGGAGGAGGGGGAGGGGAAGAAACCTAAGGTGGTAGGTGAGCCAGGTGGACTGGAGAAATAACAAAGAGAAGGTACACAGAGACTGTTAAAGTTACATAAACACAACAAACACAACACATACGGGTAGATTCAGGACAATTATAAACTTTGGCTTCAAGCGACCTGCTCTCTCACAACAGGAGGGCTGATTGGGCAGAAACAGGTCACTTGATGTTTACCAAGTTCTCTGATTGCAGAGTTTTCAGTTATAACTACCCTTGTAGTTTTTCTCTTTACGAAATGTTTCTCCTTTTCCACTATGAACTTGTTATTTATAGTGAATCTAACAGAATCAACAATGTAAACAACAACTGATCTATAATCAATTTGTTTCAAATTGGGATTATTGCAGCTAATATGATTTAATTTGCAGCAGTTTTTGCTGAGCAGTTGCTGTATTTATTTCTTGTGATTTCTAGTTGTATTTACTGTCATTGTTATTATTGTTTTCCTGATGGTTGTGTCGTTACTGATGACTGTACAACGAATTAACCCCCAGGGATAATAAAGCCTTCCTTGAACCTTGAACAGTAAAAAAAAAATTAAATAAAAAACAAAAAAAGATGGTGTCTTAAGGACTCACCAATATTCATAACACGTAATTTGTGTCAGTGAAATATTTTAGTGCACTCGTGTTTTTCAAGTTACCAAAATAAGAACTGTGAAACACAAGGCTCAGAAAATCAAATGTGTAAACAAAACCAGTTTCATTTATTTTTCACTTACTCAGCAGCACACAGCCCACGAGTAAACACTGTCTCACAGCCTTGATGTAGGCTGGGGAAGTCTGTTGGCTCTTAATTCATGATAGTGGTGTGTTACATTTTATGTGGTAAAGTGAGATTACCGTTTATAGTGACTTTGCAAACATTTCCAATTTGACAATTTCAAGTCAAGCCATTATAGGAGCAAATCAAAATGGATATATCCAATGATTATCTTGTTATATCACAGCCTTATTACAACACCAACAGGGTACAGCAGCTTTACCACAGAAAAATCATGTTCTTTTCATTCTGTCTTGGTAAAGTTTTACTTTTACCTTTGTGGTTTAGAATTAATAACCACAATATCTCTATTAAAAATACCTAAGCCTGTAACAAATTATGTGAGTATTAGTTATCTTTTTAAGATGGTAAGAATGAAAATTACTGACAAAACTTGACTATTTATTTGAAATAAAAATCCAGAGATCGAGGATTTGCAGAATTAAGCAGAAGCCTGTATTTTGAATGCCATAGTGTCTCTGTTCATGTGTATCTACCACTGTTTACCTTGGGTAGTAGGCTGTGTAGTTCATGTATAGCTGAGCTGAGGCAGGGTAGTAGGCATGCCCCGGTGGCAGAGGGCGAGGGGTGAGCAACACCTGGCCAATGGGAGGGTAGAGAGCAGCAGCAGCCTCTGAGGGCAGAACTGCTGGAGCCGGGGAGAAGGCGTAGGATGGCGGAGATAAACCTGGAGAGCAGAGAACAGAGGGAGAGACCATAGTTTTAAAACCAGACAAACAACAACAGAAGTCCACAGGGTCAAGACGGTGATGTCAGGTCATTGTTTGTTTCAGAGAGAGGCGCTCATGCAAACTTGCAAACAATGACCAACATTGGTATTACTCAGCCCCTGACATGGGTATATGTATGTGTGTGTGCGTTAAAGAGAAAAAGTTTCTGTGCACTGTACACTGCAAACATGAAACAAGCTAACTTTTTGGCTCAAAAGTCAAGTGAATCATCAGCTATAAGTCTCCACAGCATTTATTGTAGTAAAACAAGTTGAGGTAAGACCAAGTTTATATACAGTACAATGGTCCACGTCAGGTTAGTCATATCAGTAGTTTTTGGTGCTGTAACCTGAACACTGCAGTGTACCCACAATGTGTTTCTGGCTACTGACTTAGTATGTTGTTATATTGAACAGAGACTTGCTGTCTATGTAGTTTTAATCATAAAAATGTATGTTGTGTTAACACAACCTCTACAACCCACAGGTTTAGCTTTGAATCCCTGTGCTGTATCCCTTTCACTCATGTGAACATCTGCACTTTATTTTCAACATTTCATAAAAAACAGCATTTTTTTTTTTTTAATTGTGCCTCTTTATGGAACCTAAGCGTGCACCAGCGCACATTTATGGTGAAGGACTACAGGCACGGAGAATAAAGCACATTTACGCACCAGCGTTCGGCTCTGCCCACCTTTCGCACAGCTTCTGATTGGACGAGCACGGGAGACGTACACACCTGTGGTGCGCCAGTCTACTGAGGCTAAATCCCACAACCACCACTATCCATCTGATAAGATTAGAGAGTTGTAAGCCATTTTGCCAATTTAAGGGCTAGTTGGGACTCGAGCTGTCTAGCTTACACTTTTCTAACCCTTTCAGATCTTCATGAATTACTTAAGCAATGGTAAGAATCAAGAATAAGTTACCAACATGCCACTGAAAAAACAAACTACAGTATTCAATCAGAGTGTGTGAACACAGGTGAGAGTTGAGAGAACAAACAGTTAACATGAGAGGTTTCTCAGTGCATGCAGATGTAATTTAATCATACTAAATTACAAAGAGATCACACACAGACACACACACACACACACACACACACACACACAGACACACACACACACACAGACACACACACACACACAGACACTTTTAAATCCTCTGGTGAGACCAGTCGCCCTCCCACAGTTCTAGATTGGAGAAAAACCAGCAACCCTGCCCCCCACGGTAGGAGCCCACCTACCCTGCAGGCCCGAAGCAACCACAGCTCCCAGCAGCACTTACGTCTGGACTTACATGGCGGCGGGCTGAGCCCTGTCCCACTCCTGCTCCGGATGTGTGTGTGTGTATGCGCGTGAGAGAGCGTGCCTCCCATCAGCACCAGACCCATCTCCTCAGTACTGCAGGGAAACACCTCCACGTAGCGGCTGTTCGCCCCACGTTGGCTGGACATCACATGCTTGTGAAGCCGCTGTGAGGCCTGAAGTGCCCGCTCTGCTGAGGTCATCTGGATGAAGCAGTCACCTGATGGACGACCCTGCAAACACAGACGAGTCAGAAGTCGCTCTGCAACACCTGTGAATTTGTGTTAGAAAGCATGTGAGCCAGTAAGTGTGCCAGTGTGGCTGCTGCATGTACCTGCTGGTTGAGAACCATGTGCACACCATGTGGTCTGATATCATGCGTAAACTCGCCCAGGAAGGTGAGGATGTCCTCGATGCTCGCTGTGTAGGGCAGCCCCCTTAGCCTCAGGCAGTCCCTCACACCACCAGGAGGGGGCAGGAGAGACATGGTGGGCAGCACTGACACCAGGGGGGCAGGGGCCACAGGGATCAGCGGGGCTGATGAGTACCGGTTCAACACCTGACACACACACACACACACACACACTTTCAATTTACAAATACTCTGCCAAAAGCAAAGACTGTCAAACAGGCAATCTAGTTCAGGAAAGCCCCTCTAGCATCATTTCAGAAAACACGCTTAGAACATAATATATTTAAACACCAAAACACATCCTTACTATCAAATGTTAGTCACTGATTATACATCTATAAGACATATCTCAACAAAGCCAAGTCCACATTGGGTTTAAAGGTGTTGCAATGTCAGACAGGAGCTGGCTGGTTGCCAACAGGATGCCAGCATGTTTGTATTTCTGGAGCAGACCAATAAAACTCCTGATTGGTCGTGTATAAAAGCATAAGGATAGGCCTCTGCATACATATGTATGTGGGCAGAAAGATAAGAAAATTAAACCACATGTGTTCATCCCACGAGACAGGGACAGCAGTGGAGGACAGAAAGACGCAAAGAGACGCAGAAAGTACTAAAGAGTAGCGAGAGTAACTATGTACCTACGTACTAAAGGGAAACATGCACAAACAATCCACCTTGTTATTCAGGTCCCCACCCATTAGCCCTGCTCCAATAATTCCTTTAGCTAACTGAGGAGATAAGGAACACGCCCATGTTACTCTTTACTGTGTGCCCTCACAAACAATGAATTCCTACAAACTGGGTTTTTGTCCTAAAAGGACAAGAAAAAAGAGAACAACAAACCTTAATTAATAATGAAAGGAGAAATGTAAAAGACGTTCTATAAGACAAAAATGAACACACACAAATAAACACTCTGCACAAGTACATACTGTACAAAGAAGCATCCCGCCATCCAGGTGAACGGCCTGACGTACCTGTTGCACCTCTGCCGCTGTACTCTTAAAAAGTTCAATATATCTCTTCCCCAGGATCTCCTTGTGTTTCTTCAGAGCACACTGAGCGTGTTCCTCACACGAAAATAAAACAAAAGCGTCGCCAGTGGGACGCCCGTCTGGGTAGCGAACAAAAAGGATGCCATCCTTCCCTCCGCTGACAGGACACGTCTCTTTGAGGCTGTCCCCCGGCGTGAAGAAGGTGAGCACCTGCTCGTGTGTGGCGGTGAACGGTAGACCTCGCATCCTCACTATGATCTGGTCCTCACGGGACAGAAACATCGCTACCTCATTGGAGGTACCTGACACACACACACAGACACGGACACACGGACACACACAGACACACCTTTAACCAAAAGTGTCATTTTTGCAATGCGTTACATTTTTCTTCCAGTTTGGTGTTGTTTGAATTTACTCTTCAACTATTGATGAGACTGAAGCTAAACTTGACTCCTATCCCCTCATAATGATTTTGAGTTACAGTACAAACATTTCATCTTCATGATGATGTAATCCTTTCTGTCTCCTCGGCGGCCCTCGTCGAATGAGTAAAATCTTAAATATGCAGACAAAATGACTCCGTGATGACTTGTACCTTGTTGACTAATTTGTTGCCCTCCTAAAAGGCCACGGTACCGTGAAAAAACAAATTGTATCACTGAGTCATAACACTAAAGGTGACAATGGGCTGAAATACACCTAATGGACCTGGAAATAGTTTTTAGGTGCTGATAAATTTTCACATTCCAAAAATCTGTTTTAGTAAATGCATGAATAAAAAAAAAAAAAAAAACAGCCAAACAGCTGCGGGCATCTTCTGTCTGTCTACACTGCACTATGTGAAAGGGGAAAAACATCTTAAGGATAGCAAAATAGGAAGTTCACTGGAGAAACACCAGCAAAGATCTTCCAGATTTAATTAAAACAAAAACAATACAACTTAATGTCACTATCTGTGCTGCTGTTAAATATGCAAATATAGGGTTATATCTTCTCACCTCCAGCTATCTTCAGGAAGTCCTCTCCTGTTGCTTTGTAAACCTGCCGTTAAAAGGGAAACGAGGTGCTTATTCAAGATGATTCAGGTGTGATGGGAAAATAAATGGGTTATCAGATTAAGTCGAGGTAGTGTAGTTCAAGTTCTAGACAGGGCACCTCTATGTATCTGTTGCCCATATGGTGTTTGTGTCTCTGCAGCGCCAGGTCTCTGTGTTCCTCACTGACAAAACGAACGAGAGCTTCTCCATTCCTCCTCCCCTGAGCATTGAGACACAGCGCAGCCCCTCCTCTGAACAACACAACGTATGGAGGGTTAAAGCACTCCGAGAGCCGAAGGTCAACAGCAAGTTTCAGAGTCGCATCCAGTACATGATGGCGACTGGTGTATGAATGAGCGTGGCTTCACGAGATCAACAACATACTTGGCAATGTTGAGGCCTCTGAAAAATCGAGCAATGTCCTGGTCAGAAGACTGCCATGGCAACCCTCTGGCTCGGATCACTGTGTTGTCGCACACTTTCTCCATCTTACTGCTGCACATTCTCACTCACACACACACAGAGAGAGAGAGAGGGAGAGAGAGAGAGAGAGAGAGACAGAGAGAGAGAAAGAAATTAGCTCAGTGGGACTCGCAGTTGATTTCAGAGGACAAAAATAATGTTTATCTTGATTAAACGTTACTCACCAAGTGCCGCTTTCAAACTTCTCGCTGACTCGCTCCGGGTTAGAAAATGTGTGGCCTGAAATGGGAAAGCAATGTTTTTCAAAATTAGATAACCGTCTTGAAATCACAAATGATAACATAAATAAAAAAGCAATTCCCTCCAGGGATGCCAATGACATTTTAATATCAGTCAATCTGCCAATTTTTATCTCACTAAGTTTTAGTTTGTTACCATCTCAAAATTTCCCGAAACCTGTTGTTTTACTTTTAGTCTCATACTCACAAAATTGCTCAGAAAGCAGCGCAACGACAACGCTGGCCATCAGCTGGACCTGCTGCACGGCCACTTCTGCAGGCAATATGGCTGCAGGATCCGGCGTGGCCGAAGGATCCCACATAGTGGGCACATCAACGGGGATACTAAGAGCTGAGCGGGAGGCAGTTAAGGAAAGCAAACCTGAAACTATTGTTACTCGTGTAGAGATGGGTGTGTGAAAGGTGAAGTGAAAATGTGCACGTCTGAATGAGAAAGTTAAAAACTGAAGAAGAAAAACCAGAACACACGTTGAGAGACGTGTTCCTGTACAAGTGGGCGTGTTGGGTTTGTCCTGTTGGCCAAACACACTCTTTCCCCAATAGCTTACGAAGGTGCTGCAATGCTTTCCTTATTTGCATTTCAAAACCTCTAGCCCTCCTGTCAACACATCTGGCTTATAAACTTCATGTGTGTTTCTGAGTGTAATATGTGCACACAAGATTAGTTTGAAAAGAACAAAACAATAACCTAAACTAACTAAAGTAAATGACATGACTGTAAATCTAAATATAAACACGTGACATGTTAAAGGATACACTCCACCATGGTGTGTACATTCAACGCCTTGAGGTCAGATGCGGGGAAGTGCTTCTTGAACTCCTTTCGAAGGTCGAAGAAGGAGTGGAAACAGTCTGGGACCAGAATGTTCTGGAGAGGGAAGAGATCGGATGAAGGGATGTGAACAAGTGGCCAGCTAACAGCTGCCATTGTATAGCTCTCATGCCCATGTTTGCTCAGGCCAGTAGAGTATGCACCGCTTTCTTTATGGCAAACAGTTTTAAGACACGTGGGAGAATGTCATCGGCCTCATTGTGTGACGGGGGTTTAATGTGCAGAAGTATGGTATGTGCATGGGCGTGTGTCATTGGGCTGGTTTGCATGAGTGCCTCTGAGTGATCAACTTTCGCACCGTAACATTAAATTCACAGTGCTGACACAACACGTCCCTTTGTCTCTTGTGTGAGCGCCCAAGTGCTCCTGCAGCAGAGAGCGGAACATCCACCCTGGCTGCAAGGCCCTTCATCCACCGGCTCGCTCACCTTGCTTGCAGCCTCGGGGTGAATCACTTGACGGATGTGGAGCTGCCCGTCTGTGCACAAACACACCGACGTGCCTGCGCCCGCGCTGTTCACCTCATTTGTCAGTTGTAAATAAAACTGGAAACACAAATGCCAAAACATTTAGAGGAGAAATTATAACGTTCGTACCATCACATTTCAAGCCTGAATTGTAATAATAACGACTATGTAATAAAGTGTCTTTCTTGTGATTTAGAGACATTATTACCAAGTTTAAAGCTGCGTCAACACTTGTTGCTGTGGAGACACAGTCTGCTCCAGAGCCAGTCTCCTCTTCTACGCTCTCCTCCACCACATCCTCCTCTTCTTTTTCTTCTGTCTCGTCAGAGAGGTCAGGCTTAATGAGGAGCTCATTCACCCTGCCCAACTGGTTCCCGAGAAGAAAAAAAAAGAAGAAAAAAAAAAAGTCAGTCGAAACAGTAGCCTACGTAGAAACTCATAGGCTGCGGGACCATATAAGAACATTAATGTCTGTTAATTATTAGTACAAATTCTATATATTGATGAACAAGAAGAACAGGAGTCTTGACATCTTGCACATCTTGCATCAAGAAAAGATGACATTTGTCCTCCACTGAGTAACTTCTGAGCCTATTTTCAACTTATAGGTAACTTTAAAACGTGTATAAAGAGAAAACCTACAAAACTCACCTGGCTCGTCAATGTATTTACAAATTAAAACCTTAAATATTTAGGCTATTTTTTTGTTCTATTTCCGCATGAAGTTCAGTTCACCTGTCCATTCTTTACCACAATACATTTCCTGCTTTGGAATAACGATACTTAGGAAATAAAAGGCCTAAGAAGCGGTCCACATAAAAGTTTTACCTTCTTGTTCTTTAAATCCACCAGCTGCCAAACCAACTGCACGAGCTCCTTCTCGTCGGATCCCAGCAACTCTCCGCTCGCGCCAGATGTGGCGGTGAAAACCACCACCAGGTAATCTACCTGCGCCGTCATCTGAACACAAACACAGCCGCCAAAAAAAAAGACTTATTCGAACACCACACAAAACCTAAAGTAACAAAAGATACGCCGGAGGTGAGACGCACACGGGAGGCGAGAGGTAGAAAGACTTTTACTGTGACACCTGAGCGCAAAGGTGAGTTCCGCAAATCCAAACTACGTTTGCTTAGTGAAATTTTACGCGAAACCTCCCGCAGTTACCATCGCGGAGTAATGGCTGAACACTCCCCGATTTTGTAGGGAATCTACCTGTGTGACCACGTGACTTTCTACCTGCCCCCTCCCTCTATCAGGTAAGATAAGGACGTGGCAGACCATGGAGGACAAAAATATAGTCACAATTTTCGACATCATATTTTGAATACTCAATGTATACCAATTTACAGGCCTTTTTTTTTTTTCTTTTTTTTTTTTTTTTTACACAGAAATACACTTATTTCAGGTTTAATATTTAAATAGCCTACATTTCAACAGCATTAAAACAAAAGCAGTCTCACAATATTATTGTAAATTTGTAATTTTTATTGAAATACAAAAAAAAACAACGAAATAATTAACGTATAAGTTATAAATCTGTTATGAATTAAACTATCAAATATATCTTAAAATGATTACATAAGCCTAAAAAAAAAGAGAAATGACGAATTGTCTTTTCAACCTCGTTTAATTAATAACTGTATAAATAAGACTTGAATCCTTTTTTAAAATTTTTTTTTATGTATCTTGTATTTGTTTATGATAGTAGCTGGTGGATCTGCTCCGGAAGTGTTCGCTGACCCGGAAGTCCCCCCCCCCCCCGCTCGGCTAGCAGCAAGGAAACGATGGCGGTGGACACTTCGACGGAACTTCTTTTTTTAGATACGTTTAAGCATCAAAATGCAGAGGTAATATTCCTGACGCATCAACACGCCACTTACTCCGGGCCTAATGCATTCAAAGCTCACATCGTTTAAATTCAGTTGTTTTGGAGAAGGATGTTCAACTTCTATGCTAACAATGTTAGCTCGGCTAACATTAGCACTTGGGTCGTGGCTATTTATAACGCTGCTTTTATTTCACCACGCAGGTTCCTGTTTCACACACACACATAGTTGTACCAGACACGCTCGGCAAATGTTATTTGATTTGCATAATCAAATGGCTCCACAGAGAGGCTTCTTCTTGAATACTTGTTCTGTCTGTTTGCTCGTTAAGCCAGGTGGCTAATGCTAACTTCAAAGTGCCGAGCTGGTCATGTTTACCTCGGAGAAGAAAGGGAAAAGTTACTCTTCTAGTCAGCAGTGTTGGATGTGGTTAAAGACAATGGATGGCATTAATGTGTGTCTGCTGCGCCGCAGTTAACCAACGTGGATGTGGTGCGGTTTCCTTGCGGGGTGCTGATCACAGAGGTGCGGGTCATTCCTCCGGGCATCAAAGCACACAGCAACTTACCTGACAGCAGAGCATTTGGGTAAGAGCCGTAATACACTCACTCACACACACAATGACACACATACTCTTAGTTTGGGAACACCCAGCTAAAAAAAAAAGAAAAGAAAAAGCAGTCTAATCTAACAGTAAATCCCACCAGCATAGATGTTATGATAAGGATTTGTTCATTCAGCTTTATGCTCACTCATTCAGAAATGTTGAATCATATCAGGTCATGCTGGAATTTGTTTCTAATAATTTGTCGATATCAATCACGTAAACGAGGGTGTAGAAAATACATATACAAAATTTGTGTTTTTAACTAGCAGTGACTGGAAAGGGATTGTTTTGTTGTTGTTGGATGCACAGTGCACATGTTGTGTTTACTTTGTGAAAACCTGAGCACTGGTATAAGATCGTTAGACAGTATGATCAGATACCAGGTATCAGAATTATATTTTGGGAGAAAAAGTTGGCTTGGTTCATCTGGAGTTGCTGGAGATCCTTGATGTTATTGCCTCTGGGGATATTTGTTAGCTGAAGATACCTGGCGTGTACTGTGTGGACCTGTCAGAAATAGAGAGGCCAGTGTGAATGAAGAGGTGAGCGAGTTTGACACCTGAGCTCCATTGTTGAGTGGGTCCTGATTCCCACTGAGCCTGTTGAGTAATGTGATGTAATTGAACTAAATGAATGGACTCAATGTTCAAGAATGCACAAAACTGTATGTGTAGAGGTGGCCGATTTGGATAAATTACTTTAGAATATGTAATTTTAAATGGCCAACTTGATTTATATTGGAAAAATATGTCCATGACTTCAGTAATAAACATATATTAACTATGTGTTGATTATATTCAACAATCAAAACTGAACTTTATAAACTCCTTATTTAGAATTTAGACAGACTTTGTTTTTAAATAGCTTCAGATTGTACAGGTGTACCTAATAAAGTGACCACTGAGTGAGATTTTGTTATATCGTACACCCCACTGATGATATATAACTCATATCAGTGAAGCTTTCAGGTTACAAGGTGACTGAGTCCCGATTTTCTCATTGCTGTATGTGTCTTTCTGTGTTTCCAGGGAGACTTCTCCTCATGCCTTCCAGTTGGAGCTGTTCTTCAATAATGTCACCAAGCCCAACAACCCCACCTTCCACAGACTGGGCAGGTCAGAATGATTTCTCTCGTGTTGCTTCTTTAAACATCAGAGCCTCTTCTCCTTCTCTGTATTTCCTGCTCAGATTTCAAAAGCGCTTAAGATGCAGAAGTCTGTCTCACCTGTAGAACCAGTCACGGTAGCATCTGAGACCTGTTCTCATAGGCCTAGCGGGCACCCATCCATAATCAGGTGTCTTTGTTCCCATGCTGGCTAACTGGTCTCTCCAGAAACCCAACCCCACCCACTCTGTGGCAGAAAGTGCAGAGAAAGTGTAGAGGTCTCAGTGAAATGGAGCAGTAGTGGCAGATTTGAGTCAAGCATTTTTATTCTATCATCATAATAACAGAGGCATGTGCACAGCAGCAGAACGTAAACATGTATTTAGAAGCCCATTGTGTAAGAGTTATTAAAAACTGTAAATACAACATGCCCGAGTTATTATCGCTGCTGGGAAAGTTGGGATGAGATTTTTCTAACCTGAGGAATTGTTCTTAAAATATCTTCCAAATGTTATAAACAGACAAGGCTGAAATATTTTTGATATCTTAACCTAAGAAACAGTTTGATCAGCCGGTGTGGTAATAAGAATCTCTGCACCATTGTGTACCATACCATCCCAAAAAAGATGCTCAACTTTAGGAATAGTTCATCATTGGTTTGTATTTGCAGTTTTATTTTAATATGCTCTTTCTTACTTTCTCCCCTCAGTCTGGAGTATGATGAGAACAAGTCCATTGTGTTCAGACCCAGTGGAAAGGTAAATGACAACATGATCGGTATTGTGTGTCTCTGTTGATTTGTGAATAATTAAATGGGCTCTTGTGTGCAGGTGAACACAGATGGCCTGGTGCTGCGTGGCTGGTACACAAGTCTGACTGTGGCAGTGTACGGGACAGCAGAGCGCTCACATTGTCATGACCAAGGCTCACCTCCTCCTCCTCCACCGCCGCCCCCTCAGCAGCCAAGCGGACTCAAGAGGATCATTAAACAAGGTGGGCGACATTAAGATAAAACTAAGCAGCACTCTCACCTTCACACCCGCTTCCTGAAAGTGAAACATCCCATCAATAGCTGCTAAATCTATTGGTGTCATTGTATTTTTTTTAAGAATGGGAAAAAGATGACCAGTACAATGGCAGCCCACCCAGACCAGCACCCAGAGGGCCTCGTACTCCACCTGGACCTCCACCCCCGGATGATGATGATGAGGAGCAGGTTCAGATGACAGGTCAGAGCTGTACATCTGTTTGATGTTATTATATTGTGTCTGCCACTGTCTCAAAAAGTGACAGGGATTCAGCATTAGATAGAGCTTTTGCTGGGTCAATTCCTCTCATATTTAAATGATCGCAACAGTAGTTATTCATGATTAAATTTAGAAGTTAGACTTTGAGAAAGTACTGCAGTCAGTGTCACTATAATATTCTGTGATTTTTACTGTTAAACGCTCAGTTTTTCCACCCATAATGGTTTAGCCCATTTACTACAATTTTGTGTACACAACATTATCTGTTTGAGCCGAGTATTTGAGTTCTCAGTTAAATAGTAAAACGAACATGGCAAGTACAGCTGTGCTTAATGTAGGGCATCTTTCATAGTACGTGTAATGTCACACTCTATTTTGATGATTACTATTGTTGCCTGGAAATATAAATAATCTTCACTCCAATGGGTTACACGTTTAAAGTAGTGACAAAGTGCCATATTATTGTGGAACAACACCTCAAGGGTTCGACTGACTCAATGTTACTACCTATCTTCACCAATCAAACGCCTCGCTACCTCACAGGATATTATGCGTACATACACACACACACACATGCATACATGTCTAAGTAAGTCTTTACATACTGAAGTGCCTGCTTGCCAGTTAGGAAAACAAAATTAAATAAAAGTGATTTGGAATTTTTTTTTTTTTTAATGTTAAGTAAGAGGTTAAAAACCAAAAGGTCCTTAAACTGTTTTGCATAATTTTCCTATAATTAGTATGTATTTGTATATGCTTTCTGTGTATGTTGTAAAATCCACAGTGGGAGTGGTCAAAGATGAGACATGCGAGGGCCGTGACAACTACCTGGAGGCCGTGTCCCCTGAGAGGTCACTGCCTGTCAACGAAACCTACTCCGACGCTGAACAGGAGGAGGAGGGTGAGGAGGAGGAGGAAGAGGAGGAGCAGGAGGAGGAGGAAGATGCACGGACCGAGGGGAGCGTGCCGGAGGAGGAGGAGGAAGAAGAGGAGGAGGAAGATGAGGGTGAGGACGAGGAAGAGGAGATGGAGATGGAGGAAGGTAGGGGAGATCTTATGTGAGAGTAGGATAGTCTGCAATCCCAAATGGACACTCAGCCCTGAAGCCCTTGATACTAGAAAGTCAAGACTACACGTGGTTGTCAGATGTCCCAGGGGGCCACGGAAGCTGGGTCCATTTGGGACTGAGTAACAGTTGGAGAGAGTGTGTGTGCTCTGGCATGCTGTGTCTATCTACAACCACTGGATGCTGCGGACTCTCAGCTCGCCCGCCCAGTGGCTCTTCTGAAGGCTTATGATGAACCCTCATAAGTTGTCATGTGGAGGCCTACCTGACGCGTCCTCACATCCGTGGCTGAATGTGTGCTGCAGTAGTGACATGATGCATGCCAAACTAACCCTGCATGTTTGGAGTGATGCTGCTCTGCAGGAGTGAGTGTTTGCATCTTTGTATGAGAAAGGGACTATACAGTTGTTGCTGGCCTCCTCATTGTCGCTCATTTTCAAACACATTTTTATGAAACGGAAGATGTTTTTGAATTTCTTTAGAGTTGATAAGTTTGCCTCCTTCTTTGCTCCTCTAGGTGATGATGGTTATGAGCAGATTTCCAGCGATGAGGACGACCTGGATAACGGCAGCTTCAAGTTGCCCACGTTTGACATGGACTACACTCCGGAGGACCTTGCATCTGTCCCACCTGTCCAGTATGACCCATACGAACGAGAACTCAGACCCTTGCTTTACTTCACCCCTCCATACAAGACCCGCTTTGATACCCAGTTTGAGAAGGCCAGTATAGAGGAGCCCAGGGATGCTGGTGGAACAGAAGGACCAGTGGGTGGAGAGGAGGCTGAGGCAGTTGCTCAGCTGAAAGAACTACTAACTGCTACTGGTGAAGACAGAGACGCACGCTGGGTCACAGCTCTGGAAGAGGCACCTGGACTACTGGCCAAAGAATTGGCTCATTTAATCAAACAGGGAAAGGGAGAGATGGAGGAGCCTCTTAGAGTTTTAGTCCAGTGGGCTCTCCAAGCTCTGAGTATGGAGATGGCTCTCACGCAACCCATTGCACTTAACCTCAGACAGCTAAAAGCTGGTGCCAAGCTAGCATCACACCTGGCAGAGTGTCCGCAGGGCCTCACAGTGCTGCTGCGTGAGGGGGCCCTGAGTGTGCTGCTGGAGCTGCTCCACGCTGACCACGTCTCCTCCACTCTGAAGCTGAGTATCCTGAGAGCTTTGGATGCTCTGATTAGCGCTCCTGCTGGGGTGGGGGCTTTTCTACAGGCAGCAGATTCAGAGAAGAGTGGCTATCAGGTGAGCAAAACAAAGTTTGTCATCATTTTCTTTTACATTTCTTTGGCACAGATCCCAGAGCAAGGTACTTAAAAAAAAAAAAAAAAAAAATACAATTGAAAATGTTTAACTGATTTGTGCGCAGTGAAAAATTTCATGGCAAATGGGACTGCTCCTACCATTTGTTATGTCCCTCATGAATGAGCTTTAAAATACAGCACATTTAAATTGATTACTACTTTACATCACAGACCAGGACTCACCACCCACCTTTTACTTTCACAGAACACACTGACTAGTTAAAGAATATGATGTGGTTTTGCATCATTAAGATGTGACGCTGAGCTTTATGTGCCTCACAGCGTCTCGTCCAGCTGTTCCTGCGTGAAGAAACAGTGAGGGTCATAACAGCTGGCAACGCCATATTACAGAAGAGCCACATGTATGAAGTGCTCGTCGACCTCCAAAATACAGCAACGGCTTGGAGTGAACCACAGCAGGTAACAAGAGTCACTTCAAATATGTCACACGCTTTAAAGACTAAGGATCTTTTTTCTTTTTTTTCAAATAATAATCATAACTGACTGGTATCCTCAGGAGGAGATGGACGATGCTGATATCCCCATGGAAGAGGAACCCGCACTAAGCTCCTCCCCTGTGAGCGAGGCAGAGCTTGATAGGTTGGCAGGGGTTTTGGAAGAGCTTCACCACTTGCTAGAGACTGCCCCTCACTGCATGGTGCAGCCCCCTGGGAAGGCCTTCCCCACTACTGCTAGAATAACAGGACCACAGGAAAGGGACAATCCATACCCAACACTGTTTAGGTACACAATCAGAGACACATGACCTCAAACCTCACTGTGTGGACATAAAGTTTCATGTAGTTTTGACTCATTGACTGAAATTCTGTTTTTGCACTTATCTCCTTACAGGTATATGCATGCGTGCCGTTTCCTGGAAAGCACAGCAGCGGTGCTGTCAGCAGCTGCTGCAGCTGGCCATCTAGGTGTCACCCAAGCCGTCAGAGAACTCCTACGCTTCCTGTCGCTCACCCAGTCGGGTCTGCTCTTCCTTCTCGCCCAGCCCACACCCACCAACCTGCTGCTGCGTCTCCTGGCATCGATGGCAGAGTCTGAGGGCGAGGAGAGCACGTTTACAGGAGGAGAGGGAGGCTTCACGGGGCCGGGGGTCGGTGAAGAAGGCTTTGGCGTGTGGCTCATGCAGGCGCTGCACGCGCTGCAAGGGGTGTCAGAACTCATGAGCCATGTAGCCGCGGGAGGAGATGGCGGCGCAGGGCTAGAGGAAGGCGACAATGCAGAGGTCCTGGCCATGCTCCACGCGCTTTACTTGATGACCTTCACGCTGACAGGTCGTAGTGCCGTGGCCCATGTTCTCAGCCTGGACAACAACCTGTCCTGTCTGGTCACCCTGCTCAACCACCACAGCAAAGATGGACAGGGGTACAGCTGTCTTTTCCTTCTGTTTGTTTCTATGTTTATGCTGTGATTTTTAGTATGATTTGACTTTTTTCTTTCTTTCGTTCTTTCAGTGAGGCCAAAGCTCGCAAAGCAGTGACATATAACTATGCCTGTATGCTGGTCTTAATGGTGGTGCAGACCTCTAATGAACTGCGGATGATGGAACAGTTCGCCGTTCCCCTGCTAACTTTAGCCAAAGCAGATGACACCAATGCCAAGTTACAAGGTAAATATTACTTCTGTCACACACACACACACACACACACACACACACACACACACACACACACACACACACACACACACACACACACACACACACACGGACCAGGCTATATAAGAAAACTTTGAATATTTAAGTGCATATATTTATGTCTCCTTGTTCTTCAGAGCTTGGTAAATGGCTGGAACCTCTGGAAAAACTTCGCTTTGAGATGGGCAGCATTTCTACCCTCATTGACTACATCAAGCAGGTGCAGATTTCTCACTCAATATACATCCTGCTGCAGTAAAGCAACATTTCAGTATGTTTTCATCTTAAGTAGCTCCATGACCTTTTAGCCACGTATATTGCCTGATGAAATTTCTAATAACTGCTTAGTCCTTATAAATCTCTTCAGTTGTCAGTTATTGGGCGGCTGCCAAAGATTTGTCAATTACATCTAATTCAATGAGACTATTAACTCTTTCAGTGTGGGAATAAAGGCTCTCCCTACCTTACCCCTTCTACTGAGTTGAAATTTATAGAGCTGATTCTGTATTAACTGTACAGCCTTGTCACTGTTTGTATTCAGGCCAGCTGACAAGGTGACTCTGAACAAAAACTTCCTAAACAATAAAACTGTTAATGAAGCAGGAAATATTTTGTGTCGTATGTCACTCTAAACATGGTTCTCTTTTGGCTTCAGAATCTGGAAAATGTGTTAAGTGCTGAGGGAACAGGGCTGGTCACTGCTCTGAGGGTCCTCTGTCACATAGGCTGCCCCCCTCCTGCTGTAGAAGGTAAAGAGACACCAAAGATGATTTTGGAACTAATAAGAGATGAAAACTAAATGCGTCTTTAGTTGTCTAATTAGACTTGTTGTAATCTAACTGGTAACCGTGGTCGTGAATGTTGAGTGCAGAAGAGAGGAGGCCGTTTCTGTACCATAGCAGAGACATTTGTACCAAGACATGTACACTTCATCATGTCTTCCTCCTCTTTGCAGGTCAGCAGAGGGATCTGAAGTGGAGTCTTGCAAGTGTCCAGCTGTTCTCCGGGGAGGGGCTGGACACGTGTGTGCGTGTCCTGCAGAAGCTGTGCAGCGTGTTACTGCAGCCATGGCGCGTGCACGGACACATGGGCCCGACGCCGCAGCGCTGCATGATCCTCAGTATATGCATCAGCACGCTCAGGCTGCTGCGCACCATGCTAACCGAGCTGCTGCGCGGGGGAGCTTTCCAGTTCAGGGACACTCGTGTGGCCAACGTGTTGGTGACGCTCCACATGATAGTGTGCTCTATCCCTGCGTCTGGACGTCTAGACGGGGAGGAGACCAGAGTGCAGGCGCTCATCGTTGATGTGCTGCTCACCTTCACACAGGGTGTCAATGAGGAGGTATGTGAATGAGTGAGAGGGTTAAACAACCAGCACGATGCATGATGTGGTGTCATTAGTAGTTCATATTTGTGAGACGATGTTTGTGTCTGCTGCAGGTGACTCACACGGAAGAGACTCTGGCCAGCAACACATGGTCTCTGATGTTAAAGGAGGTTTTGGTCTCATTGCTAAAAGCTCCTGAAGGTCTCTTCTCTGGCCTGACGTTGCTGTCTGAGCTCCTTCCTCTTCCACTGCCAATGCAGAGTACTCAGGTAACCTGTTGGTCACTCATCCATCCTGTAACTTCCTTTGACCTTCTGATGATTCTTGTCTCCGCATACACGCTAATATTATGAGACGTTTGTGTCCATAGGTGATATCAGTCCAAGATGTGGCTGTAGCCTTAAACACAAGGAAGCTTTGGAGCATGCACATACGGGCACAGTGGAAAGTGTTGTCCGAGGCGCTGAGGTGTGTGTGCGCCACCAGCTGCCCTCCTCTCCTTGCCATGCTGAGGAGAGTGTGTGTTCAGCTGGCAGACCTGTCTTCACCCACTGCAACACTCATCATGAAGACCCTGCTGGAGCTGCTGCTGGAGGAGCTGCAGCCGTGAGTGAAGAGCACGCATGCACGCACGCACGCACGCACGCACACACACACACACGCACGCACGCACGCACGCACGCACGCACGCACGCACGCACGCACACACACAGCTTTTGTATTTGTCATGTAAATTGTATTTAAAGTGTCTGCAATCTGCTGCCTGCAGGGCGGAGGGGAAAGGTGTGTTCTGGGGCCAAGTGTTGCGTCTGCTCTCTTTGATGGACGCTCTGGTGTCTCAGAGAGCTTGTAAAAGCGCAGCTCTGCACCTGCTGTCGGGGTCGGTCTCTGGAGATGAACAACTGGCCGATCTGTTCCCCCTGCTTTTGTCTCTGTTGGTCCCTTCGAAGGAGCACCCCTTACAACAACAGCAATGCAGTGTATTAGTGGGGACAATATTACAGTCACTGTGTGACCAGGTAAGGGTGACAGTGCACTTCAACCGAAAGGTGTAAACAACTTCCTACAGGAAAAAGAAAAGACAGCCTAAAGATGTTAATCTCTTGTCTTGATCAGGACATTTCTCTGGTGGTGTCTCCACCTGGTGTTAACTGTGTGTCGGAGGCTGAGCAGCTGGCCAATGCACTTCCGGGGCGAGATATGATGTCATCGGTGTGCAGTTCCCTGTTGGAGGTTTTGGGGAATGCAGAGAGCAGCGTGCCGCTTCTCCTCACCTGCATCAGGACTTTGACATTCCTCACAGAGAACGACTATGGACTGTACCACCTCAAAGTGTAAATGGAAATGTTCCCCTCTTGGTTCTTTGCTTCATCACTGTCTCTCCATCCTACCTTCCTCTCCTTCTGGAGGTTTTACCATTTTCCCAGTTAAACAAGACTTTGATTAGACTTTGTCTGTGTTTCAGTGCTCTGAAGAAACATGGTGTGGGACTCTGCTCGCTGTTAAAGAGGCTGGTGTTTTCCTTCAACAAGGACTCAGCGGATCTGCTCTCAGCTCTGCTCGACTTTCTCAGGCAGATCCTCAACACAGAAACCATGGTAAATACACCTTAAATTGATATTTCAATTTCTGAAATGAGAATAAACCCTTCAAAATGTGTCATGTCTTTGTTTAAGGGAGTCCCAAAACAAAAATTTACACAGAGAACAAAACAATAGAGAACACAAATAACAATATATTAGATAAATAAATCCATCTATTTGACAACAAGAAGAGAAGAGGGTTACAGCCTGAGGAGATGAAGTGGGGAGTGAATATGTACAGGTAAATGATTATAGTCTGAGGGGGCTCTAAACATATAAGCAAACAAATAAATATCATTAGAGACAGGGAAACACAGAGGAGCTCATCAAAGCCTCTTAGTGACTTATCAGAAGTGTACGGAGATCGCTTTGAGCAATACACATATTTATAATTATTGCATTACAGTTGCAGGTGGTTTTATTTTAATATAATTTGTGGCAATCATTTGTGTTTTTGTTTTGTGGTTTCGTCATCAGATATATCTTGAAACAAGTGAATGGAACTACAATACGAGTACTTGTTAGGGATAATTGGATAAGTGCTGCTTTGGAAGTAATTAGCTGCTTTGGGTTTTCTTTCCGTCCTTACAGGTTGTTGTCAGTCTAATCTCCCTATGTCAAACATTTACTGGAGTTTTCTTTCCTGCAGCACCAATAAAAAGCCCCCATGTGTTCGTATAGTATTTCAGTGTGGTTCACTAAAATCCCTAACTTTCCATTCGGGAAAACACAGCTAAACTTTCATTGTTCATTTTACTTTTCTTACTTGTAATATTTACTTATCACAGCTTGTCTGTGATTGTAATTGGTCTTGATTGCAAGTGTGTCTTTTGATCCAGTGTGTTGAGGAGGGCCATGGGTCCAGCGAAGAGGCCACTTTTGTTCCTCCACGGTTGATGTCGGGTTCTGAGATGAAAGTTCTGCTACAGTGGGAGGAGTCCGAGTCACATCCACTGCCTGCTCTAGAGAAACAGATCACGGTACAAACAACGCGCATGTGTACAGCATACATTTTATAAAATAAGGGTCAATGCTGCCTTGGCATTCAACTTCCTGTGTGTGTGTGTGTGTGTGTGTGTGTGTGTGTGTGTGTGTGTGTGTGTGTATATAGAAACTGTGTAAAGAAGATGATTCACTGGAAACCATGTTGGAGAACGTGATTATTCTGAGGCAGACGTTGGAGACGGCCACAGACACGCCTCCTGCAGCTGATACTGAGCCCACTCTGCCAGCACCAGAGACACTGGGGGCCCAGTTTAATCACAGGTTCGACCTCTGGATGATTTCTGCATCTCTTTGCTTTCTCCATGTTCTTTTAATCATCCGTCACCGTCAGGGAAAATGTCAAATTGCAGTGACAAAACATGACGGAAACTTTTAGTCATGTAGCTTTTATTAAAACTAAAGCTAGAACTAATTCTGATCCACATGAGCTAAAAAAAAAAAAAAAAAAAAAAGGGTTTAAACTAATCATTGTGTATTTTTATATGTAGGACAGTGTTTATTCTGTCAGAAGCTCTGGATGAGCAGCTGAAGGCTCTGTGGTTCTCTCCCTTCCAAACTGATGACATAGAAACAGACCTTGATATGGTAAGTGTGTGTGTGTGTGTGTTTGCATTTTTACCCATTACCTTTTCGTTGTCAGTGCAGTTTTGCTGTATTACCAGCAGATAGGATGTCCTGTATTTATCATTCTTAAAAATCCAAATATTTACAGCACAATATCTGTATTGCCACAGTGACCACCCTAAGGCAAGCAGCATAGTCTGTACTTGTATGAAAAACTCGTTCACACCAAGGTGTGTCCAAAACCTCGACACTGAATTAAGACATTTTCATGTTCAGACATGTGCCACATTGCTCTGATTCATCCAATTAAGTTCAAGTACTTCTTGTTTTTTTTTTTCCCCGTTTTTTTTTTTTTTTTTTTTTTTTTTTTTTTTTTTTTTTCAAAAAACATAAAGCTTCTTTTCTTCTTTATCTGACTTAATTCAGAAAAAACACCAAACAACGACATTGTATCATGTCTGTTTATTTGTGTGCATTGTGTCTATGATTGCCTCTTTGTCTGTGTGGCAGGTGAAAGTGGACCTGGTAGGTTTGGCTCAGGATTGTTGTCCAGAGCTGGACCTCAAGGCAGAGCTCGAGCGCTCCTTCCTGTCTGAGCCTTCCTCTCCTGGTCACAACAAGGCTCCTAAAGGCTTCCGACTGGGCAAACACAAACACGAGACCTTCATTACATCAAGGTACAGCTCCAGTATTAACTTCAATTCGTTTACTTGTCACAGAATTAACATCTTGAATCCAGTTTCAAATCGACTTACTGAGCGTCGTTTTGCGCTCGTCTCGTCTCGTCCGCAGCGGTAAATCCGACTACATTGAGCCTGCTAAAAGAGCCCACATCATGGCGGCTCCTCGCGGCCGCGGAGGTCGAGGAGGGTTTGGGCAGAACGTCTCCCGACCACATGACATATTCCGCCTGCGCAAACAGAACACTTCCCGCCCTCCCAGCATGCACGTGGACGACTTTGTTGCAGCAGAGTTTAAAGACATTACGACCCCTCTCGGCCTTTTGCCCCCTAAGCGTCCCCCAAAGAGCACCCCCAAACCCCCCACCAGAGGACTGTTCACTGGAAACAGAGGCAGAGCTACTTTCCACAGCCAGACTCGCTTTTTCACACCACTACAACCTAAAGGTGTTCTGCTGTCAGGTACGTACACAGATACACAGACACATAAATCCTTCCTGAAAAAGTCATATTGTAAAACAGTTTTTTGTGTTAAAGAGACTTGTGTTTATGATCGTCCAGTACTCGTGTCAACACATTGATGTTTGTCAAAATTGCTTTCCTGACTTAAAACTACCTCAATTATTAGTCTGTTGCAGAAAAACACTATCCACATTTCCACTTTGCTGCTCAGGTGTAGTGGCTCAAGTTGTCCAATAAACAAAAAAATAATTTATATTTAGCTTTCTTGATAGAAATGCACATAATGAAATGAGCGAAAAGTAAACGTAAAAATTGGTGGAAGTTTTTTTTTTATTTTATTTTTTTCTCAGCTCTTTAGTGTCTGCTGGCACGTGGCTGACATCATTTTGTGTTTTGCTAAAACTTACAATACATTCCTATTATAATTTTGTCCCAAATGTAACACTATACATACACTGATCAGCAATAACATTAAAACCTCTGGCAGGTGAAGTATTAAGTATAATACAACAGTTCAGCAATAAATCCTCCTTTTATAAGGATTATAATGTTCAGTTGTTATTGAATCTGTATGCGAGAGGTATTGATTTATTTTAATGGTCATTTTAGAGGCTGTAATTTGAGGTGCTGTTGGACTGGACTCGGTTATACTGAGAAGTGTTCTTCACATTTTGTCACTCCTATTTAAATGAATGAAAATATTAGGATCACGCCAGTGGTTTTAATGTTGTGGTTGATTAGTTTATACTGAATATAGTTTTTACCCTTAAAAACTATAAACATGAGAATACATTTTTTTTACTGTGGAAACAGAAGTTTGAGTGAAGCCTACTTAGTAGCTTTTTCCAGAACTTTGAACTATTCTCGTGGTCTTTATCAGCCGATAACATGTTCTCAGTAGAAGGTCATTTGTCATCACATAACTGCTGAAACACACTTAGATCACATAATGAAGACAGAGATTTGATTAACTGGCAGGCAAGTGAGGAAATAGACCTTTAATTAAGGTTTTTAAAAAAGAAATGTCAAACTGCTATGGTGTAGATATTTTTGGCACTCTTCGTGACGCTGCATTAGTTGGCCAGTAGAGGGTGACAGATCCTCTCTTTTTGGTTCTGTAGGCAACTACACTCGAAGAGAAGGAGGCCGTGGTTCATCATGGAGCGGCCAAGTTCCAGCTGTCACTCACAGAGGAACATACAGTGAACCCCGTGGAGGTCAGAGCAACTTCACACGAGGACCTCTGCCGTCCAGACAGCCCCCAGCAAGTATGTACTGCACGCACGCACGCACACTTTTTTCTGGATGTTGGGTTATGAGTTTCTAAACACTGGACACCTTTTATCTTCTCCAGGTGCGTATCGGCTGGCTCCAAGGGACCGAGCACCGCGGGGCAGAGGAGGCACCGGACTGTCTTGGCTCAGCGGGGGAGGAGGTGGAGGCAGTGCTGGAGGGGGCGGCGGGGGAGGTGGGGGAGGTGGAGGCGGGGGAAGAGGATCTCAGGGGAGCAAGTTCAGTGGCGGGGGAGGGAGCGGAGGTGGGAGGGGCAGACACGTTCGCTCCTTCACCAGGTAAATTCACCTGGGCAATGACTGCTGCCTCTCATGGCAACAAATGGACCAATCAGGATACAGTATTTTTTAGTGTATGCTGTCTCCATGGAAATGGCGTGGTAGGAATTTGTCACAATGTCGTACAAACTATGTTGATGTTTTATGTTTTCTTATCATGAGCTGTGTTAAGAGAATAAAGGTAATAGTAAATAAGCTTTTGTGTTTTTAAACACTAAATGAAATAATGAACAGATGCAGAGGCTGAAAGCTTATTACTCATTTTGATTGTCTACAGAAAGGGCAAAAATCAAACAACACTGAAGTCCTTTTAGATGTGTGATGAGAATTAAGTGTGAAAGATTCAGCTACATTAAATCTGACTTTTTTTTAAAGGTTATTTACATGTTGTTTGTGGGGACATCAAGCAGTTGTGAAGCAGAGGGGTCACAATGTGCAACACTGGTTGATAGCAAAATATCACAATCATGATACACAGCTTTGCCAACTGCAACGTCAGGACATTCAGGTAACATGCTGCTCATCCCATTATGGGTGGGACATTGGGTTTTCACCATAACATTTACCATATAACATGAATGCTTCTAGAATCGCCCGGTATTCCTTCATACCTTCGACCGACTAATGTCTGAAGAATTTCACATTGGAAGTCAAATAACTATTAACAGTTGAGTTAAACTCAGACCTTTGGTGATGCAGAGGTCTTGCAGGACAGTTCAGAAAACATTTTCTAGGCAGCATCAGATGGCAGAAGTGAGGAAATAGACATAAACCGATCCTGGGGTCATGAAAATAACTGCTTTTAATTGAAACCTAATGGACACAAAACAAGGAGCATCAACCAATGATCTGAAGAAATAATTGACAATAAGTGAGCTGAGCACGAAAAATGCTCACAAAATGAATGTTCACTTTTACATAATCCTGCTCTCCCAGCTGGGAATGAATTACACAAAAATACCTGCCTTTCAAGCACAATATATAGTTCATTCCACAGCTTAACATTTTTTTTTTTTTTTTTTTTTTTCATTTTTCAACTCATAATTAATCAAAAATCATGTCAAAAACTACAGAAGCAACTGTCCAAGCAGGATGGTTTAATTTCTGTGCCGTCATCCAAATCATTGCTAAATATAAAAAAATAAAGATTACATTTATTGTAGTTTGTCTAATCTCAAGCTCCACTGTATTCAGATGACCGTCACCTCCCGGTTCTTCCTCTTGATACAATCCAGGGTCAAACTCCGGGTGCCCCCCTTGCGCACCCCCTCTGCCAGCTGCGGGGATGGAGGTGGACCTGATGCATGTATGACCTGAGCTGAATGCAGTGACAGACTGGAGGCATGTAAAGAAGCCTCTCTCTGCAGATGTCTTGTTGGCTCAAATGCCTGCTGGTCTCCCTGATGCTGCTCCCTGACTCCCTGTTCAGGAGGATGCTGACTCCTGGTGGGCTGCAGGTCTCTGAGGAGCTCCAACAGTTCTCTCTTCTCCAGCTCTGCCTCCGCCAGCTCCTGTCTCCTCAGACGCTCTGCTCCTAACAGAGCGCGCATGTCGCACATCACACGGGACAGCTGACCCTGCACACACAACATCCACTGACATGAACCAACGTGCTGCACATCAAATACTTTCCTGTGTAACTGACAGTGGCGATTAATGCATTTAGGGCCTAAAAGAAACAATTTGGCACTGATTGAAAACCATTAAAACATTAAAAGTAATCATCCCGAGCATTGGTTTCTTTTAAAGTGTTAAATTATTAATGTTGTTATTTTGAATATGTATTTTTGGGCATTGTTCGCTTTCATTTGATGGGGATAGTGAAAAACAGACAGGAAATGGGGGAAGACAGCAGGGGAATGACATGCAGCAAATAGTCGTCCATGACCAGGAGGGAAACCAGGGACTTGGTCCTTTTGGTTTGGGCCGAGTCGCACCCTTAATATTTTTATTAATTTTAATGTATTTTTTTGCTGGGCTGATGAGGCCAGCCCTCGAAACCTGAATGTCTGTCACTGACTGACTGAGTGATGAAGTTAAACCATTGGTCGGCCAAATGTCATATGACTTTCAAATTAAAAAGCCTCTTCAAATAAAAAGCCCTCCAGTGTTTCATACACGATCCAGTCATACCTATACTAGACTTTGACCTCGTCTTGTTATATTGAAGCTTTTTATGCCAACATAGATGGCAGTTGGCAGCATTTTAATCTAATGGTGAAGGTCACATGATATGACTGAAAGCTCTTGAACAGGCACTAAATGGAACTTGAGTTTAGACTGAGGTCAAGAGTGACATTCACTGTATTTTTGACATTCACATTGAACTGAAGAGCGAACACCTTTACAATTAAAAGGCAATAGAAATGTAATGTAGGTCAAACATTCTCACTAACTGGCGTCAAATCTGTACTTTCAGCCCTACTCAGTTCTTTCTGTTGATAACTGCTGCGTTAATAATGAAGTAAATACATAAAAGGGATTAACAGTTCACCTTGAGCTCCTCCACCTCGTTCTTCAGATGTGACTCTTTCTGCACCATGTGTCTCCTCTGCGAGTCCAGCCGAGACTCCATCTCTCGTCTCACCTCCTCCACCTTGCACAGCATCTCCGCCCTGCAGTAAACATGTATGGAGAACAAAGTTATGACCTACGATAAGAACATTAAAGTAACCTTTGAGTTCAGGATTAAGTGAGAGAGAAGTTTTCATGACCACCAGACAAACTTACCTGAGCATCTCCACCTCTGTGCGCAGCTCTGCCACACAGTTATGTGGAGACTGGTCGATAGAGAGGAGAGTGTGGCCGCAGCCGTTGGGACACTCTCTGCTGCGGAAGTTACATTCAGACAGGTGAGCCTCTAAACCCCGCCTCTCTACCTGCACAGGACAACCTGAGAGGAAAGAGATACCTCACATGAAATGACCAGTTTATATATGGAAGTATCAGGACAGTTTTCTTAATCGTTTTGTGAGAGGAAATTTGATTTGCAGACATGGCTTTGAAAAGAAAATGAATACGGGTACTGTACCAACAATAAACACAGAAATAGAATGTGTTTTTCAAGCAAAATTATAACACTTGAAGATTGGCTACATATGGTTACATGCAAGAAGAAAACACCAAAGTAACAAATGCCTTTTTATTTCAGCAATCTCACATTATCTAACATTAACTTCATTGCAAAAAATATTTAACACTTTCTATTATGTTTAAGTAAAAGTAGAATCATTAGTTTTACTATATATATGTATATAGAGAGAGAGAGGAGAGAGAAATTTTATATCCTTATATATATTTATACAAAACATTCTACATATCACTAAAGTGCAACATCCTGTGCAATATACTATATACTTCAAACCATGTGCAATAATAATCTAGAAACGTGTACATTTGTGCATGTAAACGGTTTAATTTAATGTATGTAGCTTGTGTGTGTTTATATACTATACATAGGTCTATTTTCTACATATTTTACTTTTTTTTTTTTATCCAATTTGTAGAGTGCTGTTGCCTCACAGCAAGAGGATTCTGGGTTCGAACCCCGGCCTGGAGCCTGGAGCCTTTCTGTGTGGAGTTAGCATGTTCTCCCTGTGCCTGCGTGGGCTCTCTGGGCACTCCGGCTTCCTCCCACCATCCGAAGACATGTATGTCAGGTAAATTGGTGATTCTGGAAAAAATTGCCCTTAGAATGAATGGTCTTTGTTTCCGTCTGTCTCTACGTGTTGGCCCTGTGATGGACTGGCAACCTGTCCAGGGTGCACCCTGCCTTCGCCCAATGTGAGCTGGGATAGGCTCCAGCACCCCCGTGACCCTGTTCAGGATACAGCGGGTATCCATGATGGATGGATGGATCCAATTTTGTACTTATCTTTTCTACTTGTAGCCTCAAGCTGCTATGATGGCTAAAATTCCCCGCTGTGGGATTAATAGTCTTATTTTAACTGTAATATGAAGAAAATGTTTTTATACTCCTCACTGCACTCATTATGCTTCATTTTTGACCAGACATAATAAACTTCTCACAGCAATCAGACAGCAGCAGAGATATCAGCAGCGGTTAGTGACCGTAGCACTTAACACTGCAAAGAGGCACACTGCATGCACACACTGTCACTAATACCTACCACAGTGGTAACATATGTACTCTCCACCTGCCAAAGACAGGTCACAGTCACTTGAGCACAAAAGCTTGTACATACATACTCATACCGGCTTTTAAATTGCTTATTAAAGAAAGATGGAAAGTTGACCCTGAGTGCACTCTGAGTGAGGTCTGTGGGAGCTTTCAGTCCCATACGTGCACCAGTTTGTTGGGTAGCCATGACAACAAAAGAGCCACCTGTTGTTCACCCACACAGAAGTGTCAAATTACCTTTGTATCATACAAATCCACGAGGATAACCATTTAACTTTACAGTTACCAAAATCAGAAATAAATCAACACGTCAGAGGAGCAGTCTGTGTGTCAGTGTGATGTTTTAATACCTGTGTTAGAGCAGGATATGAAGGCAAACTCGCACTCATCCTCATGTGTGTGAAGGCTCTCCAGGGAGCAGACCACCTCACATCCCTGCCCTGCGTTGACACAACGGATCTGCAGACGGCTCAGGTCGTTACGCATGTACCTGTCATTCAACAGACACAAGCTCTTCAAGGGAGATACATTTACAATCCCACTGAATAAAAGGAAATTTGTCTGTGAAACTTAAGAATGAGTAATCACAACAAAGAGACACAACTGCAGAGAAGGAGACAGACCTGTAAAGTGGTTTGAGGCTGCCCACATCCAGCGTCAGTCTGTCCTCAGGACAGGAGTGGTGATGGACCAGCCAGCTGCTGATGCAGGCGCTGCAGTAAGCGTGTTCACAGGGTGCCTGCAGAGGGCGTTCCAACACGTCCCGGCAAACACAGCACAGCAGACCCTCATTCACATAGCCCACAAACCTCTCCAGATCATAGCCCATCCTACAACTACACACATGATACGGGTTATAAAACACATGACAAAAGTTGAGTCGAAACCTGCTTGTCCAATCTTGCTACCATATTGGCTCATTTATTTTCGTTCCTTTTTCTTCCACAATAATATTCCTACCTTATGAGTCAGTTCATCCAACTTTTCCTTCTTGTTTCCCTCTGTAGATTTTGACTCCACTTGCTCCTGCACAGGTAACCTTCCTTCTTGTCCTTTAGCTGCTAGAGCCTCTCCTTCTTCATCATCTCTGTTCGCTCCATCAAGGTGAGGGTCTCCTCTCTGTAAGCCCTCCCCTATACCTTTGGGAATGCGTCTCTATGGAGAGGTATCCCTGACAACAAAGGTTCAGGATACAAGCAGGCAGCTGTCACATGAGATCAGATCCGATCAGAGACACAGACAGAATTACAGCAAAAGAAACACTCCCAAATTCTGCAGTCGTGTGCTTCCCTGACTGTCTAACCATTAAAGCTGTGTTGTGCCGTTGCCTTTCAGAGATTACCGCTGTCCTCTAACTGTTTCTGTTTCTCTTAATGACCCACCCTATCCTAGGTTTTTCTCTCTCTCTCTCTCTCTGGATGTGGGATTAACATGGATTACACTCTCTCCCTCCTTGACTGGATTACAGACCACACAACATCAGATGGCAGGAAAACACATGACCACAAAAATCAAAGAGCACCCCAAACGCCTGGACTCCTCCTGTTATACTTTGTTAGATTAGAATATGTGGTGAAGGAAGTAGAAGTGGCAGTACTGTCTTGTAAAAATACTTTATTACAAGTCATAAATTAAAAAAAAAAAATCACCTAAATATGTGAAACTTTTCAGCAAAATGTGCATTGTATGTCAAAAGTAAAGGTGTAAATCATGCATATGGCTCTCAAATGGGTTATCACTTAACTGTTATATTACTGATGCATTAACATGGCAACAACAGTTTAAAATTAAAGTTAATACAAACTTTAAAAAAAAAAAATCTTTGAGGGTTACTCAAATATTTATATCTAAAAAGGAGTTTGCATAATTTGAAATACTCAAATAAAGTTAAAGCAAGTTAAATCATTCAGTGCTTGAGTAAATGTACATAACTACTACTGCTACTGTTTATTTTAATTCGTTCAAGTCAATTAATGTGACTTCAATAAATTATTAGTAAGTCTATTAGACTAGATAGAAGTATTCAAGACAAAAGGGAATTACAATCATATTCAAAACTAAAATACCTGAAGATAATCTCTCAAACTCTTCACCAACATTTACACGCTCTTTTCTTGATGACGCTATGACAGGAGAGTTTGTTTGATAGAAGGTAAACTCGATTTTATCACCGGGGTTGCTGAACTTCAGAGGGCATATAGGTGTGTGTACGGGATGTAGCGAGTAATTTCCACTGGTATAGAAATCAAGCGCATCCGTTTCGTTTTGACCACGCCTACTGCACGGTCTCAACCAATCAGAATCTTTGAATCATCCAGCGGGAGAAACGGAACAGAATCAGAAACCGAGAATTAAAGGAGAGAAAAGAAAAGACGATTAGTTTGTTTGTTTCCGTCAAACTTTTACCTTGTCCGGGTATGTACAACCGGTTGTCCCGCTGTCACACGTTATTTAACGAGATGTTAAAGCCAAATTGAGACCGTGTTGTTGTTAGCGTTTTAGCTAGCTTTCTAACCTGCATGCAATAGGTCGACGTAGCTAACAAGCTAGCATGTTGATGTGTGTTGCTATTTTTTGTATTATTTTATTTTTTTTATCTAACCCGTTAATGCATGTCAGTACTTTCAATGATGCCGAAATCTGCATGTGCAACCTTGTGCATGTGTTGATATCTTGCCAAATGTCCAACACAAGATCCCAGAACTCTGGTTTCACAGTTTGTAACATGAAATGTGGTAAAAGCAAAAACTGCATTTTAATTACACTTGTGAAACTCCAACAAGACGGTGTTTAATATGTGTGTCTGATAAGTTGTTAAAGTGATTGAGTGTGTATCAAATCTACCAATTAAGAAAAAACAACAACAACAAAAAAATCAATTAATGCCTCATGAAATACAACCACACACAAAATATTATGGTCTGTAACATGCAACAATAGTTGAAGCTAAACTGATGTAAAATATACACCTGTATATTGGACAAATGAGTCAACACATAATTATTACTGAAGGAAGAGTGTGAAGCGATTGAAACCCACCAGACTAATTTATACATTTGCTCATTGTGCTGAATGATTAGTTAGTAGAGGTGGAAAATTAGACTTTCTCTTTTTGTCAACCTCCTAATATATCTTTGGGTGTTTCTGGACCACTGCTGTGATAATTTTCTGAGCATTGACTTGTCAAGTAATAACTAGTCTGCTATTCTTCGCTGTCTGTCTTTAGGACTTTGATTATTGTGTGTTGTCACTGGGAGAATGCGGCGCTCAGGAGCTCCCAGTCAGCTGCTGGGTAATGCTGTGAAAAAGCCTCGATTTATGCCACCCGGAGCATCTGCTTCATTTCTTCTGGCTGAATCCAAGTCTCTGACTCCTAAACCTGCTTCAGGCGATACGCTGAATAAGGTGAGTTTTTCCTCAACATCTTGCCCACAGTCTGATTCTTCAGTGTTTATCACCATTGCTCATAATTCTTTCAAACTTTCTCACATTTTAAATTATTGTCCTTCTCTCCTCTTTCAGGTCCAGAGAAGTTGTGCAGCACCAGCTGTGAGTAACACAGCATGTAACGTCCAGCCCAAAGCTGCTCCAGCCTTGTCCAGGGCTCTGGCTCGTGTGCTCAGTGCAGCGGAGAGTAAGGAAAATGAGGCCGAGACTAAACATCAAAACCCCGGGTCGGGAGACCGTGCAGCGGACAAAAAACCAGCAGGTGAGACACAGATTTGTTGCCGGTACAGTGGACGACAACGGTCATTTGAACGTCCACAAAACATTGCTCACATAGATACCAAATTGACACTTAAAAGGTCATCCTGAAGCTTGAAAGATTGTTAATGCAAAAAGGCCTGAGGTCGTTTTTGTATTCCTCAGCAGTCTGTTACTGTTTTTCACGGCATACATTTTTCTCACTGGAACATGTCACTTTTTTGCCAAGTGATATTGGAAATTTTTAAATATGATTTTTCATATTGGTGCAAGTACGAAGAACACGTTAAAAAATTGTATAATAACAAGTAGAGCTGCAACAATGAGCTAATAAATCAATTAGTCGGTCAACACAAAATAAATCCCCAACTATTTAGAAAATGTTGTTTTTTATTGAGAAAATGCAAAAATTCTGATTTCAACTTCTTAAATGTGAATATTTTGAAAATGGTCACAATTGCGGAGCTCCAATCAGTGCTTTAATTTTATACCGTATCCCACTTCCCCCTTCTCTGCCTCTTCACCATCAGCTCTCAAATCAAAAGACAAAAATGCTACAAAAACAAAACCTTGAATTATTAATTGATTACTATAATAGTTTCAGATACATTTTCTGATAATTTGTTAATTAACTGAAGTTGCAAGGATCAGTCAATTCATCTATTAATTGTTTGAAAAAAAAATTAATGGCCAGCTATTTTGATTGCTGTTTAATGAAAAATAAGCAAAAATTCTTAGATTTTATTTTAAATGGAATATTTTCTGGTTCCTTTAGTCCTCCATGATAATAAACTGAAAATGTTTTGGTTGTGGACTGATGGTTGGGACAATAAAGACATTTGAGGCTGCCCTTTGGGCTTTTGGAAACACTGGTCAACAGTTTTCACCATTTTCTGACATTTCAAAGACCCAACACGTAATCGATTAAATGAGAAAATAATCGACAGATGGTAGTTGCAGCCCTACTAACGAGTGTAGAACTTTGAAAGTACAAAAACTACAGAGTACTGTACTGTCAAAGTTTTCTGTCAAACATTTAACTAACTAACTGAAATAACTAAGAATTAAATTCAATTCCTGCCTGTTAACATTCAATAACTAAAAAGGAAATTCAATTTCTGCCTGTTAACATGAAATAACTAAAAAGGAAATTCAATTTCTGCCTGCCTAAGGACAGTGCTTGGTTGTAAAATTTGAATAAAGAAAGACGATCTTTACCGAGGTGTGTTTTTTTTAGAGGCTGGACGGAGTCTGCTCCAAGTCAACACAAAGACTATCCGCTCCATCACAAAACCACGTGTTATTTTTATTCTTGCACAACGCAGTTCATTGTGAAACATACCCACAGCCTCACACACCGGGTTGATGTTGCGTTCACGCCATGAAACACGTTCATTACAAAACGGTGGAAAATTGCTCCCCTTATTCCTTTGTTTGGTTTGCAATTTTACGCACACAAAGACTTGACGCCGACAGGAGTGACTCTCATTTCGCAGCGCCTGTCCTGCCTGTGTCTAATAATAGCGACACACTGAGGATGGATGTTAAACCAGGCGGGTTGAAGCTGAGTGACAGCAGGTCCAGCATTATGTAAATTAGCGGGGTAGCGCAGTGGCAGCGCCGACCAGATTAGGACTGTGCTCAGGATCAGTGAGCCACCGCCGCTCCTCTTGCAGGAGCAACTAGTGCCTCTGTTTTCCTTCCTGAAAATACGCGGCACACGCGCCCTGTGCGTTTGGCTCGGCACGGTTTTCACACGCGCCCTGAACACGTGTTTTAATCGGTTGAGTCGGTGTTTGTGATGCAGAGTTGAGATTTATTGTCTGCATCCACTAAACAACATGGGTAGAAGCGCCGCTTACACGGGCATGCGCAGCGCGCTCCCAAACCCCTCCCCCACTCAGTTAGTTAAACCAGCGCTATTTCAAAGCGTCCCTCACTTGAGGAAAATAGACTGCTGACCAGTAATAACCTGTAATGTGGTGTTTGAAAACTGTTTTCCCCACCTTGTGCAGAGCGTAGCCCCTCTGTGGCCGCCCTCTTGTTATGTTGCAGAGACAGTGTGGCTGTGCTGTGCTTGGTTTTGGGTTTAGAGAGACCGAGCTGTAAGTAGGTCGGGCTAGGCTTAAGCGGCTTAGCTACGTCAGCCTAAGCTGGGAGGAATTCATCCAAAGCCCTCCGCGGTAGGCGGGGGCCTAAACGAGGCTGGCCTAGTTAAGCCTGATTCTTATTGTGTGCAGCACAGCCTGTTTTTGTTGTGCAACGTAGCTGAGAGGGAACCCAGGAGTAGTGTGTGAATCCATGCACTTGTTAGTCATAGTCTATGTTTGATTTAGAGAAGAAGAAGAGATGGCAAATGAGACATGTATGACAGTTAGACCAGTGTGAGTGTGTCACCGTGGACCAAGAGAAGAGAGCAGCAGGGACAGAAAAAGACAGGTGGGAAGAGTGAGGAGCCACAGCACTAAGTGTTGTTACTGAGGGGTGACCGTCATAGGCCTGACTTGGTCTTTGTGAGCCCGCTATGCTATAAGATGGCGTCCAGCTCTGTGTTTCTGTCCAGCATGGTGGGTAAAGCTCGCTCCTCCAACTTCACCCTTTCTGAGAAGCTGGACCTGTTGAAGCTGGTCCGTCCTCACATCCGCATCCTGGAGGAGCACACCAACAAGCATGCGGTCATCGTGGACAAGAACAAGTGTTGGGACACTGTGGCCGAGCAGTACAACGCCCTGGGAGGGGACAGACCCCACCGCACCGCCCAGGGCCTCCGGACCCTCTACAAGAGACTGAAAGAGTCAGCCAAACAGGAAGTGATGCAGCGGAGACACGCCCAGCCCGAGTACAGAGGAAGCATCTCTGAGCCAACCAGGAGAATTATGGAGATGATCCCTCACCTGTTTCACCATGTGCCCATCCACGAAAAGGACCAGGCACTGCGCAGGTACAGTGTGGCCCACACCTCCGAGCACAGACACACATTTTAATACAGAAGAGACAGGAAAACACAGCAGAGATTAGTGAGCGCAGACAGTCATGCTTAGTTCCAAACGGTGTTGTTATGTGACACTGATTCAACCCTTACAGGAGGAGGTAGAGGACGGGCTGCTCCCAAACCCAATCAGATTACACACCCAGTGCATCGTCAGGCTCAACAGGAAAATACTGGATGTCCTGCCATCATTCACTCTGTAGCAGTTTGTTCTAGCACATTCACATAAAAACCTTGTTTTGATATTGATTCATCTGCCTGATTTACTCTCCGGTGAATCTTAAAGTGAATTTTTATTACAATCACGTTTGGCTCAACTTCTCAGTGCTACTAAAAGTGAGAAACACCAATTTAGAAGAATATACAGAAGGCAATAAACCATTAAATCATGAAATATCGTGCTAAAAATTCTCAACTTTTACTGCTACAACATTGGGGACAGACACTAAAGAAAAGCAACCGGATATTGTCAACTGTGAGTCTTGTTGGCAAATCCTTTAATTTCCTCTCAGTCTACTCCGATCAGTCACTTAATCTTTTGATTGATTTAATGTACAATATCACCAATAGAGGACTCTACACTGTTCACAATAACACGATGTAGACATACAGTAAATGCTGTTTGAGCACTCAAGGCCCGCTCATTGTTATCCCCTTTTCCATTTGTAGATTAATATACAGCAAGCACAACTCTCCCATTGAGCATCCTGGCAGCAGCTCCTCTCTGGCCGGACTCCAGGATTACTCAGCAGCTGTCCCAAGTATCCCCCACGAGGTGGTCCAGCTGGACCCTGAAGAGGATGTAAAACCACCGCCAGACCTCCCCATCCTCTCCACGCACACAGGGCCAAGGCTGGACGGAGGCCAGGAGCAGGAGGAGGACCAGGACTTGGGCAGCATCCACGACTACGAAGCTTCCTTGTCTCCCGCTCCTTCGTCCATTAACATCCCCCTCTCGACGTCGCCGCTGCCCTTAGGCCACGACCTCTACCCCAACGACATCTACCCACACCACGAGCCGGACAGATTTCGCCCTCTGCACCTGGCCAAAGAGGAGCACGAGCTGGTGTTAGCCAATCACAAGAAGGTTGCCCTGTACCTGGAGGAGAAGAGGGAGGGGCTGAAGAGGAAACAGGAACTGGAGGAAGAACTTCTGAAAGCCAAGATCAAAGTGGAGAAACTAAAGGCTGCCCGACTCAGACACGGATTGCCAATTCCCCTATAACGAGTATGAGCACGCACGTCTGCGCCAGTTTGAGAAAGGGAGAGTCTCTGAGGAGTTTAAAGCAGCTCTGGAGGAATCACACTCATCAGTTTTTTGTTGGAATGGAGAAACATAGTGCCTCGTACAGACATGCATCGCCTTTTTGCTTATTGCAGGATAATTTAGTTGTATTATGTTGCCATGGGTCTCTGTTTGTGCTTGTCAGTGTTAAAAATGTATCATCATTCCCACACTCGCTGAAAGAGGCAGAGACACTGTGACAGGCCAGAATGGGTAAAATACATGTCAACATCCAAATATTGGGAGGGAATATTTGTAGTATTGACTGAAATCTACCTTACTGGTGCTTTTCCTGCTTCGATCTGCCACCAAAAGTTGAACTATAGAAATGTTTGAATTTGTTATTATCTAAGATTGTTGGAAAAAAAATATGGTGATATCATCTATTCTAATAGTATACGGGAATGTGAGAGTGCCCAGTTTATAACGGCAGGATTGGTAAGTGTTCTTTTTGTGACGAAAATGTCCACCTCATCTGACCTCTGTTGTTCAAGCTCCTGCTGAACAAACCTGGTTTGTAAAGGTGTTTTTAATTATGGTGGTTTTAAAAGAAGCAGAAACACTCTAGTTCTCTTCAAAGGAACACGACAGTAGAAAATTTCAAACATATCAGGAATGGAGCACAAGTTCAACTTTTGAATAACTTAATGTACTAATAATAACAAATTCTGTGAACTAAGGTGAGAATGCGTCAGAAATGTTCGAGTCTGAAATTCTGTCTAGTTGCTGAATTGATGGCCAAGATGAGTGAACAAAAGAAGGGAGAGGTGGTGTTGGTTATTTTATATTATTTAATGTATGTGAGTACAACATTGATTGTATTGTAATGTTGGTATACAAGTGTTGTCAGTTTCTTTTACAGTTTGTACAAATGTTCGCTTCTTTCTATTAAAAAAAAGAAGGTTAATATTCTGCTGGTCTTGTGTTTATTTTTTAGTCAAACCGACGTCCCCGTTTCTTAATTTTTTAATCATTGTTATAAAGTGATGATAAGCAAGCATCATGTGATACCAGATCAGCTACCAGTGGCATTGTTGCGTGTTGTAAAACTGTCTTTATTCTGTGCACGTCAGACATGTTGGATATTTTTGTTTCTAACCAGACCGGTGAATGCACTGTATGTAATGTACAGCAGCATGGATGTATAGTATGTAAGGGGACTTTCTTCCTTGTTGAAGACTTGGTGCAGCAGTGACCCCTGCTGGCGACTTCTTTGACTTCTGTCTCGCCACATTCTGTTGGTTTTTCACTGTGTTTTATGTCTTTGTGTTACAGGACTGAATGGCGGCCCTCAGCCCACTCATGGCTCTCCTCAGACCCCTCAGCCTCCTGAAAGGTCGGCCTGTGTGTCTGGAGCTGCAGGCTCTGTCTGCGGTCAGGACGGAGAGCGCTATTTCAGCGTGGTGTGGTGTAAGGCCAGTAAGAAGAAACATAAGCGCTGGGAGGGTGATGCCGTGCTGGTTACAAGAGGACGCACAGTCACACTTAAAGACATGGAGGGGAAGGATATTGGAAAGGGTGAGGTGGAGACGCTCAGGTTTTATTTTATTTAAAAAAAAAAAAATGTCAATGAATGTGTAATTTTGACTGATAAACGGTCTAACTGCATCTCCTGTTTGCCATTAAAGGTGAACACATGTTTACAAGAAATTCATATGAATGAGTGGTCTTGTGCTACAGTGGAACGTATCTAGTGTCCTATGATCACACCAAGCATCAGTGTTAGGTGTGGCTATGAGTACTCTGTGCACCTTTAACCACACCCAACCGTAACGTTGAGGTGTAAGAAGTGTGCATCTACACACCACATCACAGCCAGGTCAGCCATCTGAGATCAGCCCTTGTTCACTCATTCACTGCTCCCTATAGTGCACACTCAGTAGTTCTGACCAGTAAATTCTGAGATTTAGGACATTTAGGTCATTAATATGTCCTCTATTTTTTGGCTGTCTGTTTCTATGGGTGTTCTCTATTAGGATAGATATGTACATATAGAAATTCAAATATTCATAAACTAATTGAAACTGGCTTCCAAACTTTTAACTGAGTCTCCCTTCTAGATTAGCGATATATACTAACGTGCTAAAGAGACCAGTACTCGAACATTTCCTCCAGTGTACACGGTCCTGACAGTTGTGCATGTTTGTGTTGTAGGTAGCGGCTACAAGGTGTCAGAGCTGGCCTCGTTGTCTGAGGGAGAGACTCTGATGATTGGTGGGAAGGAGGTGGAGGTGATGGGGGTCATTTCTGCGGAGAACTTTGCCAGCGGTCGTTGTTTCCAGGAGGTCCCAACAGAGCAGGAGGAGTCCCATAAAGCGTCTGCTCCACCTCCCACTCGTCGCTTGGCATCCAAACCTTTCTGTCCCCCGACGATGTCTGGCAGAGCAGAGCATCCAGGAACCAAACCAGACGAGGAACAAAGCTTGAGACCTCGTCATGACCCGCTAGCTGCAGGTATGTGAACTCAATCAGAAGCTACCTTGCTTGTAGGAAACGACATAATGTCATTTTCGTATGTTGCCTGCTGTGGTATTTGTTGTTTGTGATGATGCAACAATTTGACAAATTGGCAAAATATAAATTTTTTGTGATGTTTTTTTTTAGGTGCGCTGGTGATGCCTCGGCCCTCTCCCAACCATCAGTGGTCTAATAACAAGTCAGGGCTTCCTGTGGTTGATGTTGTGGTTGACCCATACCTGACCACACACCTTCGACCCCACCAGAGGGACGGCCTGCTCTTCCTCTATGAGTGTGTCATGGGCATGAGGTGACATATGTTATCAAATGTTGTGTCACAAACCTGTTATAGAAGTTGGAAAATAATCAATAGCCTCTATTGGGATTCCCAATGGTTACATTTTTACGTTTTTGTGCTTCAGAGCTGTGGGTCGCTTCGGCGCCATCCTGGCTGATGAGATGGGTTTGGGAAAGACTCTGCAGAGCGTGGCCCTCTGCTGGACGTTGCTCAAACAGGGACCTTATGGTGGGAAACAAGTTGCTAAGCGTGTCCTTGTGGTTACACCTGGCAGCCTGGTGCAGAACTGGGGAGCGGAGTTCAACAAGTGGCTGGGCCGTGAGAGGATCAGCGTTTTCACTGTAGATCAGGTCAGGAAGGGAATTTTTTTTTTTTTTTTTTTTTTTTTTTTTTTAACATTCACAAGAAGGTCATAGGAAGGTCAAGCAACATGATGGCAGAGTAAGAAAAGGCATTTCTAATAGATGGGAAAGTCTAAGTTCAGTTTCTGTTGCAAGGCAATCTTATTTATAAAACATATTTCATTAAACTTAAGCTCACCGTGCATTACATTTACTGTACAGCAATAAATGACATGGAGATGCCAAAAAACAGTAAAGAAGCCACAACATGGACACACAGAGCAATAATGTAGGATTCCTGGGAGAGATACTTCCATAGAGGTGATGTTCTGTAACAGACATTGTATTATAAGCTCTCTATGGAGTATGAAAGATGCTCTTAATCCATCTCCTTTATCTTAAATTAAAACCTTTTTTTAAACATGCATTTTGTCAAATTGTTTTGTATTTTGTGACTGCTTTTTTGTTTTTCTATTTTTAACTTGCTGTTTAACTTATTTGTTATTTTACTTTGATTTTTGGCTTTTCATGCTTTACTGTCTTTTTATAAAGAACTTAAAAACATTAAAAGAGTATCGCAATTATTAATTTACTTTAATGTACCAAGTCATTAATATAATTTTTTTTTATTGACATACGTTTAGGACCACAGGATAGAGCAGTTTGTGTTATCCCCTCTGCACAGCGTTCTTGTGATCAGCTATGAAATGCTGCTGCGCTGCCTGGAGCAGGTACGTTCACGTCGGGCCTCACGATGCACATTTATTTGCCTTTTACAGATAAATGTGCTCATATCGCCTTTGTGCTTTTATTTAATATTTTCCTTCTGTTTTCAGGTACAGAAAGTGGAGTTTGGTCTTGTAATCTGTGATGAAGGTCACAGATTGAAGAACAGCACCATCAAAACATCCTCAGCTCTCAGCAGCCTCAGCTGTCACCGCAGAGTCATACTTACAGGTAGGCGCTTGTGACTGAAAGAAGGCTCTGTCTGACAACTCACTTTAGTGGTTTTGTAAAAAGATGTCTTTTTGATTTGAAGGCACGCCAGTCCAGAACGACCTGCAGGAGTTTTACGCAATTATAGAGTTTGTTAATCCGGGGATCCTCGGGTCGTCAACTGCTTATAGGAAAGTGTATGAGGAACCAATCCTGCGCTCCAGACAGCCATCTTCCACAGAGGTCATTTTTTTGTATCTCTTCCTTCTTGCTTTTTCTTCCCGGTGTAGTTACTTCACAGAAACAACAATACCTCTTATTAAACCCGATCTTTTATCTGCTTCTGCAAACAGGAGGAGAGACTTTTGGGAGAGGAGCGAGCAGCTGAACTCTCTCGCCTGACGGGCATGTTCATCCTGAGGCGGACGCAGGAGATCATCAACCGCTACCTGCCTCCTCGTCTCGACTGGACGCTGTTCTGCAAGCCATCCCCTCTTCAACGAGAGCTCTACAAGCACCTCCTCGGTCACGGAGTCTTAAGAGCCTGCCTGCAGGGCTCCACTCAGAGCCACACACATCTGACCTGCATCACTGCACTGAAGAAGCTCTGTAACCACCCTGGTCTGCTCCATCTCACTGTTAAGGTGACATTCTTTTATAGGACAGCAGAGGGAGAGAAGCCTCTGTCTTTTTTTTTTTTTTTATCATGGTTCATAGTAGTGAATTTGTTACCTCAAAGCTCTGTATTTAGGTGCGTGTTTGGCTGAATTCCAGTCCTAACTGTTGGCACTGTGCCACTCTGTTTGCAGGACAGAAACGATCCTGGCTCTGAGGAGAGTTCATTATACGAGGGCCTGCTTGATCTCTTCCCAGAATCCTATTCTTCAGGAGGATTCAACACTGATGACTCTGGAAAACTGCTCGTTCTCTCAGACCTGCTGACTGCCATAAGACAGCTAAGCCCTTCAGACAGGTGTGTGTGTGTGTGTGTGTGTGTGTGTGTGTGTGTGTGTGTGTGTGTGTGTGTGTGTGTGTGTGTGAGCGCGCGCGCTCATTCGTTCGTTCGTTCGGTTACTCGTTCGTGCATGGTTTTTACAATATCATGAGTGTTTTTATCTACTGAGCATTTGACACATTTGACAAGGAATGTGGCCCCTGCAGGGTGATTGTAGTGTCCAACTACACTCAGACACTGGATCTGCTCCAGGACCTGTGTGTGCACGTGGGCTACACCTTCTGTCGACTGGACGGACACACCCCCACCAGCCAGAGACAACGACTGGTTGATGCTTTCAACAGTCCCTATTCTCAGAACTTCCTGTTTCTGCTGAGTTCTAAAGCAGGCGGGGTGGGACTTAATCTGATCGGGGCTTCCCACCTGGTGCTGTACGATATCGACTGGAACCCTGCCAATGACATTCAGGTAAAGCAACACAATCATAGCATCCTACAGAGTTCAAAGCCTGTGTCACTGTTTTCTTTGACCCAGATGTGTTGTTTATATTCTCTTCTATCTTGCCGTAAGACACATATTCAGTGGACTTTGATCCTGTTGGGTTACTTCAAAAACGATTCTGGTACGTTAGTCTGTTGGGTTTGGTTTCTTTAGGCTGATGTGAAAGTTGTTGATCCAACTATTGGTCAATCTCCACTAAATTCGGAAGCAAAACGGTACAAAGTGAATTTTATGATCATCGATATGTTAATTTAGCGTAAAACTAGAATCCTCAAACACATAAAACACAATAAAGGGCTGCATGACCTCCTGTCAGTCACCAGATTTTGATGTAATTAAATATTCCTGCTCACGTCACCACAACTGTCTCATCGGTAAGTTAACTGTCAGTCAATGTGACTTCTCGTTGAAAGTTCTTGGTTTGTTGTAAGAAATCGGTGACCGTCTGCGACCGTGCATCAATTAATTCAGCTATTGGTCAGTCCTATTAGGAAATTGGAATCTTTCAACTGCAATAATAATTGCAAATTCAAACAATTTCCAAAATATTAGCAGGAGTGTGCAATTTTGAAAAATGACTGCATTTTTACCACATAAAACTCTACAAATTGCATCGCAATTTTTTTGAAAAGTGGCCGCAAAATCAAGTATTTATAATCATAATCACAAAAAGCTCTAACTCTACTGTACTGTTTTAGTGTGAAAGCACCCTCATGTACAGTACATGCATATCCACCAGATGGCACCGTAAACTATCCTGTACATGTGTCATTCTCCACCTTCTTGTCTTCTGTGTGCAGGCCATGGCCCGAGTGTGGAGAGATGGACAGAAGAAGACTGTGCACATTTACAGACTTCTCACTGCAGGCAAGAATTTATAATCACACACGGTGTGCCAGAAAATTCAGAATATCCAGACTGATTTGAAGTTTTATTACTGGGTCTGTGTTACTTCCTCTCAGGTACCATTGAGGAGCGCATATTTCAGAGACAGGTGTCCAAACAGGGGCTCTCTGGGACCGTGGTTGACCTGGGGAAAGGGGCGGAGCACACAAGTTTTTCCACCCGTGAACTTCAAGATCTTTTCAGCCTGGCGGACACGCCCTCTCTAACTCATGACCTGTTGAACTGTGGCTGCAGCATGGACGGCACAGTCAGCGGTAGGTATCCCACAGGCACTGACACCACTACACGACTACACTGAGACTCGCTTCACGCACTCGGCTCACTTTTGTCTTCCTTCTCAGCCGTCGTAGAAAAGGAGGAGCAGGTTTCTGACAGGCCGTGCCAGCTGGGTCGCCAAGGTGACCGTAAGGGGGTGGCGCAGAAGCATCTCAGCATGTCCGAGCTCATGCAGTGGAGGCATTTCTCTGGTGACACATACACTTTCTCAGACCCGTACCTCGATCACGCACGAAACCACATCACCTTCGCATTCCAGACCACCATCTCTCACACAACTCAGTAAACATGAGACTCCACTCTCTGCAGATCGACTCACACACATATCTTTCTTCCACATGTTTGTCATTTGGCTCTCTGGCCTTTGTCAGCCTCAATATAACGTATGACTAACACTCATAAACTGCTGCATGTTAAACAACTGCCTACAAAAAAAAAAAAAAATCAGTTTCCAACAGTTTTAACTTACAAACAGTACAGTATCTTGTCTTAAACTTTTTTTTTTTTTTTTTTAATTTATTCAAAGAAATTTACTGTCAAATTTTAATAAATAAAACGAATTCAAAAGGAAAGTGTGTAAAACAGTGTTTTAAAAAGTTGAATATTTGTTGATGACTGAATATTTCTTGCTGTCGAAAGAAGAGTAAATAAGGATTGGAAGTGTTTGTGTGCCAGGTATGTTTTATATCCACATACTGTAGATAAGACCCTGCAAGAAAGAGTCGCGGTCCATCTAAAGTAATATTTACTGTGTCAGTAGAAGGATTTCTGTTTTTCATGTTTGGAAAGAATGTGAATAGAGCCAGCCTTTCAAAGGATTTAGTTTAAAGCAGCCTGCATAGTGAGTGTGCCACCCAGAGCTAAATCCTTTGATCGGAGAGTGATGGCAGTCAAGGACAAGTATTTTTATTCAGAATTGTTGTGCTTCAATGTCGCAGTTTGTAATGTCATGACCTTACACATCAGTGTCGAGAGAACCTGCTGGGTTTTAGATTTGAACCATACTGCGTTCTGTTCAGTCTATTATTTTGGATAACACTGGTCTGTTCATGATCTTCAACACAAAGCAGCGGCGTGGGAGTTACAGCACGTAGTTGATGTGTTTGTGTGTGCGTGTGTGCACTCGTGATTTGTCACATATGAGTCTGTCACATTGACTGAGCTCCAGAACAATGTACGTCTTTGCACAAACAGCGTAATTATTGTTTATCCGATAAATCATTGCTGTGCGTGATTGTTAAGCAACTTTATTGTATAATAAATGGGTCTCTGGGATCTTTTCTTTATTCAATTAGCATTTTTGTTCTGTGGCCCATCAGTGGTGTGTTGGAGGTTGCGTGGCAATTATGCAGACACCTGCTGTTTCTCTGAGGCCACAGAGTGAATTTAAACTCTCGGTTCAATTTCTACATTAGGCAAGGCAAGGCAAGTTTATATGTATAGCACATTTCAACAACAAGGCAATTCAAAGTGCTTCACATAAAAGCATCAAAACATAAGGCAAAACAAAAGGACATTTAAAAACAATTAATAATAGTGATTAAAACATTAAGCAAGCTAAAAAATAGGATAAAAGTTACAGTGCAGTTTAAGACATCCTCAAATCTGGTTCAGTGAAAGGCAGCAAACAGAAATGTCTTCAGTCTTGGTTTAAATGAGGTGAGGATTGTAGCAGACCTGTAGGTTTCTGGGAGTTTGTTCCAGATATGTGGAGCATAAAAACTGAACGCTGCTTCCTCATGTTTAGTTCTGACTCTGGGAACAGAAAGGAAACCCGTCCCAGACGATCTGAGGGGTCTGGATGGTTCATAAGGTAGCAGAAGATCAGAAATGCATTTTGGCCCTAAACCATTCAGTGCTTTATGAACCAACAGCGGGATTTTAAAGTTGATTCTTTGTTCGACAGGAAGCCGGCGTTAAGACTTCAGAACTGGAGTGATGTGGTCCACTTTCTTGGTCTTAGCGAGGACTCGAGCTGCAGCGTTCTGATTGACTTTTTACAGACACCTGTAAACACACCGTTACAATAGTCGAGTCTATTGAAGATAAATGCATGGACAAGTTTATCCAAATCCTGTGGTGACATAAATCCTCTAATCATTGATATATTCTTCTGGTGGATATTCTTCTAGAAGCTCATCAGTTTGGGATAAACTAATATAAGCGGGTACAGCCATAATGGTGACTATTTGAAGCTGTACATAGGTGCTTTGAGCTAAATGTTAACACGCTCACTCATTCTTAAGATTATTTTCATTTTTGATGAATTTACAGATCTACCATACTATCTCACACACTATCATAAAAAAACTGAAGAAAACTGGAAAATGTTTGCATTTAAGGAGCTTAAACCAGCAATATTTTTACCATACGTCACTGCCCTCATCTCCTCTTCTGCCTTTCCACCATCAGCTGTCAAAAAAGAGGTTAAAATGCAAGAAAAGCAATGATTAATTAGTTATAATAGTTGTGGATTATTTTTTACAAATGTATTAATGGCCAAGAGCTGCAACAATTAGTCTATTAGTCAATCAGTTTCTCAATAGGAAATTAATTGCCAACTATTTTGGTGACTGATTAATTGTTTCGAGTTAAACTCTTAATGAAATAAAATGCTGAAACTCTTTCATTTCAGCGCCTTAAATATGAATGTTTCTGGTTCCTTTAGTCCTCTATGATAATAAACTGAATCTGTTTTGGTTCGGGACAAAATCTACATTTTAGGCAGCAGCCCGGGCTTGGGGAAGCACTGTTTGATATTTTTAACCATTTTCTGACATTTTAAAGACCAAACAGCTGATCTCTTTATCAAGGAAGTAATTGACTGTTAATCGATAATGAAATAATCATCATTTGCAGCCTTGTAGTGGTTTAATTGTAGCAGCTCTAATTCTCATGATGACAGTGCTCACATTCTGGTGTTTAGCAGGTATAATATTCACTATATCAGTTTAGCGTATGAACTCTGAACACAGAAGTACAGCTGAGGCTGCACTGAATGTTGCTTTCTAAGTTGTTAGTCATAAACTCAAGTGTTTTTGTCTCAGTGGTGTAGATGGCAAGTTAAGGAGTCCTCAAAGTGATTCATTCTGAGGGCAACAAAAATGTATCAGAGTTCATGAGTGTCCATTTCACACAACTACAAATTTGAACCTCATATTGGTGCCAGAGGGCACGTTAGGAATTCCTCCAAAGTTATCTGGACTCATCCTCCAGTTGTTGAAATAGTAAATAAAGAAAGGACTGCATCAGAACTAGTCCACACATTAAAGAGATTTGTTTAAGACAGAGCCCAGTGGTGGCTTAGCAACTGTCACTAAGCAACTTACTACGACTGCTCAGCCTTGGCTTTGCCAGTGTAAGATGCTGTTTGTTGTTTTCAGAGCAATCGCATTTTGTGTTGCAGCGCTTTAGTATCGCTGTATTGGACACGTGCCCGACAGACGAGTGTGAATCATCCAAGTCGGATATTGATCCAAATCACGGCTCTAACGGTCTCAGCGGTCGTGTGTGGGCGGCTGCGTGACGTGGAATTTGTCTGTCTGTGTAAAGCTCTTACTAGCCGCTGCTGGCCCAGCCGCCAATCCCTTTTTTAAGCTGAGTTCCAGCTCCACAGCTCAAAGACCCGGATTGAATGAATGAATGAGGGGGGGGGGGATACTGGTGTTTTGACGTGGATTGGAAGTTCATTCCCGTTGATCCCAGGACCTCTGGGGAAGATCTGAATGTACTGTAAAGTCTGAATGACTATGTATAATATGGTATTAACCCTCACTGACGTCGCAGTTCTCATATTTCGTTGATTATCTGTCAGGAACTCCCTTAACGGCGACAGCTTTTATGCATACGCTACGAGAAAAGGATGCAATCTGTGCTTTAGGGCTTCAGGGTTGGTGCCTGCGGAATGGATACACTTGACTTACAGCAAACTAATCTAGCCGTTAATAATGGAAGCAAAATTCAGATGTCCTCGGCAGTACAGTGCTAACACCCCACACTGTCCTTTGCAATAAAATGTAATCATCGGTTTTCTGGAATCTAAACAATGATCTTACATTTTGATCTTTTCTGTCAATCTTTTTGTAATTCCTGTACTGCTCTCTTTATAGATGGTTTGCAAGTTTGGACAGAGAGGGTGCAGAATGCAAAAAAATCCTTTTCTAAAGCCACAAGTGCTTATCCGAAAAACAGTTAAAATAAGACATTTTAAATCAGGTTGAAATATAAAGTTTGAGGTCCGTAAGAACCTAATAACGCCATGTGTTTGTAAGGCAACAATTAAGATTGTATTCCCTTCATCTTGTTTCTCTTTATCTTTGCTGCCCAGACACATTTGATTCTTCCATTTCCTGAAATGTTAGGATTTTCTTTTTTTTCTTTTTTGACATCATAGCAAACTGAATTTCTTTGGTGGGTACTGTTGATTGGCAAAAAAAAGCAATTTTAAGATGCCACCTTGGGCTTTTTTTTCTTGATTTTTAGACCAAATAACGAATTTATCTACCATATATAATGATGCATATTAGATACTGAAAGTAATCATGAGTTAGAGGTGAACTGAGAAAAGGTACCTGGCAACATCACCAGTTAATTAGTCATCAATAACTGCAGTCTTTTGCCTGGCTTGCCCAGCAACTGTACTATAAGGCTGAATAAAGTAACTAAACATGGTTAAATATACTGTCAGACAACACATTTCGATCCACAAATAGCACAAATGTCTACAGAGCTTTCTGTACGGAGCTAAATGTTAAAGCCATAAACATTACAGGTTGTTGTTTATCTTTATTGTATCGGTGGTTAATTAGATTTCTCCTTGTCTTCGACCTTACTCTGCGGTCAAGGAGGACAAAGACAACGATCTTTGCAACCAACCATTTCAAATATGATGCTTTGTTTGTGTAGTGACCTCCTTGACCCACGTCTGAACCAAAAGAGTTGAAAGAAATGTGAAACGAGGTCAGTGCACCTGAAACCTCAATGTCAAAACATAACCTACTTCTTCTCCACCTGCAGCAGCCCTTACTTGTCATCTCTCCTTGCTGCTCATGAATTCAGCATTTCTTAGCAAAAGAACCACTTGAGGCAAAAGTACAGTCTCTTATTTTACATTTATTTACCTTTAAACTGAAATTTGGACAAAATATTATGAAATAAATTAATTTAAACACAAGTATGTGACTCCTTATCCTTGCTTCTCTTTGTCTAGAGACACCATCCAAAATGTGGCATTATTACTTGCATTATAGCCCATCTTAAAGGCATTTCAACTCTTAACTGGGTCTCAGTAAAAGCTGTGAGAAGGCTGTCTTTCACAGAAGTGGCAATCAGATTAGACCGGGGTGAGACTGAGGTTGTAAGTGTGTAGGCATGTTATAAAACTCTGTGATTCATATTGAAAGAAGAAATGAAAGAGGTCACCTCTCACTCAGCTACCATCCACTTCCATCAACATCACCCTGCCAATCTGCAGCCAGCCAGAGCACAGCCCATCCCCTCCTCTTGACCCTGGTCCCGCTCCAGCACTTAACAAGGATTTAATGTCGCCCAATCATCTGTCAGGCAGATCAGATCAGAGCTGTAATACACAGCAGCAGGTCCCACAGATGAGGCCACAGCTCGATACAGAAGTCCTGAAAAACAACAGTTGAAAAAGCTGCATAATCCCACAATTACTGTAATAGCCCGGTCGCTCGTTCCCACAAAGTGCTCAGGCACATGAAAATTCCATGTTTACAGGTTGAATGAGTATGTGATGGGATGCGGGGTCTCTCTGGACATTTGTGTATGTTGTTAGGTGGGCCATTCACAAAACCCCAACTGGTGGTTTTCAGTCCATTAACAATATGCTTCTGCTGCCAGTAGATCTGAGGCTTACATGCAAAGCTCCCTCTCAAAGCTTTTATTCTGCAGTTCCCGACAGGAAGCTTTGTAGGGATGTTCTCTGACAATGAAAAGACATTGTGGTCATGTGGATTTCAGGCCTGATAGAGATCGGTGTTGTAACCCCAACAGCTACAGTCGCAGATAATAAATCTGACCTATAATTTAGACAGGGCGTGTTGATTCATTGATATAAAACTCGGTTATCAGATGTGAGCCACACCTTGTGTCTTTTTACTTCAGGCTCTGACGCAGCTTCACTCACTTTACTATTGGTGTTAGTAAGATAGGAACATATCTGTGTTGCTGTCTTGGATGTGTTTCTGGAAGTTGTATCCTGCATCCTGGCTGAATCATTTGTATTTGTTTAACCATTTTAGTAAAGCTCACATGCCTGTCGGACGTGTTAAAATGATTAATCCAAGTAGAGGTAGTTTAGTAAATACTCCTTAATATCCGATATTCAGCGGCTTTATGCCGAGATAGAGGTCGATATACGACAAACTAGGATGTGGGACTAATTTATGCTTCCTTCAATGATACATGTTGTAAAGTCTGTTAATCATCTGCCAGGATGGACAGGTAGGAGGTGTGGATCAGCTTTTCTCATCAAAGAACTGATTCTGCAAAGACCTGATTAGTGAAATGACAGTAATTACTGACTATTTTACATAAAAACAAAAATGTCTGTCGCAGTTTACTGCAGAGTTGATCAGATGGGATGAAGATTTCTCATATTGTAAAGACTACCGTTATCATTAAAACTGCCAGTTATATCATCAGTTAATTGTTTGATTTCTTGTTTGTTCGAACCAGAGGATATTCTACTTACAATCATTTTACACTAAAAAAGTGGCATTTTTTTTTTTTACAAATACGAAGCTGGAAATAGGTAATGTTTGACATTTTTGCTTTGAAAATAACTTGACTGATTAATAGTCAGAACATGTGGCCAATTGTTCTTCTGGTGTTTGACTTATCGATTAGTTAACCACTAATATCTGTGGGTCTAGATGGAAATATTGAATGGAAATTCCACATCCAAAGTCTTTTAAACACCATGACTCTGATTTTGATTGCATCCCAAATCGTCCTTTTCTTTTTCTAGTTAAGTAATTCCCCCATGTTCACATTCCATCGTGACGAGCGCTTGTTGTATTCAAGCTTGTAGAAGTGTAGGTGGGAAGAATAATGCTGGTAGTTTTTCCACTTGCTGCTGAACATAACTCAAACGTTGAGACAAGAGAAACCCTCGATGTCTGTTGGAGACATTTACTGTAAACGTGTCAGTTTCTGTTGTCTGTCTGCTGGTAAAGACATGACACTGGATTTTAATGGAACCATTTTAAAATGAAAGAGACACAAGTCCGAATTAAATAGTCTTTTGTGTTTTACTTAATTTTGCAAATAGCTTTGCGAGACCGTCTGGACTAACATGATGATCGTTCTAGAAACTTAAAAGTTGTCCTTTCAATTCAGAGAACAGCAGCTACATGATGTCAAGGACCATCCTCTTTATCTCTCTGTCTCCCTCCATCTCTCTTTCTCGCTCTCTCTGTCCCTCTCAAGGACATTTCATCCAGACCAGAGCAGTTTGAACACACTTTATTATAAGATGGTGAGTGAGTTTCTATTATACATACAACCATGTGCAGCCTGCTTGGGCTTACACAACATCCCCAATTCCTATAAACTAGATCTAGAATGCTGCACAAGCATTTTCAAATGGTAAAAAGGCCCAAAAATTTGCTAAATTTATACAATCTTTTTTCTAACCTTTATGTCACAAATTCCTTTCGCAAAATAATTCAATATGGATAATTTGATTTTTCTGGACAGTTAAGCGGTATCATTCGGTAGGATTCAAGGCCATATGTTTGTATAATTGGTCATTTTCACTGCAGACATTTTGACTGGTCACAGTAGGAAACACAGGTGTTTGTCATAACGTTATAATTATGATTATGTAAGCCAGCATGCACATTGACACTCTGAAACTGAAGCAGCTGAATTGTCATTATCACGTTATTAATTAGACCTTTCTGACTCTGACATGTCTCCTGTGAAAAACAATCTCCCCATTTAGGTAAAACGTCAATAAAATCTGTAAATAGTGTTAACAATATACAAATAGTTCTAATTGTAGTATATTTAAAGTATGTCAACCTCAAACATTTGATAACGCTATGCTGATTAATGAAATGACATTTCTTTAAGCTGATCTGTTATTCATGTTTCTTTTGCACTGATTCTGATTGGTGATTGTATTTCTGCAGCAAACAGTGGGTAAGCACAAAGATTAGCTTTTAAAGAACTGAGTGAACCCAAACGAGTTTGAGCAGAAAAGTTAAGAGTTAAAAAGATTTAAGTAGAAATAGACAGTCGAAAAGAATGCACAAATAATTAAAATAGATGAGAAATGGTCAAAATGTGAATAAATGGTTGAAACTTCTCCCTAAAAGTATGGCTAACAGTTAAAATTGTTAGCTAATAATTAAAGAATTCAATGTACAGTGTTCTTACATGTTTTCTTTATACAATCTGAATCTGCAAAGTAAATAATAATAGTATAGTAAAATACAGTATTACTTCTCAGAAATGCAGTGAAATATTAAGTTGCATAAAGTGGAAGTAAAGTAGCCTGCAATTACCTCTTAATTTGACCAACAAATGACATTTTAAGGGATAATTGTGAATTTTAAAGTACTTTTTAGCATTTAGCTGAAAATCTTAGCTGTTTAACACAAAGTGTAGAAGTGCCATGAATTTAAAACATGAAACACTTAAAAAATAAAAAATAGCTACTTGAAGTTACATTCCTCCTTTGGTATCCAGCCCATGCAGGTGTCTCTGACCTTTTAATGTAGGAGCAAATCGAATCAATCAGACATCATTTAAACAGCTCCTATTCTTTATAGATATGATTTTGGATGCCCTGTTGCACAATCCCTTTTTTTTTTTGTCAATATAACCTGAACAGGAGTCCACCCTTTGACCATGCGCGCATGAATCAAAACAGTAAATAGCCAGCAAATCCCCACCCACTACCCACTCCTCCACTCGTCTCGCCTTTATATAAAGTGCAGGGAAACCCCAGCGGAGCATTAGACTCACACTCATCAGGAGATTAGTGAAATAGGAGGCAGCACAGACATCAAGAAGACACCAGCTGCACGTCGCTCCGGGATTTACCAATCAAATGTTTTTGCAGAGCTGAATTCGTTTTTAATGCGGGATGCAGACTGAACTCTGTCTGAGACACTTTGATCTGTTTTTATTTTTTTTAATTTTTTGTATGACAGCTGATAGTTCCAGCCAGAATATAGAGGGGAAGCTCATACTTAATTTATTGTCATTTTTATAATCTTAGGATACAGTTTAGACATCCTTTTGTGTTATCCTCCTAAAAACAACATGGTATTTTTGAGGTTCATCTAAAGCTGATAAAAGGTGTTAGAAAGACTATTAAAAAGAAATAAGTCGATTCTTTGTTTTGTTTTTTTGGTGGAGGGGTTTCTTTTTGGTAAAAGAGGTTAAAGCACTACTTGGCAAAACGGTTTCATCGCACCGCTATCCGTAAAATCCGTTTCGTCCTTATATCGTCCCCGGCACCATGCTGTCCAGCGTGCGCCGCCACAGCCTCCGTCTGCAGTCCGAGCTCCATCGGTGGAGCATCTGCGACCCCGGCAGTCACCTGCTCTCGGACAACCTCCTGGCCCGGGTCCCCGCCTGCATCTCCCGCTCCAAGTCCTGCACCAGCTCCACCGGGGAAACGGACGGAAGTCGCGGGAGCTGGTCGTCCTCAGACTCGGTCATCTCCACCGACTCCGCCGGGGAGCCAGCGGAACCTGGGAGCCCGTACCGGGTGGTGCTGTTGGGGGCCAGCGGGGTCGGTAAGACGGCCTTTGCCAGCATCTTTGCCGGAGCAGCGGATAGCATGGACAGTGACTACTGCGAGCTGTGTCTAGGTGAGAGACAGATTTTCAACTAAAATTAAATCAAGATTTATTGTAGCCTGCTGTTCTATATCTTCATTTTATAATACATTTTTAAATATATAGCAACTCTCTATAGTTATAAAACGGCATATTGTGTTGGCATAAACTCACAAAAAGAAAGAATCAAGTATTATAAAGAAAAGAACCCAGAAAGATCATTATTTTTGCGCCACACAATTATTAATTTCTAAAATAAAATTATAATACTGCAGTTATTCTAATAATAGGGCTAAATCCAGCATTTTAATCTCAACAAAAAGGACTATAAATATATGATTTTACTCATGTAAACATGTTTGTTAATTCCAGATGAGGTGTGTGAAAAGGAAATTGAAGTGGATGGGGAGTCTGCAACTATAACTCTTCTTGACACCTGCGATACAGAGGTGAGGTGAAAAATTAATCAAGAGGAGAGCAAACATCAGCCTTTATGTGAGCATACTCTTCCTCCTTTATCTAATGTGTGTGTGTCTCTCTCTCTCTCTCTCTTTGCTTTGCTTTGCTTTGCTTTGCAGACTGACAATGAATGGGCCTATGAACGCTACATGCAGACAGGTGATGCCTACCTGTTGCTGTACTCTATAACTGACCGGACCTCGTTCCTGCGAGCTTCAGAGCTCCGGATAACCCTGCGTCGATTCCGCCCCGCCCAGCACACGCCAATCATCCTAGTGGGGAACAAGTGTGACCTGGTCCGGCGCAGGGAGGTGTCAGTAAGTGGTAAGGAGACACAATCCCTGAGTTATCCATGTAATGAGTTCAGATGCTTTCTTCCTATAAGAAGCTCAAGGTGTCTCACTTTTTGTTCTCCTCCCTGTTTCAGAGGGTCGTGCTTGTGCAGTGGTGTTTGACTGCAAGTTCATTGAGACCTCAGCCGCTATGCAGCACAACGTCTGGGAGGCTTTCCATGGCATCGTGCGACAGCTGCGTCTACGCCGAGACTCCAAAGAAGCCAACAAGCGTCGCAGGCACACAAACTGTAACAAGCGCCGGGAGAGCCTTCCTATGAAGGCCAAACGTTTCCTCGACAAGATGGTAGCAAAGAACAATCCCAGCATGGCCTTCTGGCTAAAATCGAAGTCCTGCCACAATCTCTCTGTGCTGTAGGAGCTGACAGACAGTCCCTAATCTACCCTGAACCTTTGAGCACGTGCACAAATTGCAGGCTGGAGAGCATAATCTGTGGACAGGTCTGGAGGGAAGGCTGCTCCCGAAGGGCTAAAAGTGGGATGGTTCAAACGCAGTCCCTCAATATGATCTCGTATATCCTCCAAAACAGCCATGATGGTGTACAGGAGAGGTGTTTGCCATCCATATGTTGCACTCTGAGGTGAACTGGGCTCAGTTTGTCAGCCTTTTTAATGAACTGCACATTCAGCTGATGAAGTGATGTTTCTGTCTGCTAAGCACACATGGCAGGAATATTTGAGGTCGGAGGTCATGTGGTGGTACCTGAGAAAAGGAAGTGATTTTTGTTAATTTCTGTGTTTTGAACGAAGACATTAATATTATCTTCTCTCGTTTCTTTCTTTATCCTTTTGCTTTGATTCTTGCCTAATTTATTGACTGTTGATCCCTAAGTGCTAAAATAGCCGGTCGTAAGCTATGAACTATTGTGTGTATAATGTCTTAGATTGTTTGTATCATGATCATTGAGTTTATTTATAATGTTCTGTGATTTGTAAACATATAACAGATTGATAATGTGCTGTATTTTGCTACTTGGATGTGGTTTCAGTGTTGCTTGACGAAATAAAGTGACATTATCTTATTTAGAAGAAAAAAATAGCTGTCCCTTTTGTCTGTCAGCTCAACATCACTAATGAAATATTACAATACGTGACTCAGCTTTGACACAAAAGGGCCACACTTACACAAACGGGGTTCAACAGCAACACAACTGAGCTGATAAAAGATGAGTCAGATGGTGACATTAACGCTGAACTTTTAAAAACAGAATTAGTCCTCTGTGTGTGCGTGTGTCAGCTGATCGGGCACAGCGATCTGACTGCTCAGGGACTGATCAGAGATTTGGGTCACAGTGTGGCACCGAACGTCGAGCCCAGACACTGTCAGCTCAGATCCCAAACACAGACAGGTTTGTCGGAAAAACAGTGGAAAAACAGAAAAAAATTTGTTGCCAAGGTAACATTCAGCGGAGTCCATCAAGTGTGTGTGTGTTTTGTATGTTCAGTCCAGGGAGCGTCAGGCAGATGGTGCTGGTGACCGTTGTCCAGAGTATCTGTCAGGTGGCCTGCACACATGTGGACTCTACATAATGCAGTCACTTCCATCTGAATTTATGGCTACAACTGCTGAACCACCAACACTACAGTCCTCGTTCCTGGTTAAATAGCAGGCCTGTGAAACAGTGACTCACTCACGGCCTGTTTTTCTGCAGTTGCAGATTCACACGATTCTCTTCTTTGTTTCTAAGCAGCTTCCTGTAGCTTTCAAAGGTCTCAGCTCAGGTTGGTAGCGTGTACATCAGGACGCATGGAAGATAATTCCAGCTATATGTCAGGTTAGCACATGAAGATGAGGATCAAATTAAATGACGAAGTACAGACTTACATCCTCTCTTAAGAACATTTCAAGACTTTTCTGAGTCCTATAAGAGGTGGGAAAGTTTCTACAGGAGCGAAGGTCACTAGCTGGAATCAGGCCGTCTGTTCATAACAGACCTACTGAATCATTCGGATGACCACAAAGCTTTGCATTCTCATGAGGCAACCCACGGATTGTCTTTGCAATCTGTTAGTCCTATTGTCGACATACTGGTCCTTATCAGGCACTGCTGCTAATCGAAAATCTGACAGGAAACACTTGCGCAGAAGTGCATAGGTCAAAGTCTGAGGGGAAATTTAGAAACTTTAACACTGAATAGCAAATTTATTGTGAAATTTCCACCATTTTACACAACCTTGTGTTCTATTTTTTCTCTCTTTGTTTGAACATGTGACTTTTACCATGTTTATTATTACAGTAACACACAAATCTAGAAGCATTTGGGGTTTTACATTTTTTTTTAAATCAGTGACTAATATTCGATGATACAGGATTTGTCTTAATTACTACTGTATGTATCATTGCTCTGTTCTTCCTATCTCTCTTGTCAGCTATTCCCCATTGGCCAGCTCGACATGAGGGCAGGGTGATTAGACAATCATTAGATCCAATAAAACATTGCTGGTTAACACTTGGTTAACGTTTGACCAGACAGGATGGAGCAGCTCCAATCACTCTGAAGTCAGACGAGTGAGTCGCTGGATCTCTCTGGCAAGGTAAGCCACCTCACTCTGCTACCTCCCAGGTTTGGTTTTGTTGAATTTTAGGAGGATATTTTCTGGGTGTGAGTGGAAACAAAGAGGTCTGCTAGTGTCAGTTTTCACAGATTGTGCAATGAAAGTTTCAGTTGCTTTCAGATTGTCGAAGTACTACTGTGATCTTGACTTGACTTTGGCAGGGCCTTAGTTTAAAGTTTTGGCGTATCTGAGACCGACCTCTCCTCCTCTGTTGCTTCCTGGGTTCGTCTCAACATCTGGCAATGTGAGAAAATTATCTGAATGGGACACCGAATCTGGTATCATAGCTGCTGAAATGTAGTTTGACAGAGGTCATCCAGTCATTGTGCAAAAAGGATAAAGAGAAGGCCTGTCAAGCCTTGTTTTTCCATTTTCAGTTTAACCTCAGTGTTAAACATGTACAATGAATAATTTCCTCTCTAGAAATCAATTCAAACTTTCCAGAAGGAAGTCTAGAAAATGAATTGTACCACTGAAGGATTTTTTTTTTTTTTTTTTTAGTGAAATGTATGCCAGTCAGCACACATACTACATGGAGACAGAAATACTGATAAAGTGCAGAAAAATATTCAGGCAGCTTAAAGTAAAAGTTCTGCTAATAAGGAGTGTCGGTCGACATTAAAAGTGTGCTGTGTTGCAAAAAGGTCATTAGCCATGACTCAATGTCACCTTCACTTAACCAGATGACTTCACCTTTCTCTTTCGCCTGCACTTTACATGCCAAGGATCTGGAAACATGTTCATTCATCAATACATTCTTGATATATTGATGAAGCACAAGTCCTTATTGAAACAAATGTGTTATTTTTCTTGAAATGTTGTAAGTGTCAGACACATTTTGCAGCCATTGTTCATTCTCTGCTAACCCAAAACAGTCTTAATGTGAATTCAAACAATCTTGTCAATGTATTCTTTGGGCTAATACTGAGCTAAAGATTTTTATTGCTGAGCAGCATTGAAATGTTTGCGACATAAAAGCATTATGTTGTATGTCATGTATTTCTGGACATCAGATGCTGTTAATGAAAGATGAATCATTCTTTTCAAACACAAAACCGACAGACTTTTTAAAACCACACTTACACAAACACACGATCAAGACTGATGATATTCTGGACGCTGAAACTGTAGTTACACAGTTTACGCTGACCACCTGCATATTGACACTCGCTGAGATCTGAGTTACAGGAGAAGAAACAAGCTTGAAGCTCTGGCTTTCAGTTTCTACTGTACACTCAGGTGGGTGGTTCACCTGGTTGTGAAGGTGGAGTCACACTTTAAAGTGCTCCCAGTGTCCAGTCAGCTCAAAGAGTGTGTCTGAGAGATAGTGTGCACATGTGTGCGGATCCAAGGACAGAGGACACATTTTCTTTGAGAGGCTGTTGTGAATCAATAACACATTCTGCTGAATGGAGAAAGTATTGTACTGAGGCATGCTAGGTTTAAATGTCTCTAGATAGACTTAAGGATAATAATTCACTACATTCAGCAAAGTGAATATTGTATTTTGTAACATTTAATTTGGTAAAATCCTCCTCTTCATGTGAGCTCTGCCTCCTCAACCTTCTTTTACATTACTTCTAATTCCTTTTTCCCATATCTCCTCCTCCTCTTCCTCCTCCTCGTCTTCCTCCTTCTTCACAGACTGTAAGAATGGCACCCATGTTTCATCTGTTGCTGCTCCCATTCCTGCTCAGCATTGTAAGTACATAACACTGCCAATTGCTGCTGCTGTCCTTCAGTGGATATTTATAATGAATACTCAAATACATGAAACCTGTTAAGAGCCCTGTGAAACAGTTAGTGTGGATTATTGCTGAGATTTACTCTCAATTTCTGGGACAGGTTTGGTACATAGGGAGTAAAGAGGGCATATTTATTAGCGTTTGAAGCATCCTGTAAAAAGAAAGTGCTGATAACTATCTGCAAAGTTAACAAAACATGTGCAAGAAATCCTCTGGTAACCTATTTAAAACACTGAAAGGAAGTGTTACTGATCTGAGCGTTAGCACTTTGTCTGTAGACTTTGCTCTCCCATCCTGTGGAGGAATATAAGAATGTCTCCATAGTCATGTCATTTTGGTTCAATAAATAACTGGCGTCACAGCTGTAAAAGAAAAAAAAAATACCCTCAATGTTTGACTTTCATTCACACAGGGCTTAAGCGTAGGCATGGGTGTGACAGGCTGTACTGTATTTGATGACCTTTGACCTTTTCTTCTGTGCTGTTGCAGGCTGTGGGGAAGGATCTGGAGGAAAAGAAGGGCCTGTTTGAGAACACAGTGCTGGATGTGGCAGAAGGAACACCAGTGCCTTTTCCCTTGCATCAGGTAATATACACATAGCAGCAGGAGTGGAAAACTACATTTAATCAAGTATTGTACCAAATACAGTGTACAAGTTTGAGATACTTGTATTTTACTTGCGCTCTTCATTTTGTTCTGATTATTTCTACTGCACTAAATGTTAGTGAGAAATGTACTTTTTACTCAACTACATTTATCTTACTGAATCGTTATTAAGATGAAAGAGTAATTAATAATGAAAAATTAATACAAACTTGTTTAATACAACTTTAATTATTTTTAATTCCTCCTCCATCAATTATTTCACAACCTTTCACATTTATCTTATGTCCCTCAGAGGGGCTCAACACCCCAGGCTGGGAACCACTGGATTGAAATAAATATACAAAGTGTATATTTATATATAAAGTAGTTAAAACTAGCGAACCCTGGCCAAGTGACAGAAGTTGAATGTTAGCATTTGCATTGATGAATGAATATTAACAATCTGATCATGTAATATATGATCACCAGATACTTGTATATTTGATACTTAAAACACTTTTAGTTTATAATACTTGTGTAATTTTGTTGAAATAGGATTTTTAATGCAGGACTTGAAACTTGAATTAGAGTATTTTTAAACTGTTGCCTTAAAACCTTAACTTAAGTCATGGTTTTGAGTTTTTCTTGCATGACTGCAGTTCAGCTAGAAAGATGTCTTTAATCGTCACAATCATGCACACAACATCTGTCCAGTGGGACTTTTTTTAAATTTTCATGATGTCTGGTCACTTAAACCACATTTACCTAGATAATTACGGTTTTCCTTTTGTCCTTAATCAAATAAAAGTCCTAAAAGGATATAAATGACTCCTTTTTCGTGGTCACAAGTCTCCTAATTTTTCTAATTTCTCCTTTTATTCCCTCCATAGTTTCAGGTGACACATCCAGGGGTAAATGCCTTCAGGCTGAGTGGAGAAGGTCAAGAGGACATTATGATGTCAAAGGATGGGTGGCTTTACCTGGAAAAACCTCTGGACTGGTCTCGAGATAACCATTACATTATCAAGGTAACCCAGTCTTGCTGTTGTTATAAACACACAGAACATTGTACTCATTCATCGTACTAGCAATACAACACCTATTCTATATCCAGGTGGAGGCTCTGGCAGATGATGAAGTTGTGGATGGCCCAGTTTTTGTGACCATAAATGTTCTGGATATCAACAACAACCCTCCGTACTTCAACCAGAGTGGTTACGTAGCTATGGTTCGCGAAAATAGTCCAGCAGGTGTGTGTGTGTGTTTTATATAAGTACCTTAATGATAGGTGGAACAAAAGATGCTAAAGAAAACTGTTACCACAGATGAAAGTGAGTGTAGTGGCCACCGCTACCACAGCAGCACCTATGCCCTCCAGAAACCTTGGAAAACCCTGAACCCTGAACAGTCCCTGCAAACAGATTTCTATTTTATACTAAATAACGGAAAAACAATGGCTGCCTTGAATGTAGAAAATCTATCTTTCCTAAAAACCTGGGCTAAAACTGATACTTTGGATTGTGTTTGGTGGTAAAATTAAGTTCAAGTAAAAAAGTATGGCTCAGAGGCTAAATCATGCAAGACTGTCGTCTAAAAGATTCCTGGCATGCATTTGGGTTAAGTAGTATTTCTATATGTGTACTGAACTCAGATCCAGTCGCTATACTTCTCTGTTTTGAGCTACTCAGACCAGCTTCTCACTGTGGTCAGACTGTAACATCAGTTTTGACTGTGGTTCCAGGTGTGCCGTTCACCCAAGTGTTTGCGTTGGATCGGGACGACCCTGAGACTCCTCATGCTCGTCTGAGCTACAGCCTGGTCAGCCAGATCCCCAACAAAAACAACATCGTCCTGTTCCAGATCGACCCCAGCACGGGAGAGATCTCCACTACAGAAGAAGGTAACATACACACATACACTCAAATGAATGGATGAACAGACAAGAGGCCAGACATAGATGCACAGAACTAAGTGCAGTGTCTGTGGGAAAGTCTATAATTTGTCCATCTCTGCCTGTAATCTGGCAGTATAGCGCCGCTGTAAATCCAGATTGCACAGCTCATTTTGTGTGCTCAAGATTAACGCTGACTGGAGGCAGATTGCCTAAATGTGTCGTGTGATGTTGATCACTGATTACGTAGAGTGTGTGTAAGCATGTAAGTGAGTCTGCGTTCGTTTTATATGTCACCCTTGTCTGTGGCAACATGTTTGTAATATGTTGGAGCATGATTAATGACCTCTGATGTGTCTGTTTTTTTAACAGGTGCACAGATGCTGAAGGCCAGAGAGGGCATCCATTACGAGAGGGGAGAAGATCAGAGCTTTGATGCTCTGAAGATGAAGTTTAACAACTACTGTTCAGTGCAGAACGTCCCCTATGAAGAAAACCCCTTCTTCACCTGTGTGGAGAAAGCAGGTTTGTTTCCAGAGGAGTCCTAGTGACCTGATAACGAACCCTATTCGTGGTTAAAGCATCTTGGGCTCTGGGAATCTGTGATTTTCCACTATTTTTTTATATTTTATAATTGCAATGAATTGATTATTAAGAAAAATAATCAGCTGAATAATAATGGAAATGAGTGTTAGTTGCATCCTTAGTCTAAAGCGTGACCTCTAGCACAGTGAGAATGTGCATATTGGTGAATAATGCAAGGAAGATGTCTATAGTGGAGGCTGAAAGTTCTAATTGCACAAGAAAGAAATATGAAAAAGTAATCCCGATAATGATGTTTCACAGAAAATTACTAATTCACCGTGTGACCTGTGGCACACAGATGCATCGGCCCACACCTTACATTTTATTTGGCACGTGTGTTTCTAAAATCATGAAATTCATCCCAGAGCAGGGATTTGTGCTGTGATTGTGTGCTGCTTAAAAGTTCAACCTTATACCAAAAGGATGGATGGTGTTAATGTAGATAAACACAGACTGTAATGAAGAAAACACTGTCAGCGATTAGTGCTGCTGGTAGTGTGATTTATTGGGTGTTGACTTGATGAGTTCAGCTGCAGAGAGTAGTTAAGCCATGTGACTGAGCTTTTCAAAATTACAGATCCACTCAAATGTTTTCACAATATTTAACCCTTGCTGGGTTTCTGTTGGCTGTGTACCGGCTCTAACTTCAGTCATTATATCCCTCTGTGGTGTCAGAGATGAGGAGGCAGAACGTGGACCCCCGGGAAGACCCAGACTACACCCTCTTTGTGCGAGTGCAGGACATGGGAGGAGCTTCGGTGACTGCACTGACTGGAAACGCCAGAGTGCAAATTGCTGTGCAGCAAAACTTGTGGTTCAACCCTGGACAAATCAATATCCAAGAGAACTTAAAGGCAGCATACCCTCATGTCATTGCAAAGGTGTGGTGCGATAAAAATGGCCAAACTGCGCAAATCACTACATTTTCTATCCAGTAACTGACCATCCTACTCTGGGCTTTTCTCTCCTCTCTCTGCATCCAGGTCCAGTCTAATGAGCCCGATGCCATCTACACATTAGTGCAGAAAGAGCGAGAGCTGAAATTCCCCTTCCAGATCACAGAAAATGGAGAAATAATGGTGACCGAGGAGCTGGACAGAGAAGACAAGGACAAGGTAGATGACACTTTTGTAGTTTGCTCATGAAATCTTCCATAACTCACGTATAAATAAAGACTGCCTTCTCGAGATTATTTTTGAACTTGTGTTGGTCCTGTTTTCAGTACATCCTGGTGGTGATTGCAAAGGATAACCATGACCAAGAGGTGGATCCTCCCATGGAGATTCTTGTCATTGTGGATGATGTCAATGACAACGCACCAGTGTGTGATGAGGAGAGTGTGTTTGAGGTGCAAGAGGATGAGCCCTTAGGTAAGACATGTGTGCGTGATTCTTTCATTACCATGTCAAGGCACAGAGTGTGTGCGTTCAAATAGTCCAATTTGCTGATTAGGAAGACTGCCAGACTTTAAACTAAAACCAGGAAAAGGGACCACATCATGCCCATTTTAGCCTCCTTGAACTAGCTCCCAGTATGTTTTAGAATTGATTTTAAGATTTTACTGTTGACTTTTAAGACACTTCATAGCATCTCTCCCTCCTATTTAGCTGACCTGATTGTTCCATACAAGCATACCCATAGTCTGAGATCCTCAGACAAAAAACATTTATCTGTTCCGGAGACACATCTTAAAACTAAGGGTGACAAAGCATTTTCAGTCAGAGACCCCAAGTTATGGAATGAGCTGCATGAGGAAATAAGGTCTGCAGAGTCAGTGACATCTTTTAAATCTCTTGAAACATACTTTTATCGGAGATAAAACTCTTATTTCTTTTATACCCTGTTTTAATTTGTTATTAAGGGCTGTTTGAATTCACAAAATGCTTAGGAAAGGAGCTCCAATGCTTCCTTTCCTATCTCCTTTAGCATAGGATACACCGGACCATCCAATATGAAAGGATAGGAGATAACGCCGTCCCACAATTCCTTGCGTCCGCAACATTTAATGCCACACATTACTTGTCCGTTCAGGAGTTATGATATGATATGATATGTGATTTGACGTTTAACATGTGATGCTCAAATAATTATAATTCATTCGATAAATATGAGGACTGGAGGCTGAGCGTGAGCAACCACATCCTGGAAAAACAGCTTTATATTACAGAGGATCACTTTCCGATAACAGGACGAAGACTGGACATCAGGATTTTCACACATTTTAGCACCAACAACCTGTTGGTTCATAAAGTTTACCAAGAGCAAAAAAAACATCAGTTTGCTGCCTTTAGTTGTGGAAGGTTCACACAGATCAACCTGAAATCACGGAACACGTGTCGTCTAAAGTTCGGCCTCTGTCACTGCTCTCTCATCGCTTGTTGCGCTACAATTTCACATTTTTACAAACAGAAATGTCCATAAAAACTCCACTTTACTAAATTTAGTTTGCTGCTTGCAGTTGTTTGTAGGAGTCTTCCCTCTAAGTTTATTAAACAGGCCTACCTGCAACTTCAGCAGCAGGATCCATACGATCGTCTCCACAGACAGTTGTGCGCATTTACGCACGAGGCACAACAGCGATAACTTTATTAATGAATCTGCCCGACACAGAGAGCGGATGGATCTAAGTGGAGGATTAATGACAATATGAAGCAACTTTTTCACGTAAAACAGGTGACCTGTCTCACAGTCAGAGTTTATCAGCTGCAGGTAAATTATTCATCCACACCATCCGTCCTCACAGCGAGGCTGAGTATTAACGACAGCTGTCGGAATATTTTTTATTTTACTATTTGTAAAAGTCTGATCTGTTTACTAAACTCCGACATATTTTACTGTCATGTCAAGTGTTTTATTATGGAGAGAGTCCTGTTTCAGTCTCACAGCAGGATGTCTGCAGTGTATTATTGTGAGTAACCTGTAGACGCGCTCCCATAACTAACGTGACCTCTCCTTATGAATTCTCCTTCTCGTCTTTCCTTGATCCCATGATGTTTTCTCATGGGGTCAAGGAATAGAGCATAGGAAAGGACTTAGGAAGTAATTTTTTTTTTTGACTATTCGAACGCACCGAACGGTGTGTGTCTGCTTGAAAGATATTCAGCCATCTTTTTTTGGTTTCATCTTTGATTCTTTAATTTGCACTTTGTTTTCTGTGTTTCTGAACCCATATTCAATAAACCTACAAGATTTACACTTGAGAATGCTCTACACAATAAAACTTAAGAGTAAAAAAGTTTCGTCAAGTGCGACAAATAAGACACATTTATTAATGTAACTTAGTCCTACATTCGTTTTAAGTTTTAGAGAAACTTTTAACAGCAGCTCTTAATAAATTGCATGAATAATAATGTTTATTTATAAGGCAGAAATAAACAATCACAGCAGAGAATTTGCCTGTTAATTCATTAAAAAGAGCCTTAGATTGTGATATTCTATTTTACACAAATATGATAAATTTTTGATTATTTAAAAGTTCATTTTATTCATGTGAGTATTTCCAATGGCAACAAGAGTAATAACATACACTATTCATAACAGATAAGTAGAGCTAGTAGGAAATTGTCTAAAAAAGGCAAACTAACCTGGAACAGCAAAGAAAATGTGCTGCTGGTCGACGAGGTACTTTACAGAAAAAAGAAATTGATGTCAGCTTTATTTCTATTGTTTGCACCCCTCATCAAATTAAAAAGGTCTTCATGTAAAATGCTCAAATCTGATGTAAAAATATCCTGTTCTGGATTGACACATTGGATTTATGCATGTTGCTGTCATTACATGTCACAGAAAGGTGTGTGTGTGTGTGTGTGTGTGTGTGTGTGTGTGTGTGTGTGTGTGTGTGTGTGTGTGTGTGTGTGTGTGTGTGTGTGTTTCTGTTTCTGTACTGCACTCATTTACATTTTACGCTGAATGTACTATTTTGAGGAGGCTTCTTGAGCCCTGTTGCAGGAAATTTGATAAAGAGGTTTTATTCTGAAGTTTCAGTATAAATGTGATGGATATTTACTTGTTTTTGTTATTGTAGGCAGCCTGGTAGGACAGATGTTGGCCGGTGACAATGATGAACCCGGGACATTGAATGCTCTGCTGAATTACACAATTGTCTCTCAAAGTCCCCCCACTGAATCCAACGCCTTCTCCATTGATGGTACCTCTGGAAGAATTCAGGCGTTGCAGATACTGCGGCGGAGAGAACAGCAGGTGTACAACCTCAACGTCCGAGTCAGTGACTCAGGTAACATACATACTGTGTGAAAACACACCAGTAGGTAGAGTTTGGTCAGTGTTCACTCTGGGATGAAGCCCTAATGGCTTTTTGCTCACAGTTTTCAGCACAGATTGTAAGGTCGTCATCAAGGTCATTGATGTCAACAACGAGATGCCTCTGTTTGAGAAGACTGATGTGAGTATACGAACCATTTGCCACCTAGCTCTTCTTTCTTCCTTCTGTTTAACTGATATTCTTCCTGTGTGTGTCTTGTGCAGTATGGCAACCACACTCTGGCAGAGGACACTCCTGTGGGACACACGGTGCTGACCATCAGAGCAACAGATGCTGACGACCCAGACAGCGGCAGCTCCCTGATCGAGTTCCACATCTCTGAGGGCAACACTGATGAGGTCTTCGCTGTGGAGACTGATGGCAAAGGCGTCGGTCAGCTGGTCATTGCTAAGGTATGAAGTATCTCCATTCTCTGAGTCCCCTACATAAATACACAAGTTTGATTTCGTGCAACTCGAGTGACTTTGATCTTTTTTTGTTGTGTTAATGTGTATTTGTATATGTATGATATAATCTTCTTCAGGCTTGCAACTAACAGTTGTTAGTTAATTGATGATTAACATTTCTAAAAGTTTAGATGAATAAATGTACTATTTAGTCTTTAAAACAGAAAAAACCTTGACCTCTCATTTGTAAATCTTCCCTTTTGAGAGGGAGGAACCAACCATCTTTTTTTTGGCATTTACGTGAGATTAATTTTCTGCTGACTGACAACTCAGTTAACTAACTAGGTTTTTCAGCGCTACTTTTGTATATTGGGACGGAAATCTACTCCCAAAAGTCAAAGAGCAAATCACGGACAATATATCCTGCTACTATAGATCAAGATGCACATCACAGAAACATTAAAACTTCAATATTTATTATTTAATTTATTATTTTTTTCTGTTAGAAGGAAATAATTCCTGTGAGCCCAGAAAGCAGCTGATGCCTTATAAAGCTCAAATATCTATTGTGTCTACAAGTTCAGTTTACTGCCATTCCTGCTTGCAATGAGGTTAAATGTAAAAAGTTTTTGTTTTTTTTTTACTTAGCAAAAACCTAGATTAGCAGATTGCCCATATACTATAGCAACGTACCCTTCAAAGAAAAAACACCTGTATTTCAAATATGCAAAAACTCGTGATCACATCCACATGTGGTTGAAACATGTATTTTTACAACTTGTAATGTATGAAAACTTTTCCACATATTTTCTCTACGTCATCATATGTAGGTAAACATGTGTCATACATATGATCACGTGTTCCATGTGGAAAACATGAGATGTGTTTTTTCTGTAAGGTTACCATCCAGTGAATAATGATCAAATCAATCCTCTTCCAATCTTTTCACAAGACTCTGCTGTGGCCTTCATCATATTCTCTGCCTCCCTGTCACTGCTTCTAACCAGCACATCTCTCTTGCCTCAACAGCCTCTGGACTTTGAATCCTCTTACACCTACTGGCTCAAGATTGATGCTCGCAACCCAGAGCCACTGATGCCAGGTCTGAAGTATGGCAGCGAATCCACCGCCTTCGTTTCCGTGTCGGTCACCGATGTAGACGAGGCCCCGGAGTTCAGCCTGGACATCCTGGATGTGACTGTGCCTGAAAACACCACAAAGGGATCAGTGCTGCTCACCGTAGAGGCAATGGACCCAGAGGGCAAAGAGATTGGGTAAAGACACACGGGCAACTGCTCAGCACTGTAGTGTGATAGCTGTACATAGACTTGTTGAATATCAGTTCATAATATAACAGATCCAGTATACACAGTGAAGCATAGAACATCTAATATTTGTGATATTTTCTTATTGATGTCAAATGCCTCAAAAAGTCACCTGATATAGCATGTGTTCCTCTGAGCCACAAAACCTCCATTACTTTGTTGTTTAATCTGAGTCGACACCACATGCACCATCCTGCTGTGTATTAACCAACTGAAAATAGTCTCCAACAAATCCTCTATTTATGCCTGTCTGATTCACATTTGCTGGAAACCACAGTGCCCAGCTGTTTGAGGAATTTATTTAGATGCTCTGGTGTAACGTGCATTCATATTTGTGGCCCATTTTTAAAGCTTTATTTCACTTTAAAAAAAAAAAATATCTGGAGATAGACAATTGCGAAACATTTTGGTCTTTTCCTTGTAATGTTTTTGGCCTAATCTTTTGAGATGCAGTGACTTTATACCCACTATATTCCAGCTTTCAGAAACTTCTCTGTACTCTTAAATACAGAGTTAATAAAGGTGTCCACAAAATATGGTGTTAATAGCAAATTTCACTTCTTCTGCTGTATAAGGTGCCTTGCAGGTAAACATGCTTTTTGTCGAACAGTTTATTAGGCTTAAATAGAAGTATGTTTGGGAATGCTCTTCTTTTTTTTTTGATGGCTGATGGATTAATTGACCTGATGCTGCGTCCATGTTCTGAAGTTTATGAGCCAGACTCTAACAAGCACTACTCATGATAGTAGATTTAATGTAAACATAACCTACTATGTAGCTTTGACAGCTTATTGTTCCACTACATCAGCACTGACTGCTGGATACCAGTTTGGGGTTTTGTCTGTTGGGATCATCACGTGTACAAAAAAAAGGACAATTGATTTGTTTTGACTACCAGTGTTTCTGTGTCTGAGTCATAGATGATTTTTAATATCTCATGTGTCGCTCTGGTGATTGATGGTTGTGTGGTTGTGTGGTTGTGTGCAGTTTTAAGTTGGACGGTGACACTAAAGGCTGGCTGGAGATCGATGCTGGCACAGGGCAGATCAAGACCAAAGACAAGCTGGACAGAGAGACACTGGAGTCTTTCGAAGTCACTGTCACTGCCTTTGAGAAGGGTGAGATAAGACATAGACACAGCTGCTCAGTTATTGAAGAAACACATACTGAGTCAATATTTGACAGAAATACTTTGTGTCCTTAAAAAACAAAACAAAACAGCAGTAAAATATGAAACTGAGAATTCAGTCCCTTTCAATAGCATTAAAGGGTGTAGTCGTAGTTATTTGTTCATGTGTTCGTGGCCTTTGACCATAAAACTTTACCCCTACTTGCCTTTGAATGAAACTGGTCTTGAGTCTGACCACCTTTTTCACGAGCTCTGATTTCCCTCTGAAGAGAACCCGCAGAAGTCCTCTGAGCGTGTCGTGCACGTGAGGCTGCTGGATGTGAATGACAACGTCCCCAAACTGACTGAGACGCAGGCCTTCATGTGCATGATGAATCTCAAACCTGTCATACTCAAGGCCCAGGATGGAGACAGCGCCCCCTTCTCCCACCCATTCACTTTCACCTTCGCCAACAGCAAGAAATCACCCAACTGGGTCCTGCGCAAGATCGACGGTACATTAACACTTAAAAAATGTCTCAGAAATGATCGGTAGACTGTTCTAGAGATGGATATTTTTACATTCAGATTGAAAAGTCCTTTTGTGTGTCATGCAGATATGTCAGCTGAACTGAGCCTGAGGAAAAGACCCATTGAAGATAAAACCTTCTCACTTTCCATTAACATTAAAGACAACGGAGGCATAGGAATCACAAACTCGTTTGAGGGTGAGTTCATTGTTGAAGTAAGACTTACAGCACATGTCTGGAAATATTTGATATTGTTCTTGATTCCCAAATCCCATGAAACCCAAAGCCAACAGTGAATTTATCAGGGTAACCAAAGCCTGATGTAGCTCACTCCTCTGTCCAATATAGCCTCCTGTCCCACATACACTGTCCTGCTGCCATAAATACTGAGTAGCAGTTCAGCTAAAGAGAGATATTTCCTTCAGGAGGTGGTGGAGACCATAAACGGAGCAAAAAAAAGAGCAAATGTTGGACTTGTATTCATCTAGTAGCCAGAGATGTGATTCAAATGGCCTCTGCCTTCTGGTTGTGTTGCTTGGTAAATGTTTGCTATAGAGTTTTTTTTAACTTGTTTAAAATACCACCTGATTGGCACACCACATTGGCAAAAAGACAAAAAAAGTTATTGAATGTTTAAAATCTGTCCCATGTCACCTTACTCTACTTCCTCTCTCTACATGCCAGTGAGAGTATGTAACTGCACAGAGCTGGGCTACTGCTACATTGCACCAGGTGTACATGGTTTCAAATATGGAATGGGGCCCACCATCGGGATCCTGTTCAGCGTTATTGGATTCTGCAGTAAGTCTCACAAACACCATAAAAACTCTAATATCTGGTTAAAAATAAATAAATAATAAATCACACATCAAACTTGATCCATTAAGCTGTACAATAATGTTAGATGCAGTTTTGTGTTTGCAGACTGACTTTGGTCTCTTCTGTAGCTGATTTCTGTTTTTTTATGTCTCCTCTTGTTGCAGTTATTATGTTCATCATCGTGATCAAAAGCACAAGTAAAAGTGGAAAGAAGAAAGGAACGACTGAAGAGGAAGAGAGGAACGCCATGATGTAGACACACAGACATAGGTGTCGAATCAGTTTTATTTATATAATCACAAAGGAACCTCGAGGGGCTTTACGATTTGTACAGCATACATTACCCTTCAGTCCTCAGACCCTCAATACAAATAAGGAAAAACTCCTTCTAACAGGTCTTTTACATGTTTGTGAAAAGACTCATTGACATTATGCATTCAAAAGGCTCTTACCCTAACTGTAACATTAAAGCCTGGTCCTAATCATTCACATTAGCATTATTGTGCCTTTTTGGCATCTGAGCAGGAATACATCAAATTAGACATCACTGCCAGCTTAGGCTAATTTACAGTCTATTTTTATGTTGATCAATGAGCATTCTCCCTGTCTAATAACCTTTTAAAATGACTTAAATAAGTGAATAAACCCTCATAAATGCCTTGTAAGAAATGACAAAAAAGTCCTCACTCCAGGCCTAGTACTCAAATTAGTCCCTAAAAATGCAGGCAAACTCACATTTACCTTAGCTTATTTAGTTTTTCTTACAATTTTGATTAATAGATGCTGTACCTACTTAATTAAACTACAAGTTGGTTCCATGCTAATCACGCATTTATGCAGCTTGCTGAATTAATATATTAGAATTTTACTGCCAGACTCTGGTTGTTTCATTATCTCCTGTGATTTAATTATATTTTTGTCCGTGATCTTGTTGTGTTGCTCTCGTCTGCTTGAATTTACCAGCTGGCTGTTGAATGTGTGTCACAGCAGGACATGCCTTGCAATGGTAAGCAGCATCTTAAACCTGTAACATCTATGTCTGTGTTACGAACAATAGTAATACTGTGTTTTTGTAAGGACCAATTACAGCTCTGTTTCCGAATAAAAAAGAAACTGGGAACCACTTTGGTGTTCCCATCATCATTGTGTGTGTCTTCATGCCAGGGCTGACGCATGGTGCTGCAGGTGATGGGTGACATAACACATGAGCTTCCCTGCCACAGGTCGATACATACATCTCTCATCCACTATCTCTTTCTTCGGGCAGCCTTCTGCTCAGAGTTCTCATTAACATTTACTCTGCCTCTACAGTCAGTTCTGTCGCATCTGTCTCTCCTCCTCCTCCTCCTCCTCTTCCTCCTCCTCCTCCCTGCTGGTCTGTCACTGAGCAGTCAAGGCCACGGTGCTGCTACAGAGAGCGGCGCTCTGAGTCATCTCTTTGACAGTGGGAGACAGGCCTCAGATTGTTACCGCTGCTGAAAGGATGGCATGATTGTGGGCTTTTATGCAGCATAAATAGGCCTCAGCAGACACAAAAACACACACACACACACACACACACATGTGAGAGTTGAATGTCAGTGCCACATGTGCTGCCATGAAGATGCATCCTCCCAAGCCATGTGCCACGCTTGTGTGTGTGTGTTTGGGGTGAGTCATCTAGCAGCCCGCTGTGGCCTCCAAAAGCCAAATGGAGGACAGTGTCAGAGACAAAGAAGTGGACTGGGCTACAGTCTCGTAATGATGAACTCAACATGGAGCCTCTCAAGGGTTTATGTCTGCACTCTCTCTTCTCTTGTATCCAAGCAACACTTTCCACAATACACAGCCATACACACACATACAGTTATCATACAGAACTGGTGGGAGAAGTTGAAAAGTGGAGGAAAGACAGGCAGAGTAAACGTTGTGATGGATGACTCCCTCCAACTACCTCTGGATAGGAACCCTCACCGTCTCCACCCAGGCACTCTCCATTGTTTTTGTCCCAGCAGTTTACTCATCACTGCAGTAGTATTTTATCCTATTATAGAACTATAACGATGTTCCCTATTACAAGCAACAATGATCATTTGATTTTACACCAGCTTGTATTGTAAATGTATAGGCCTACATTAAGTCGTATACCTTTCTTATACGTAAAGGGAAAGGCTCAGTCTAATTACAGTGGGAAGTGATGCAAAGAATCACTGTCTGGTGAGAAATAAGGGACAATAGATATTCCACTTTGTAATGGAAAAAGGATGGTCTTCCAAACTGCTTTAAAGATTTCCCAATCTTTAAAAAAAAATCCTTCATTTTGAAGTTGTTAGATATTCCTAAAATATGAACTCAGCTGCTTTATTTCTTGATCGGCACCAAACTGAAGTTCAGAACAGGAGAGGTTCACCTGCTTCCTCTTGAGTACAAACATTTATCTACAGTACAAGGTTTGTGTTTTCAATTTCCAAAGATAAAACTTAACAGTTGCTGTACTTTCTAAAATGTTTTAATTTGGTCTAACATTTAAAATGAACAAATGTGTCACTTTTTAAGCATACTTTTTTTCTAATGCAACTCTATTACAACCACAAATACATAAGAGATTGTAGCTGATCCAGTGGCTGCCTGCTGTGTTGGATAACTTTGATTTAATTGGTTGTTGAGCTCTGCTCTGTTGTAATATTTCATATCAGCGAGTCAGTTTGATTACGTGGGATGACTTTCACTACACTTCCTGCGTCTTCAACCCACAGAAAAGTACAAGCATGTAAATATATTTTCATGAGAAAAACATTCAGTCTGATTTTACAAACTAGTCCTGGAATAACATCGGTGCTGACGCAGAGGGGTTTATTTCCAGTAATAGTCCTGAATGTCACCTAAACACATCATTTATTCCGGACACCTACAGCATGTCAACGTGATAATGGTGATTAAAAAAATATACTTAAAGTAAACTATTCTTCTCACTGTGACAGTTTGTGATATAACAGAAGTTCCTCTATAGTTCTCTCTGTTCCAAAATAATAAAAAAAAAATACTTCACTCAGGCATTAAAACTTTTAAACAATAAATAATAATATGAAGTAGGCCTAATTGTAAATAAGTAAATATAGCATTTATTTTTGTAATATTATCTGTCATGGTTTTGGACTTTTTGGCCCCTTCTGTTGTTTGGTTTGTGCCCTGTGTTGCTCCTTCCTGTCACTCTGTCACCCGGTCCCGTGCCTGCCACGCCCACCTCACCTGTTCCCTGTTCCCCGTGTTGCCCGAGCTGCAGCCACTCTGCAATCATCCGGTGTGTGTATGTACTCCTGTTGGACTTCTTCTACTTTCTACATTTCTTTCTATATGTTTTGTGGCGTCTTTGGTGTTTGTAACAGTCAACATCAAGCCCATTTTGTTCCACCTCTTGTCTTTTTGTGTCG